>NC_092389.1:36383838-36721651 GCF_030028105.1 Mobula birostris
TTTCACTTTTGAAGGCCTCCCACTTACGAAGTACACCGTTGCCATAGAATAGCCAGTCTCAATCCACACTTGCCAGATCCTTTCTGATACCATCAAAACTGGCCTTTCTCCAATTTAGAATTCCAGCCTGTGGACCAGAACTATCTTTTTCTACATTTACTTTGAAATTAATGGCATTATGATCACTAGATGCAAAATTTTCCCCTGCACAAACTTCTGTCATCCGCCCTCCCTCATGCCTTAATAGGAGATCAAGTATCACACACTCTCTGGGTGGGACTTCTACCTACTTATTAGGAAACTTTCCTGAACACAGTTAACAAACTGTCCCATCTTGTCCTTCTACAGTATGGTAATCCCAGTTAGCATGTTGAATGTTATAATCATCTACAATAACAACCTTATCATACTTGCAACAGTCTGCGATCAACTCTTGTTAGACTCTGTCTGGGTTGCCTCATTTAACTGGTTTGGACCAGTCAGAATGTAAAGACACAAATACACAAGGCTGGGGTAGGCAGAGCCATGGAACAATGTTGGTTTGTAGCCCTGTACCATGACCAGTAAGAAGGTGACCCAGGTAGGTCAGGTGACCTTGAGCCAATGGGATGGAGATCCAATGGTTCAAATGATGAGGAACAGTATAAGAGTCAGGAGATCCAAATACACAGGGGCGATAACTCTCTGGCAGCCAGAGACCAACCATGGCGGATAAGGAGGACCCCACAGACACGTGGAGATCAGGACCACGAGCAACACCTGACCAATGTACACTCCTTTCCCGGGTAATACCTTTTCTCTTCGTTGCCTGTTCATGGAGTGTCAGGGGTTCTAGTTGGAAGTGCACAGGTAGATCAGGTATGAACCCATGTGCTTTTTAGTTGAAGTAATAAAAGTTACTTGTCGATAAATACAGATTCTCTGTGCCTCACTGATCATTATTACAAGGGGTGAGATTCTTGTAACAGTTCTGTAATGGGGAAAAAGACAGGAAAATTCCACATACAAGCTGGATTCTTCCAGCAACTGTCACGTAACCCATGGTGTTATTATTGAACCATTTACAATGCTAACTATTTACTCTGCTAACTTTTTACGCATGCCCATTTTCAGCTGTGGAAACTTCTTATTCTGAAATTACATGGTCTGTCTGCTTATTTTTCAGCGTGTTCCCAGCATGTATTGAAATTGTCCTCGTGATCGCAGTATTTGGACTGAAGAAGAAGCCATTTTGATTATCCTGCACATCCTCCCTAAACAAACTGGAGGTTGACCCTGGAATGGCAGTAGAAGATCACTTTAAAATGCAGTGTGCATTTGACATTGGGTATTAACAACATTTATAGAACTTCAGCATTTGACCAAATTATGTTACATGGATTTCTCTTATTCTATTATGGACCTTATCGTCTCCAAGACAAAACATGTCATCCTCCATTATAGACTGTGTGCATCAATGTCTCCATGATAAAGTATGTGTTACTCTTTTTTTCTTTTCCAGAATGTACCGCTTGTATGTGGAATTTTCCTGTCTGCACGGAAACAGGCCATCTTGGCCCTTGTAGTCTGTGCCTTTATTGAAATTTTTAAAAACAGCAAAACTCCATGCTAAACAACACTTAAAGGTTCTTGACAGTAAACATTCAATCAGCCAATGAGTACGTTTTATGTAGGCTCTGAGCCACTCTGCCAATTACGTAGTATGCTTTGCCTTCCCCGTGTGTGTAAGTGTTCTTGCTCCCTCGCTAATTTATTCCATTTTTTTTCACCCATAGTGTCTGGAAAACTGCCTGCAACTTCCAGTGAGGGTAGTACACTTAAGATGTCTAGGAAAAGCGTGGATATGAAACTGCAAGTGATACGGTGTTTGGAACCTTGTCAAAGGCCTTACTGAAGTCCATGTAGACAATATCCACTGCCTTCCCTTCATCCACTTTCCTGGTAACCTCCTCGAAAAACTCCAATAGATTGGTCAAACATGACCTACCACGCACAAAGCCATGTTGACTCTCCCAAATAAGCCCCTGTCTATCCAAATGCTTGTAGATTCTGTCTCTTAGTACTCCCTCCAATAACTTACCTACTACCGACGTTAAATTTACTGGCCTATAATTTCCCGGATTACTTTTCGATCCTTTTTTAAACAACGGAACAACATGAGCCACTCTCCAATCCTCCGGCACTTCACCCGTAGACAGCGACATTTTAAATATTTCTGCCAGGGCCCCCGCAATTTCAACACTAGTCTCCTTCAAGGTCTGAGGGAACACTCTGTCAGGTCCCGCGGATTTATCCACTTTAATTTTCCTCAAGACAGCAAGCACCTCCTCCTTTTCAATCTGTATAGTTTCCATGGTCTCACTACTTGATTCCCTCAATTCCATAGATTTCATGCCAGCTTCCTTAGTAAATACAGACGCAAAAATCCTATTTAAGATCTTCCCCATTTCCTTTGGTTCCGCACAAAGCCGACCACTCTGATCTTCAAGAGGACCAATTTTATCCCTTACAATCCTTTTGCTCTTAATATACTTGTAAAAGCTCTTTGGATTATCCTTCACTTTGACTGCCAAGGCAACCTCATGTCTTCTTTTAGCCCTCCTGATTTCTTTCTTAAGTATTTTCTTGCACTTCTTATACTCCTCAAGCACCTGATTTACCCCCTGTTTCCTATACATTTCATACAACTCCCTCTTCTTCTTTATCAGAATTGCAATATCACTTGAGAACCAAGGTTCCTTATTCCTATTCAATTTGCCTTTAATCCTGACAGGAACATACAAACTCTGCACTCTCAAAATTTCCCCTTTGAAGGCTTCCCACCTACCAATCATATCTTTGCCAGAGAACAACCTGTCCCAATCCACGCTTTTTAGATCCTTTCTCATTTCTTCAAATTTGGCCTTCTTCCAGTTCAGAACCTCAACCCTAGGACCAGATCTATCCTTGTCCATGATCAAATTGAAACTAATGGTGTTATGATCACTGGAACCAAAGTGCTCCCCTACACAGACTTCTGTCACTTGCCCTAATTTGTTTCCTAACAGGAGATCCAATATTGCATCCCCTCTAGTTGGTCCCTCTATACATTGATTTAGAAAACTTTCCTGAACACATTTTACAAACTCTATCCCATCTAGACCCCTAACAGTATGGGAGTCCCAATCAATGTATGGAAAATTAAAATCCCCTACCACCACAGCTTTATGTTTCCTGCAGTTGCCTGCTATCTCTCTGCAGATTTGCTCTTCCAAGTCTCGTTGACTATTGGGTGGTCTGTAATACAATCCCACTAATGTGGCCATACCTTTCCTGTTTCTCAGCTCCACCCATAAGGACTCAGTAGACAAGCCCTCTAATCTGTCCTGCCTGAGCACTGCTGTAATATTTTCCCTAACAAGCAATGCTACTCCCCCACCTTTCATTCCTCTGCCTTGTTCAAAAACCCCCTGATGAGATTCACTATGGAGAGCTCCAAAAAATTCAAACCTCCACATCCACATTTTCCCCTGATCTATTTATTCAAGACACCCTAAAGGAATGCATTGGCTGATACTAAAATGTATTTTCCATTTCCTACACCATTGGTAACTCTGCTCAATCCTATTCCAGCATTTCATAAAAACCAATGCGACAGCTTGTGTAGAGAGCACTAGGCCTCAAGCCGCAGGCTTGCTTGCTGCTGCAGCCCAGAAGAGGGGACAGTGGAGGCCGTGTAGCTTGGTGACCATGCTCGGTTGTGGGCTGACCTCTCCCACTGGTGCTGCAACAGGCTGGATTGCAGTGTTTGCTAACTGTCAGGAACTGTAGCATCAATTTGTGGGACAGTCGCTCAGAGTCTTGAACTATATCTGTGTAATTTTGCGTGACTGTTTTTTTGCTCACTATTTTGAATGTGCTGTGTATGTTTTGCACCTTGGCCCCAGAGGAACACTGGTTCATTCAGCTGTATCCATGTATGGTTGAATGATAATTAAACTAGAATTTGATTTGATTTTTGATTTAAAATCAGCAGGTTGAGCAGCATCTGTGGGGGGGGGGTGGGCGAGGAGGAATTGTTGACATGCACAAGAGATTCTGCAGATGCTGGAAATCCAGAGTAACACGTACTGTACAAGATGCTGGAAAAACTCAGCAAGTCAGGCAGCATCAGTGGAAAGGAATAAATGTTAATAAATGGCTGACGTGTCAGGCCAAAACACTTCATCATGACTGAGAAACAAGGGGGAAAGAAGCCAGAATAAGAAGGTTGGGGGAGTGGAAAGAGTACAGGTTCGGAGGTGATAGGCCTGACTTCAGTGGTTGGGAAGGTATTGGAGTTGGTTGTGAGGGATGTTTGTTTCAGGGTACTTGGAGGCACATGATAAAATACACCAAGGTCAGCATGGTAACCTTAAGGGAAAATATTGCCTGACAAATCCATTAGAATTCTTTGAGAAAATAACAAGCTGGATAGACAAAGGAGAGTCAGTGGATGTTGCGTGCTTGGATTTTCAAAAGGCCTTTGACAAGTTGCCGCATGTGAGGCTGCTTAACAAAATAAGAGCCCAGAGTATTAAGGAAAGATACTAGCATGGATAGAGCTTTGGCAGATTGGCAGGAGACAAAAAGTGGGAATAAAGGGGGCCTTTTCTGATTGGCTGTCAGTGGCTAGTTGGTGTACTGCAGAGATTGCAGTTGGGACCACTTCTTTTAATGTTGTATGTCAATGATTTGGATGATGAAACTGATGTCTTTGTGGCCAAGTTTGTAGACGATAGGAAGATAGGTAGAGGGGCTGGTCGTGCGAGGAAGCAGGGAGTCTGCAGAAGGACTTAGACAGATTAGGAGAGTGGGTAAAGAAGTGGCAGATGGAATAGAGTCAGGAAGTGTATGGTCAGGGCCAGATTTAGTGGCACCAGGGCCCCTGGGCTGGAGGTCCTCATGGGCCCCTGCCGACACCGTAGAATGCTGTTGTACCAAGCAAAAAAAGGCAAGAATAAGAGCAAAGGTCGTACTGGTCTAAATACCAAAGCTGAGGACCAAGACACTGGTTTAGTACAATACGTAGGCTGTAAACTTACAGGCCTTAAGAGGGAGGACAGAAAGTAATGCAAATTCTTAGTTTGAAGGACAGCATCTAAAGCACTCAAAAATTGACCTAGGCTTAGTTGGCTTAGTAAAGTTATGAGGGAGATGAAGTATGATGTACCCAATCTTAAATCTTTACTTAGCTATTGCTGCACATACCATAGGCCTTATTTCTCAAACAATGCCAAAGCATTTTTATCTAGATATTTTTCTCAACCGTGTGTTCTGAGAAAGTAAAATGGAAATGAGAGACAAAAAGGCCAAGAGAGATGGCACCATGGCAAACTAGGAAACTTGACAATACTCCAACAATCTTTTTGAAAAATGAGATCTAGCACATACTAACCTATTGCTCTGCTGTGAGGCTTGCAGAGTAAAGACCACTTATTACTTACTAGGTTTGTAAACAGTCAACTATTAGCCTATTGCTGCAAAAACAGGAACAGCACTGACACACAAGCCTAGATACTTACAAAGTCAGATGCTTGTTTTTCAAAATTAAAGCCTAGTTCTTCTGGATTTCTTTGCAGCAAAGTCCTTGATCAGATCACTAAAATCCAGTTTCTGAACAAGATCACTTTCAAGTGATACCAGAGTAAGATAATTCAGCCTGTCCTGTCCCATTGTGAATCTGAGCCTATTCTTCACTAGCTTGAGCTTGGAGAAAGATCGCTCACCACTTGCATTTGTGACGGGGAGAGTCAGGTAAAGCCTCAAAGCAATGCCTACATTTGGGAAGATGACCTGCAAGTTGTTGTTTTTTTTCACCGGTGAAGCACAAAAGCTCCGTTGTGGATGAAATATCTTTACCACTTACTAATTCCCTGAAATGGACAATCTTCTCCACAAAGTCTAACTCCAGGTCAGTTGAATATCTGCGTTGGAGATCAGATGCTCCCCTGTGCAGATCCTGTACAGAGAGAGAAGGGATATTGATTAGGATGCCAAATGTGTTGTTAAGGTCATTATATGATGCAAACAGCAATCAATCTCTGCAAGTAATCTATCCATCACTACCTAAAAAACAGTAGCTGAGAATATTTCTCTGGCTGGCAAGCCAACATCAGGTGTTGTGGATTCATCCAGAAAGGCTTTACGTTTTCTTTGTCGTTGGGTGTCTTCTTTGTACACTTGTGAGACTGTTGGAGACATAGTTTTAGCTTGGGTCTCAAAAGTATCAAATTGATCATGCAAGCTTGCTATGTATCCCCGTAGTGATCTCACCAAATCCACAGCATTATATAGTCTAGATTTACAGCTTGCAATGCAACACTTGTACTTTCAAAGCGCTGAAGAATGCAATGCCACAATTTGCTCAGAAAAGCTATCTTAAGCTTGTCCATTTTTTTTGTATAGTGACCTCGCTTCATTTCTAGTTGCCATATTCTGATTATTGTCATCTGCAATGCTCTTTAACGAATCTTGAATATTGGCATAATTTCCACACAATGCCTGTGTGGCTTCTGCATGTGCAGCCCATCTAGTATTAGAGAGGGACTTCAGAGCTTCAATGAGCTTGTTTGCAATAGGCTGAAGTCCTGCGGTCATCACCTTCCACTTAAAAGTTGACTTGGAGCAGAAGTTGAACACATTCTGCACGAAGCTGAAAAAATCAGTTGTTTCAACACGACAGTTGACACTGTTGATTCCAACAAGATTCAGTGTGTGTGCTGCACATGGAACCCACTCAGCAAGTGGATTGATTTCCTTGATCCGGGATTGTAAGCCTTTGTATGCACTGGACATATTTGCAGCATTTTCATAGCACTGCCACATGCAGTTGCTTATGTCAATATTCATCTCTCCTAAAACTCTGAGCAGAGACTCACATAAAGCCTCCCCTGTGTGGTTCTCAATGGGTAGAAATCGTAAGAATCGCTCCTGAATGTTTCCATCAGTTGACACATAACGGAAAATGAATGTGAACTGATCTACGTGTGCAACATCTGTGCTTGAATCGATGCTAATATAAAAGTACTTGGCCATTTTGACTTCACTTGACGATCTCTGATAGAACTTGATCGCTCATGAGCTCAATAAACTCCTCACATGTTTTAGGTGAAAGATATGAAGGGGTGCTTGATCCTGCATTTCCAAATTTCTGTATGTGCGCCTTCAAAAACAGGTCAAGCTCACTTATTGCCTCTAGAATGCCCATCACGTGGTTGTCGTTATCAGGCCTGCCAAATATGTCACTGGAGCCTCAGATAGCCAGTCCCCTCTCGACCAAAAACTTCACAACCGCCACCACTCTTCTCAATACGTCGGTCCAGTAGACACACTCTGACTCGAACAGTGTTTGCAGTTCTGTATCTATTCCTCCGCTGTCAGACGCTAGTGTAACGTAGGTCAGTATCGTTTTCCTGTGGTGTTTGCTATTTCCATGCTCTCCTATGCACTCAGCGCCATGTTTCCAGTCGCTAAAGCCAGTTTCGAAGCTGGACTGACAGTTCTCACTGAAGATGCGGCATGCAAAACAAAACACACAGCTGGTGGAAGGGGAATATAAGAGCCATCGCCTTGATATTGTACTCACCGTTTACGAGCGTGTGTTTGAAGTGAAATTCGGAGAAAAAACGTCTCTGCTGTTTGTATACTCGTTCCGAAGCTTTGATATCCACATCCTTACTCTGGCAGGACTCCGGCCCTTTCTTAGCCCAGTACGCTCGGACTGAATCACCTAATGTTTCCTTTCCCCAGCGAGCAGGATCAGTGCTGTCACGATCCTCAGCAGCGGTAACGTTAACATTAATGGCGGCCCGACTTGGTTGTTCAGAGGCCTCTGTGGTCGGGGATCCTAAAGTCATGCTCTCTGCCTCTTCAACGTTAGCTGCTGACTGTGGCAAGGACGGTGGTCCTGTGCTAACGCTGGTGCTAGTGCTAGCTGTTGAACAAGTCTCCATTTGTCCACCGGTCTCAGACTGTGACAAGAGCAATGGTACTGCTGCATCACTGAGAACAGGTTTAAAAAATTCTGTCAATTTCAATGTCTTTTTTAATGCTTCTTTCTCACGGTCCTCTTTTTCTTGTTTCTTTTATCTTTTCTGTGCTCCACTCTCATATTTTTTTTTGTCCGCCATGATGATAGCTACCTATTTTAGGCCCCTCTGCAGCTCTGGCCCCCGGGCTGCAGCCCAGCCTAGCCCTGCCTAAAGTCCGGCCCTATGTCTGGTCATGCACTTTGGTAGAAGGAATAAAATCATGGACTATTTTTGAAATGGGAAGAAAATTCAAAATCCTGAGGTGCAAAGGGATATGGAAGCCCTCATGCAGGATTCCCTACAAGTTAATTTGCAGGTTGAGTCGGTGATGAGGAAGGCAGAAGTATTAATTGAAAGAGGACTAGAATATAAAAGGAAAGATGTAATGTTGAAGCTTTATAGGGCACTGGTGAGGCTTCACTTGGAATATTGTGAACAGCTTTGAGCCCCTTATTTAAAAAAGGATGTGCTGATATCGGAGAGGGTTCAGAAGAGGTTCACAAGAATGATTCCAGGAATGAAATGTTTATCATATGAGGAGCAATTGATGGCTCTGGGCCTTTACGTGTAGGAATTTAGAAGAATGAGGAGTGATTTCATTGAAACTTACCAAATGTTGAAAGACCTGGAGAGAGTGGATGTGGAGAGGATGTTTGCTATGGTGGGGTACTCTAGAACTAGAGGGCAGAGTCTCAGAGTAGACAGATGTTCATTTAAAGTGGAGATGAGGAGGAATTTATTTAGCCAAATGTGGTAAACCATATATATATGTTGTAACTGGGTTAACTGTCTGGACATGCCCCTCTGCTGACTGCCCCTGTGGCTCCTCCCACAGAATCCTGTATAAAGGTGTTTTGCCTTGCCCCTCCCCCTCAGTCCGGGGGCAGACACTCACTGTGGAGGTCGTATTGTACAGCGAATTAAAGCCTTTCAGTATTTTACCAAACCTCAGTCTTTTGGAGTTATTGAAGGTGCTTCAATTTTATTCGCTGTACATTTTAGAGCATGGAACATGCACTGAGACCAGACAAATTGGACCTCGATCTGCAAACACCTGAAGCTGGAAACGCTTTCCAGCTCTGGCTGGACTGCTTCGAAGCATACCTAGAGGAGATTAAAGCAACCGACCCCACAACGAAGCACAGAGTTCTACTCTCCAGGGTCAGTCCACGGGTCTATTCACTGATCAGAGACCAGCCGAGCTACGACGGCGCGATGAGTGCACTCAAAAGACAATACCTGCGGCCGATAAACAGCGTCTATGCTCGGCACCGCTTAGCGACACGGCAACAGCGGCCCGGGGAATCGAGTGCTGAGTTTGTCCGGGTACTACAGGCCCTCGTGCGAGCCTGCAATTGCCAGGAGCTGACGGCGGCACAGTATGCAGAGCTCCTGGTGAGAGACGCCTTCATCACGGGGACCAGGTCAGTGTACATGTGCCAGTGGCTGCTGGAAAAAACCGATCTTACCCTAAGTTCGGCGATCGAGCTGGCTGATACGTTGGAGGCTGCTCTGCACAACTCTGAGGCTCTCCAGGCATGCGATCCCCCGACGGCCTCGTGGGCGCCGCAGACCCCGCAACCCGCCGGCGAATCGACCTTGGCTGCCGCCAGTCGCGAGTCCGCGAAGTGCTACTTCTGCGGACTGGAGATGCACCCCCGGAAACGCTGCCCAGCCTGACAAGCGACCTACTCCAGCTGCGGAAAGAAGGGCCACTTCGCCAAGGTCTTTAAGTCCAAACCGCGAGCGGGATCGAGCAGTGCCGCGTGCGAGACATGGGGGTTGCCATCTTGCCTGCCGCCATCTTCCCTGCACGCTGCCACCACATGCGAGACATGGGGGCAGCCATCTTGGTCGGCACCACCTCCCACCGCCTACGACCAACGGGTGCTCACGGGGCACCCCACCGCGCCGGACCAAGACAGCGACCCCACCCTGGCTTCCGTGACCCTCGACCAAAGCGCTCCCCACCAGCTCACAAGGTCAATGATGGACATCCTGGTGGTGGGGCGCAGGACAAGCTGCCTGTTTGACACGGGCAGCACAGAGAGTTTTATCCACCCGGCCACGGTGCAGCATTGTGGACTCATGATAAGGCCAGTAAGTCAGAGGGTCACCATGGCCTCTGGGTCGCATACAACAGACGTCCAGGGGACTTGTGTAGCGACACTAGTGATGCAGGGCACAGAATATTCAGACTTTACGTTACTGGTCATGCCTCAACTGTGTGCCCCTGTGCTATTGGGGCTCGGCTTCCAGAGCAACCTGAAAAGCGTGACAATGATGTATGATGGGCCCCTCCCGCCAATTACTGTTGTAAATCCCCAGTTTTGTAAGGATACGTCACGTACCCTGCTACTGACAACACACACACCGACCCGCACATTCCACCCAACACCATGCCAACTGCCACACCACCAACGCCACTTGCGGCCTCTCCACCCTCAGGATCCCTCCCCCACCGCTGTTCACCAACCTGACCCCCGACTGTAAACCTGTGGCAACTAAAAGCAGGAGGTACAGCGCGGGGACAGAGACTTCATTAAGTCGGAGGTGCAGCGGCTGCTCAGGGAGGGGGTCATGGAGGCAAGCACAAGTCCTTGGAGGGCGCAGGTGGTCGTTGTTCGGAACGGGGAGAAGAATAGGATGGTCGTGGACTATAGCCAGACCATCAATAGGTTCACGCAGCTCGACGCGTACCCTCTACCCCGCATCACGGATATGGTCAATCAGATAGCACAGTACAAGGTGTACTTGACCATAGACCTAAAATCTGCTTACCATCAGCTCCCCATCTGCCGGGAGGACCGCCCTTACACTGCCTTCGAGGCAGACGGCAGGCTTTATCAATTCCTGCGCGTCCCCTTCGGTGTACGAATGGTGTATCTGTCTTCCAGAGGGCAATGGACCGGATGGTGGACCAGTGCCAACTGAAGGCCACGTTCCCATATCTGGATAACATCACCATCTGCAGTCACGACTGGCCAGGTCACGACCAGCCAGATCACGACAACAACCTCCAAAAATTTCTCCAAGCGGCCAAAGCCTTCAATCTCACCTATAACAAGGACAAGTGTGTATTCGGGACCACCCGACTTGCTATCCTTGGGTGTGTCGTGGAGAATGGAGTCATTGGCCCTGACCCCGACCGTATGTGCCCCCTGTTGAAACTCCCTCTTCCCAGCACCCTCAGAGCCCTCAAAAGGTGCCTAGGCTTCTTTTCATATTACGCCCAATGGGTCTCTAACTATGCAGACAAGGCCCGCCCCTGGTCAAGTCCACCACATTCCCCCTCTCAGCCAAGGCCCACACAGCCTTCAACCGCATAAAAGGGGACATTGCCAAAGCAGCAATGCATGCGGTGGACGAGGCCATTCCCTTCCAAGTAGAGAGTGACGCCTCCGACTTTGCGCTGGCTGCTACCCTCAACCAGGCAGGAAGACCAGTGGCGTTCTTCTCCCGTACCCTTCAAGGCCCTGAAATTCGGTACTCCGCAGTGGAGAAAGAGGCCCAGGCCATAGTGGAAGTTATTAGGCACTGGAGGCACTATCTCACTGGCAAAAAGGTTCACCCTGCTAACTGACCAGCGCTCAGTCGCATTCATGTTTAATAACCAACAGCGGGGCAAAATCAAAAATGATAAAATTCTGAGGTGGAGAATCGAACTCTCCACCTACAACTATGACATCATGTACAGGCCTGGGAAGCTCAACGAGCCCTCCGATGCCCTATCCCGGGGAACGTGTGCCAGCGCGCAGATCGACCGGCTATACACCCTACATGTAGACCTTTGCCACCCGGGAGTCACCCGGCTCTTCCACTTCGTGAAAGCCCGGAACCTGCCTTACTCCCTTGAGGAGATCAGGATGATGACCAGGGACTGCCAAGTCTGCGCAGAGTGCAAACCGCACTGCTACCGACCCGAAAAGGCACAACTCATCAAGGCCACCCGCCCCTTTGAGCGACTGAGTGTTGACTTTAAGGGCCCCCTTCCCTCCACCGACCGCAATGTGTACTTTCTTAATGTTATCGATGAGTACTCGCCGTTCCCCTTCGTCATCCCCTGCCCCGACACCACTACCATGTCAGTTATAAAAGCCCTGCACAAGCTCTTCACTCTGTTCGGATACCCATGCTATATCCACAGTGACAGAGGGTCCTCGTTTATGAGTGACGAGCTGCGCCAATACCTACTGGCTAGGGGAATTGCAACTAGTAGGACCATGAGCTATAATCCCCGGGGAAATGGACAGGTGGAGAAGGAGAATGGCACGGTGTGGAAAGCCACATTCTTAGCCCTCAGGTCAAAGGGACTGCCGGTCTCCCGCTGGCAGGAGGTCCTTCCCGAGGCACTCCACTCCATCCGCTCCCTGTTATGCACAGCCACCAATGCCACCCCTCATGAGCGGCTCTTTTCTTTTCCCAGAAAATCGACCACTGGAACCACCCTACCAACTTGGCTGACGTCCCTGGGGCCAGTGCTGCTCCGGAAACATGCGAGGAGCAATAAATACTGCCCAATGGTCGAGAGGGTTCACTTACTTCATGCGAACCCTCAGTATGCCTACGTGGTTTTACTTGATGGGCGGGAGGACACGGTCTCTATGCACGACCTGGCGCCCGCACGAGCTCCGGGCCCCTACCCTGAACACTCCGTGGTGACTATTGACCCCGTACCCACCGATGTTTGTACCCACAAGACACCGCGCACAGACCCAAACCCTACACAGACACCACACGACTCTCCCATACCGGGCACGACGCACACGTACGAGGGATTAACAACGCCTAGCGTGCTGGCACCTCAAGTCAGGCTGGAGCCAGCACAACCACCGTCACCGATGCAATCACCACTGGTGCTAAGTAGATCACAGCGATGGACTCGACCGCCTGATAGACTTAACCTGTAAATATACTTCTTGTAAATATTGTCAGTCACTTCACCCCACGGGACTCTTTTTTTTAAAAAAAGGAGGGGTGAATGTGGTAAACCATATATATGTTGAACTGGGTTAACTGTCTGGACACACCCCTCTGCTGACTGCCCCTGTGGCTCCTCCCACACTTTCCTGTATAAAGGTGTTTCGCCTCTCCCCTCCCCCTCAGTCCAGGGGCAGACACTCACCATGGAGGTCGTATTGTACAGCGAATAAAAGCCTTTCGGTACTTTACCAAACCTCAGTCTTTTGGAGTTATTGAAGGTGCTTCACCAGAGGGCAGTGAGTCTGTGTAATTCAGCTGTGGAGGGCAGGTCATTGGGTGTATTTAGGGTGGATTAGTCAAGGCATCAAAGGTTATGGGGAGAAGGCAGGAAGGAGAATGGAGTTGAGAGGGATAGCAAATCAGCCATGATGAAATAGCAGAGCAGACTCATTGGCCGAATGGCCTAATTCTGCTCCTATGTCTTATGGTCTCTCCCTTTCCACATGTATTAAGATATAATAAAGCCTGGAATTCAAATTGATTTGTTTTATCTCTCCTTGTTATAAACATGTGCTGAAGCCAATCATTAGACGAGTCTGCAGCCCCTGGCTGGCTGGAGAAGGGTGAGGAGGAGGCCGGCTGAGTTGGCTTGACTGGAAGCTGGCTGTGTTTTGCTTGATACATGAATGTGGTTTGGAACCTGTTGAGGGAAAGAGAGTGGGGAAGGAACGGAAATTGCTGGGAGGGGGTCGTGTGGGTCCGGTAATGGCGGACAAGATAAGAGGCGGGGTTGAGGGAAAGAAAGTGGAGAAGGAGAGGGATAGAGACTTGGGACCAGAGGTAGGCAGCTGGGGAGAGGTGGATTATTGTGAAGGGAGAAATAAAGGGAATGAGGAGGTAGTGAGGGGTCAGATGAATAAAAACCAAGACAAAGGGAATAAAAGAATAAGAAATGATAGTGGAGAAAGCTCTGAAAGTGAGGAAGATGAACAAGCTCAGAGAGGAGGTGTTGTCATAATTAGGTTTAATGAGAAGGCTCAGGGACATATGAAGAAAATTAACCCGTTTGTGCTAACAACAATTCTGACAAATAAGGTAGAGGAAATAGTATTTGCAAAAGTCCTTAATGATGGCAACTTATTGGTAAGATGTGCGAATGAGGAACAACTTGAGAAAGCACTCAAGCTAAAAGAGATAGGAAAATGCAGGGTGGAATACACTGGGAGGGTGGGAGCACAAAACAGTGGTTGTAAAGGAGTGATCACGGGGATACCAATGACTATAAATATGGAGGAGATAAAGAGGAATATCAAAGGAGGGAAAGTAATGAATGTTCAAAGACTGAAAACAACAAAGGAGGGAGTGAAAAAGGAAAGTGAATCAGTATTGATTGAATTTGAAGAAGAAAGAGTGCCAAGGAAGGTGTTCCTGGGTTTCATGAGTTACCCAGTAAGGGTGTATGTGCCAAAGCCACTGAGGTGCTATAATTGTCAAAGG
Source organism: Mobula birostris (assembly GCF_030028105.1). NCBI lineage: Eukaryota > Metazoa > Chordata > Chondrichthyes > Myliobatiformes > Myliobatidae > Mobula > Mobula birostris. The sequence continues at coordinate 36,398,310 of NC_092389.1, forward strand.
TTTGGACACATAGCTAAAAACTGTAAAAGGCAGAGGAGATGTGCTAGATGTGGGGGTGATCATGAATATGGAAAGTGCGGACCAGGAGTTCAACCAAAATGCTGCAATTGTGGAGGAGCTCATAATGTTGCATATAGTGGGTGTGAGGTTGTCAGACGGGAGACTAAAATTCAAGAAATAAGAGTGAAAAGAAAGATCACTTATGCAGAAGCTATAAGAATGTCAAGAGAACAGAATAATGCTCCTAATGAACAGGGAGCAATAGGGATACAAGAGATGCAACAAAGAACAAATGACAGGATTTATGTAGACAAAAAGGCTCTAGTAACATTCATTGCAGGAGTGATTAATAGTACGACTGAGGTAAAGTCAAAAAGTGACAAAATTCAGCTGGTGGTAAAAGCAGGTGTAAACCATTTAGGGTTAGTAGGACTGACATGGGAGGAAGTGAGGGAGAACCTCAGTAATCAGTCAAGCCAGGAAGTGTCATGTGTTGGTTAATACTAATTATGGTGATTCTTTTACAATGGAATGCAAGGAGCAAACTGGCCAATAGCCAGGAATTCAAGCACTTTATTAAAGAAATCGTTGTAAAACCGGATGTAGTGTGTATTCAGGAAACTTGGTTAAAACCAACTTTAGACTTTGTGGTATATGGGTATACAATAATAAGGAAAGATAGAAATCTAGGGGGAGGAGGGGGTTGTGCTATGTTAATCAAGCAAGGTATACCATATAGGGTACTGGAAAAAGGAGATGATCAGGAATACATGGTGGTGGAAGTGTGGGAGAGAGGGGAGGGAGTGGTTATAATTAACTACTACAATCCATGTAAAAGGTTGGATTTGGACAGCCTATTCAAGATACAAGGACAAAACAGACATAAAGTAGTGTGGTGTGCAGATTTCAATGCTCATAGCACAATATGGGGAGATCAGATTACAGATCCAAATGGAAAGGTAATTGAAGATTTGATGGAAGAAAGGGATTTGGTGTGTATGAATGATGGTAGCGGCACAAGGATAGATATAACAGGAACTGAGTCAGTGTTAGATATTACGTTAGTGTCTAATACCTTGGCTGGCATTAGTAACTGGGGAGTTTGGACTGCTTCAACAGTAGGCAGTGATCACTACCCAGTTTTGTGTTCAGTGGGTGAAAGAGTTGAAGTAAGACCAGGTGGCGGAACCCCAAAGTGGGTGCTTGAAAAAGCTGATTGGGGTAAGTTCCAGAAATTCAGTGAAGAAGGGTTGACAAAGATTGATATTTCTGGAAATGTAGATGAATTAAACAGTCAGGTGACTTCAGCAATTATCATGGCAGCAGAAGGATCTATACCTAGGAGTAAAAATAGGATGAATAGAAAACTGGTACCATGGTGGACAGAGGAATGTTGTCAGGCTGTAAAAAACAGAAATAGAGCATTCAGGCTATTTAAAAGAACCCATAATATGCAGCATTTGGTTCAATATAAGAAAGCACAGGCAGTGGTGAGGAGAACTATATGTCAAGCTAAAAGGGCAAGTTGGAGGAGTTTTTGCGACAAGGTAGGAAGAACAACACCTGTGGGAGAGATATGGGGAATAATTAAGAGGATGGGAGGAGATAGAAGGGAATGGGAATATCCAGTAATGATATCTGAGGAGGAAACTGCAGTCTCCAGTAGGGATAAGGCTGAGGTCATGGCCAAGTCACTTGTACTGATACACAGTTCAGAAAATTTGTCTGAAGAAGGGAGAAGAAGAAGGGAAAGAATAATGAGCCAACACCCAGGTGTGTTAAGCAGGAGGGAAGGAACAGATGATATAATTGATGATCCATTTACATTAGCAGAAATGGTGAGAGCAATAAAGAGATCGAGACCAACCTCCCCAGGGAAAGATCTGATGTGCTCTGTGATGCTAAAAAATCTAGGAGAAGGAGCGCTCTTGAAGTTGCTGCATTTTTATAACAGAGTGTGGGAGGAGGGAAGATTACCAAGTGCATGGAAAGAAGCAGTAGTAATTCCAATAGGAAGCCTGGCAAGGATCTGTTAAAACCCACTAGCTACAGACCAATTGCATTAACATCAAGTATGTGTAAGATAATGGAAAGGGTGAGAACAGAAAGGTTATCATATGAGCTTGAGAAAAGGGGAATGCTGGCAAGTTATCAGAGTGGTTTTAGAAAGGGAAGGAACTCCATGGACTCAGTGATTATGTTAGAGACTGAAATAAGGAAGGTCCAGGCAAATAGAGAGTCAGTAGCGGCAGTGTTCTTTGACATTGAAAAAGCCTATGATATGATGTGGAAGGAAGGATTATTAATTAAACTGCACAAGATGGGGGTTGGTGGGAGAGTTTTTAATTGGATTAAAGATTTTTTGTTTGGTAGAAAAATTCAAGTTCGGATTGGATCAGAATTATCAAAACAGTACATAGTGGAAAATGGCACACCTCAAGGTAGTGTGATTAGCCCGTTACTTTTCATCATTATGATCAACGATGTCTTCACAAAGGTACCAATGGATATAGGTAGGTCACTGTTTGCGGATGATGGGGCCTTGTGGAAAAGAGGCAGGAACATGGACCATATAATCAGGAAACTACAAGAACAATTGATGAAGTGGTGGAGTGGGGTTATGACTGGGGATGTAGATTTTCAGTAGACAAAACTCAAACTGTATTTTTTACCAGGAAAAGGGTTGAGGTAGGGAAGAAGTTAAGGATGTATGGGGTTGAATTAGAAAGGGTTGCATCATTTAAATTTCTGGGAGTTATATTTGATTCACGATTAACATGGGCAGACCATATTAGGAAAGTTGAGGAGAAATGTAAAAAAGTAATAAACGTGATGAGGTGTTTGACTGGTAGGGAATGGGGAGCAAGTTGTTCAGCTTTGAAGAGAATGTATGTGGCTTTAGTGAGATCTGTATTGGATTATGGAAATATAGTATATGAATCGGAAGCTAGGTCTCTTATAAGGAAACTGGATGTGATTCAGGCTCAGGCCTTGAGAGTGTGCAGTGGGGCTTTTAAAACGTCACCAGTGTCAGCCCTACAGGTAGAAATGGGAATAATGCCTTTGGAACTAAAAAGGATGCAACTGATGGCAAACTACTGGGCTAACTTGCAGGGGCACAATGATTCTCACCCTACTAAAGGAGTGTTGCAGGAGTGCTGGGAAAATGAGAGGTTTCAGAGGGATACCTTTAGTCGGGTAGGGAATGATATCGCGAAAGAATGTGGAGTATTTGATCTGAGGATAAATCCTTCAGTAGTTTATCCGGTTGTAGCTCCATGGAAGCTTGTATGGCCTGACATAGACTGGCATTTGTTAGAGGTAAAAAGGAAAGAAAGATATAAAACAGATTTGGTAAATGCATTTAACTGTCATGTGATGGAAAAGTATAGTGATTATACTCACATTTATACGGATGGTGCGAAGGAACCTGAAACAGGCGTGACAGGGTTTGGGGTGGTAATACCAGCAAAAGAAATTGGAATCAGCAGAAGAACATCTAATAAGTTAGGAGTGTTTACAGTGGAGATGCTGGCAGTGTTGGTTGCGTTGCAATGGGTGCAGAAAGCCAGACAAGCCAAAGCATTGATATGTTCAGATTCATCCTCAGTTCTAGCAAGTTTAAGGTCTTTTCACACAAACAGTCGGCAAGATGTACTTTATGAAGTCCTTCAGTTAGTTACAAGAATTGCAAATCAGGGAGGTCAGGTAAAATTTCTATGGGTTCCAGCACATGTAGGGGCGAAGGGGAATGAGAGAGTGGATGAGTTGGCAAAGAGGGCGTTAAAGAAAGAAAATGTGGAAATGCACATTAGTATCAGTAAAGCAGAGGTTAAGTATGTAATCTGGGAAAAAGTCAACCAAATGTGGCAAGAAAGATGGGACAGGGAGGGGAAAGGGAGGCATTTATATCAAATACAAAAGAGTGTTGCAGGTACTAGGGTAGGTAATGGAAACAGAAGAGAGGAAATTGTGTGGACTAGGTTAAGGCTGGGGCATTGTGCATTAAACAAAACATTGAAAATGATAGGGAAACACCAGACAGCATTGTGTGAGGAATGTCAGGAAGAGGAGTCAGTAGAACATGTAGTTTTGTGTTGCAGGAAGTATGGGATACAGAGAGAAATGATGAGAAATAAATTAAGGGAGTTGGGGATGCAGGAATTCACATTAAAAGGGTTGCTGGGCATGGGTGAGAGAGCACAAGTCCGGGTATTTTTAGCGTTTTTAAGGGGTACAGGGGTTTTTTATAGGATATGACGAATAAACAGGAATAGGATACTAGGATGGTCAAAGATGGGAGGGTGAAGTGTAGGTTTGTATATATATATGTGTGTGTGTGTGTGTGTGTGTGTGTGTGTGTGTGTGTGTGTGTGTGTGTGTGTGTGTGTGTGTGTATGTGTGTGCGCAATTGGGTGAAGGGATTTAGAATGTATGTTTAGAGCACATTCCGGAGCAGAGGGTGGTGGTAATGCACCATTAAACTGGATGCCAACCGCCGTAAAACAAGATACAGACAGACAGAATCATTAGACAACAGATGTTCCACTGTTTCTGTTCAATCACAATTTATTACTAACAGGAGACAGTTGAAGCCCACTCAGTGGCATTTGATTTAAGATGGTGCCCTTCCAATGTAGAGGCCACTTTTATTGGCTTATTCCTTTAACAAGGTTTGATTGTGGCTGATCAGCTGTAGCTGAATATCACCCTGAAGGATGACTGGTGAAGCTGATTGCCCCAGGTTTTTTTTCCCCATCAGGATGGCGGACCATATTTCCTGTTTGTTGGAGCATAGGTTAATGTATTTTTATGAAAACCGGTTAGCTACATTCATAAACTGGCCATTCACTGAGAGCTGCTGTTGTTGTACACCAGAAAATGTGAGTAAGGACCCAATGGCCAACAGCTGTTAATATAGCTTGTGTGTAAAGTGAATGTGAACAAATAGATCAATCTAGGGCATATTTCCTGATGTAAAATGTGTTTCTGATTATGTGTGAAATAGGTTAGTGTTTATTTTCTTCCTAAACTCTATTTATTTCTGCAGTCTAGCTATTTTTCCTTTAAAGAACTTTGTTTTTATCTGGGAAATCTTGAAGTAGGTGATAAGCCATTTTATGTGTTTGGGCTGCAATGTGGCATGTAAGCTTTCTGGAATTAATAAAACTTAAATGGTGAGTAATCCAAACTTTCAGAGGAAATGACCATGGTCATCTATTGATTTAAATGACCTGGTTTGAAGCAGTATGATCAAGCCATTAGATGAAGGCCCATAAACTGTTTTGGGTGACCATGATAATTATTACATCATAGTAACTATATTATAAGAGTGGTAACTGTTAAACTTTGTGCATTAAAGTATGCATACATGGAGTAAACTTTCAGCCAGTTGGACCAGACCAGATTCCAGTTCCTGGTATACGCCAATAGTGATCTCCCAGTGCTAAAACTATGGTCCCATCACCAATTCCTGGCCAGCAATTATTTTGCTTGTTTCCTGTTGTCTCCCACTGGATCTAGTTCTCTTTCTCCCTTGTTCAAATGGCATGGGTGGGGGGGGGGGAATTATAGGTCTTGTCCCCAAATGAAGCCTGTCCTTGGTGGGTTGGGAGAAATAAACAGGCAGTTAGTAAAGAAGCTGAATTTGTTTCTTAATTTGGTTAATTGAAAATACTACACTAGTAGGATTCATCCTCTGGATGAGGAAAATAGCGTTAAAATATTGGGCTGGCCTGTAATGGTGAAGTCTGTTCCTGATTTAAACAGAATTGAATGCAATATCCTTACGAAATGTATATTTGTGATATTGATGGCTGAATGCCTCAGATTACCTTCTTTTACAAAATTGTCATTGATGCTTATTGGTGCACTAGTTCACATGTTCACATGTCCACTGTCCTACACAGTAACATTCAAATACACAAACTCTTACTTGTTTGTGAATGTTAATTGCCTCTTGATCTGGCAGGTTGATATCTATGAGAATTTTTTTTTTCCTCTGCTAGCAACCTTATTATCTATTTAATTCCCTTCCAGTGTTCTTTATTTATTTAACCTCTAATCAAGCGTAGTTATTTTTACATATTCTGTTTTAATATCTGAACAAGAGACTGTCCTCTTTGTGCACTGTAATGCATGGAACTACTATTTTCTTCTAGCATCTTTCTCCCATGACTTGCATTTGATTCAGCACAACTCCCCTTGGCTAATGATGATCATTTCATTTGTGTACTGGTTATACAACACAGAAATGAGCCCTTCAGCCCAGTCAGTTTAGGGTTCATGTCTGAGCTAGCTCCATTTGTCTGTGTTCATGCCAGTTCTCTCTGAAGTTTAGAGGCTAAACTTTTGTTATCCACATGCCTGTTCTGGTGCATCCTGGATGTTAGTGTACTTGCCTTTTCCATAAGTTAATAGAGCAATGGTTATTGGTCCCAACATGCTCCCCCATTGATCACCTCAGTCACTTATCCAGCTTCATTTCCCAAGAATAAGCTAATCTTTGCCTTGTAGGCTCATATTGCCTGAGCAAACGTTTCTGAGCTGATAGACTCTACCCCATCTAATTGCGTAACATGGCAGTCCTGGTCTAAAGTAGGAAACTTTAAATCCCCACTCTGACAACCCTACTACTTTTGTAATTTTCTGCAATATCTGCATTTGTTTCTTGAATTTCTGTGGACTATATGTGGAGACTATAGTACAATGCCAATAAAGTGATCATCCCCCTTGTGCCTCAATTCCACACAAAGCCTTGCTGGATGATCCTTCAATAATTTCTTCAGACTGTTGATATGACACTTTCATAGTCCTACAATCTGGAAACGGGGCCCTTTGTTAGCATGGACATGTTGGCTCCATGCTGCCCATACTGGGCTACTCCTGTCTGCTGCTTTTGATCCATAGCCATAGAAAGAATTCGGTATCAGGAAGAGGGGCTTTGCTGTTGGCGTGCAGGGTAGATTTGGTGTGGTTTGTTATGGCTTGTCTGTCAGCATTCTTGAACTCTGCTAGGCTTGCCCTTCACCTTGACAGGAACATGCAGACCTTCAGCTCTTGGCATCACACTTCAAAAACCCTCCCTGACACTCCGTTCCCTGTGAATTATGTCCCTACCAGCCTCTGCGAGATCCTGTGTAATGGCTGTCAAATTAACTCTGTCCCAGTTCAGGGATATTACCTGTCAATTACTTCTCCGTAGCTATTTTAAAACTAATAGAATTATCACTGGCCCTAAAGTCCTTACTGACAGACACTTTCACTTGCCCTATCTCAATGGTAAGAAGACCCAGTTTCACTCCCTCTCTATATTGATAAAGGAAGCCTTCTTGGACTCACTTCACAAATTCCACTCTCAGTTTGGCAGTATGTTTGCACAGTCAACACTGGGGAAGTTTAAAATCTCCCACTAATCCTATTGATTAAGTTTACAACTGTCTACGATATATCTACATATCTGCTCCTCTAATTCTTGTAAATGTCAGTGACTTTCCCTTTCATGATTCTATGGTTTACCTACTTGACATCACTGGATGATCTCCCAGCAATATCCTCTCCAAGAAACATTCTTCCATTAAGAAGGGGAAATTTCCCCTCTTCCCTGCAAATCTGTCATGCCTGTAGCATCTGAGTCCTAGAACATCTGAGCTGCAGTCCTCACACATGCTTCTGTTAGTGCTCTGAAAGTCAGTCTCCAGAGTTCATTGACCTTGCCTGTAAGCTGCTTGCATTGAAATAAATGAAGTTTAAGCTAATGGTCTTTGTTCTCTTGCTCTTGTGATCCTGTGTATCCTGATGACTAAACTTGCTCTCATTGGCTACAGTACACATCATCCACTCCACTACTCAGGGCCCCACATCCTGCCACTCTAGTTTAAATTATCCAGAGTAGCACCGACAAGTGTCCCAGCCAGGATATTGGTTTCCCTCCAGTTTTGGTGCAACCCAACTCTTGTACAGGTCACCCCTACCCAAGAAGATTTCCCAATGACCATAGGACTTGAACCCCTGCCCCATGGCACCCCCAGCTCCTCAGCCACACATTCATCTGAGCAATTTTTCTATTCTACTCTCAGTAACACATGGCACTGAGAGTGATCCAGACATCACTACCCTTGAGTCTTACTTTTTAGGTTCTTTCCTGACTCCCTATGCTCACTGCACAGGACATCCCTCTTTCTATGTGCGCTACGACCTCTGGCTGCTTCCCCTCCCTTTTGGGAAAGTTTTGCAGCCACTCTGAGACTGTGTCTCTTTTGTAGCCACAGAATCTCCCATCTTTTCCTCTGATTCTCAAGTTGCCGATTGCTATCGCCCTGCCTGCCTTCCCTCCCCCTGAGCCACTGAGCTTCAGAGGTGGTCTCCGTGCCACTGACCTTGTTGCTGCTGTGCAGTGCAGTGCCCAGAATGGTAATTTCCACTCCTTCCACACCCCCGCCCCCCCCCCCCCAGTATTGGCATGGGTGAATGGTCATAGGGAGACCCTGCACTGTCTGCCTCTTTCCCCTTGCCTTTCCTGTGACCAGCAAGCTATCTGCAGCCTGTACTTCATTTAATTTTGTTTATTTCTTGCTGTAATTTAGTTTCTGTGTATTGAAATGTACTGCTGCTGTACAATAAATGTTGCTCCTTATGCCAGTGATATTCTGGTACCTTGGGTGTGACCACCTCAAACTTCTTGTCTGTGATGCTCATAGAGTCTGCCTGATGTTCCACAGCCTGCAGGAGGAGCATGTCACAGCCTTAACTACATTGTAATTACACTAAGGTTTGTAAAGGACTACTTGGGGCTTGTTTCCTTTGCCCAGACTCCTCTTGCTAAAGCTCAGCACCTATTCCTTGCACAGTGTCACTCCTGACTATCTGCTTTTATTGGCTATCCTCTTCACAAGCTAGCCAATTGGATTGCTCTACTCCATCTCCTGCCTTGCAGCCCACACGGTGGGCTCTCCACTAAACTTCATTCTAAACTTCTTGCCTGCAACTGAACAAGATAAGCTATTAGTGCTCTTTAAATCTCCTTGTTGCTACTTTGCTCTGCTTCCTGCATTGAAGACAAGGTCAGTTCTCCATTACAGCTCATCCAGAAGTTCCTGTCTCTACCTTGTCAGATTAAGACCTTTTTAATCAAAACATGTCTTCTCCCTTGACTCTGCCTTTCACACTTGTATGCTAGAATGTTTAGTTTCCCATAGAATATTCATTTGGCAACTTTGCAAGCGGACTGAGAAGGTGATTAGGACAGGCAAAAGTTGCATTTACCTTGAGTTTTATCTGGGAAATACATGGCAGAGGCAAAACTAATCATTCTCTGAAGAATTAAATGTTAGCTTGGAAAATAAGATGACCAATGATACTTGTGTCTGTTTCTTTGAGATGGCCAAGGCTGGTTTTCTACATTGTCCAACTGAGGATGAACTGGATGTTGTGTGCTTCTTCTGTCTGAAGGAGTTGGAAAGCTGGGAGCCTAAAGATGATCCCTGGTACGTGTATGGATTGAGTAAACTTGTCACCAGCTCTGAAAGTGAGACAGGATTTGGACTGGGGTAGGAAAGAACATTTCCTTTTGGTTATTACGCCTACAGGAACATTAAAAGGGTCATCCAATGAACTTGTTTTCCTTTCTTCACCCATTGAAGCTACGGCTCAAAACTGATAAAATTGTTTCTACTACCCTTGTGGACAGAGTATTTGAGATAATTAACTTTTCTACCTCTTTGGGTCTTCTGCTACTGAGTTTCCCCAATCCCATCATAGCCCCTCAAATCCAGTGTGCACAAATCTGTCCTGTACTCCCCTCCCTTACACTGACTCAATCTATACTTCCCATTGCCTTGGCGAAAGCAGCCGGTGTAATTAAGGGCACTCACCCCTGGTTGCTCTCTGCTCCTTTCCACTGGGCAGAAGATAACAGGGTTGTATGTGCACGTGGGCAACTTCTATCTCACTTAGCAGGTTCTTGACTGGACATTGCTTCAGTCTTTCAATCTACTGTACCTTGCTGTAGCCCTTGCATCTTGTATGCATTACACTTTCTGTAACTGTAACACTTCATTCTAGTGTGTAAAAGCTTTTCCCACTGCATATCATAACCAATAATGCTCTCTGCAAGCCCTTGTATGATTCTGGTTCCACAGACTGCTTGCTTCAGTAGATGTCTGGTTGGTGCTTGCAGCACTTGGCATAATCACTTTGGTGCATCCCTTTCAGCTAAATTATTAAATCTCTCAATGGTTCTGTGACTTGCCAGTGACATTGAATCACAATGCCCCTCCCATTTTCTGCACTCACTTTCATCTATCATCCACCTGTACTACCAGTCTTGAAAGATTTGCCAACTACTTGGTTGGCAAAATGACTTTCTATCCCCACCTCGATAACGTTGAAAAGCTGTGATATTTTTATACTATCAATGTTTTGAGTAGCTGTACTGTAAACTCCTTGGTGTTGTATTCTCTGCCCCAGCTACTCGGCTTCATCTTGTATTCCTCCTTCCCTTCAGCACCAAAGGGGTGGTGTATGTTAGGGGACTTCAGATGCAGGATGTATACAAGGGGGATCTTGAAGTACTGATGGACAGGATCATTGAAGGCAGCAGCATGGGTAGAATAGGTAGTTAGCCTTCCACAGCATAAAGCTTGAGAGAAGGGAAGCAAGTACACTTGCATCAAATGGTCATTAGGCTGCAACTGGATTCCTGTGTCCAGTTCTGGTCACACCAGAGGAAGGATGAGATTGCATGGGAGAGGGTGAAGAGGAGATCCTGCAGGATGTTGTCTGGATGGGATTTTGGAGTGGGAAGGCTGGGGAACTGGAAGATATACAAAACTACCAGGAACCTAGTTACTATTTCCCCTTGGAAAATGTCCATAAACTTGCGTTTAAGGTAAGTGGCAGGAGGTATGGGGGGGGCGGGGAGGAGCTTGGAATTTGGAACTAGCTGGCTGAGTGAGGGGATGGAGACAGAGGCTCTCAAAAATTAATTGTGTAAGTACTTTCAGTATCATGGCACTGTAGGTTACTGGCACTATAATGTGGCCTGTAACATGGGAGGAATAAACTGGACAGGCAGCAGTTTATCCTGACTCAGACTTGCAGATGGGCCTCTTCCTGCTTTCAGGTCTCCTGAACGCTGTTGTTTTCCTCCTTGCAAACAGTGACTTTCAGATGTGTAGCAGTGCAGTCAGTGGTTCCTTACATCTCAATATACTTTGAGGGAACATCAACTGTGGATGGGATAAAATGGACAAATCAACACTATTCTAATATGGTCTAGTATTGATTTGTTCTGTGTGGTGACTGCAAATGGCTGCTTGTTGTGTTAATGAGATGGCTCATGGTGAGCTATGGCTAATTGTCTTGTTTTATTTCAATTCTTCTGAACTTGCAAAAGGGCAGTACACCAAAGTCACTCACCATCTTGTGAATTCCTGGCACTGAAAATGGATGTATTGGATCTGACAGTGGAAGAGTTCTTCAAGCTGGAGATGGACTGGCTGAAGATGTACCTGGTGAGAGGGTCAATCTATTTACTTGGCCTTTGGAATTCTCAAACATGGGGTGGCACTGTAGCATAGTGGTTAGCACACACTTTGTTGCTAGCAACCAGGATCATTTCCTGCCTCTGCCTGTACGAAGTTTGTGCATTCTCCCTGCGACCACACAAGTTTCTTCCGGGTGCTCTGGTTTCCTCCCACAGTCTAAAGACCTACTGGTTGGCAGGTGAATTGGTCATTGTAAATCATCCCATGGTTAGGCTCAGACTGGACTGGGGATTGCTGGGTGGGGTGGTTGGAAAGGCCAACACAACACTGGACATCAATAAATTGAAAACAAGTGCTCTGAGTTGCAGGAGCTTTCTGTAATCAGGTTGTTGAAGCTGTACAGAGAGAGGGGATGGTTGTCTGTATCTGCTTGACAGTCTCTGCCCAGGAGGCTGCAATCCATGACAGGTTCAATGACGTTTTCTTTTCCTCGAAAAAATTGCTTCGGAGCAAGTCAGCATCTACCGAGAGTCGGTGAAAGCTGCGAGAGTGAAAGTCTTGGGAAACCTGACTGGAGCTGACCCGTAACTCCCTTATTGAAGTGATGAGCTAGAACAGACCACACAGGACTTTAACTGTTGATAATAATAAAGTTGTATGTATTTTACTGTGATTGCTTTGGAAAGTTTTCATTTGTTGCAACAACTAATAGATTAAACTTTGCAGGAGAGGGGTTTATTGTTGAAATGAGCTGATTCCGTCCTGAGATTTAAGCTCGCTGAGGAAATGGTTAACAACTCATTGCATTGCTTGCTTTCCCCAATCTTCCTGAACTGAGCCTGTGTCAACGGCTCAGTACTGCAGTTTCAATTCCTTTTCCTTGGGGTGGAGAGAGGAAGCATGCCATGTCAACATCATTTGCCAGTACGGGTTCATGGAGACTGCTTTTAGAAAATTAGTATTTGCTCACCTTCATAGTTTCCAATGTGAGATGTTAAAGATATCAGTGTGTCATTCTGTGTACCAAATAGATTTTGCACAAACCCATGTCTCCATGTGGCTAGTTTGGTACTGCATCTCAGTCATGTGCAGAGTGCACAGTACATGTCTAGTCCATGCCAATCTGATCCGCCTATTCCCATCTACCTGTACCCAGACCATACCCCTCAAAAGCCCATGTATAGTGCCTATAAAAAGTATTTTCCTCCCCCCCCCCGGAAGTTTTCATGTTTTAGTTTACAACATTGAATCACAGTGGATTTAATTTGGTTTTTTTGACATTGACATGAAAGATGTCTGTTGATCAAGGTGAAGACAGATCTCTACAAAGTGATTTATTTTAATTACAAATAAAAAAACACACAGCTTGCACAAGTATTTGGCCCCCTCAAATCGGTATATAATAGATGAACCTTTGGCAGCAATTACAGCCTTGAGTCTGTGTGGGTAGGTCTCTATCAGCTTTGCCCATCTGGACACCGCAAATTTTCCCTGTTCTTTACAAAACTGCTCAAACTGTCAGATTGCATGGCGATTGTGAGTGAACTGCCCTTCTCAAGTCCAGCCACAAATTCTCAATGGGATTGGGATTGGGGTCTGGCTTCTGACTTGGCCACTCCAGGACATAAGTTTGTTTTTAAGCCATTCCTATGTAGCATTGGCTCTACACTTGGGATCACTGTCTTGCTGGGAAACAAATCCTCTCAGAAGTCACTGTTCTCTTGCAGACTGCATTAAGCTTTCCTGCAGGATTTCCCTGTATTTTGTTGCATTCATTTTACCTTCTACCTTCACAAGCCTTTCACAAGGCCTGCTGCAGTGAAGCATCCCCACAGCATGATGCAGCCACCACCATGCTTCACGGTAGAGATGGTGTGTTTCTGATGTGCACTGTTTGGCTTGCGCGAAACTTAGCATTTGGTGTGATGGCTAAGAAGCTCAACTTTCATCAGACCATAGAACCTTCTACAAACCCCATTTCCAGAAAAGTTGGGATACTTTCCAAAATGCAATAAAAACAAAAATCTGTGATATGTTAATTCACGTGAACCTTTATTTAACTGACAAAAGTACAAAGAAAAGATTTTCAATAGTTTTACTGACCAACTTAATTGTATTTTGTAAATATACACAAATTTTGAATTTGATGGCTGCAACACACTCAACAAAAGTTGGCACAGAGTTAAAATAAGATTAAAAAGTGCACAGGTTATTCAAGTAACACCGGTTTGGAAGACTCCACATTAAGCAGGCTAATTGGTAGCAGGTGAGGTATCATGACTGGGTATAAAAGTAGCGTCTATCAAAGGCTCAGTCTTTGGGGGGGACTTCTGGAGAGACCAGGGTGTGGTGGCTGAGGCTGGAACTGGAGTTGGCTTGACTGGAAGCTGGCTGTGTTTTGCTTGATGTGTGAATGTGGTTTGGAACCTGTTGAGGGAAAGAGAGTGGGGAAGGAATGGAAATTGCTGGGAGGGGGTCGTGTGGGTCCGGTAATGGTGGACAAGATAAGAGGGGGGGTTGAGGGAAAGAAAGTGGAGAAAGAGAGGGATAGAGACTTGGGACCAGAGGTAGGCAGCTGGGGAGAGGTGGATTATTGTGAAGGGAGAAATAAAGGGAATGAGGAGGTACTGAGGGGTTGATATAAAAACCAAGACAAAGGGAATGAAAGAATAAGAAATGATAGTGGAGAAAGCTCTGAAAGTGAGGAAGATGAACAAACTCAGAGAGGAGGTGTTGTCATAATTAGGTTTAATGAGAAGGCTCAGGGTCATATGAAGAAAATTAACCTGGTTGTGCTAACAACAACTCTGACAAATAAGATAGGGGAAATAGTATTTGCAAAAGTCCTTAATGATGGCAACTTATTGGTAAGATGTGTGAATGAGGAACAACTTGAGAAAGCACTCAAGCTAAAAGAGATAGGAAAATGCAAGGTGGAATACACTGGGAGGGTGGGAGCACAAAACAGTGGTTGTAAAGGAGTGATCACGGGGATACCAATGACTATAAATATGGAGGAGATAAAGAGGAATATCAAAGGAGGGAAAGTAATGAATGTTCAAAGACTGAAAACAACAAAGGAGGGAGTGAAAAAGGAAAGTGAATCAGTATTGATTGAATTTGAAGAAGAAAGAGTGCCAAGGGAGGTGTTCCTGGGTTTCATGAGTTACCCAGTAAGGGTATATGTGCCAAAGCCACTGAGGTGCTATAATGGTTAAAGGTTTGGCCACAGAGCTAAAAACTGTAAAAGACAGAGGAGATGTACTAGATGTGGGGGTGATCATGAATATGGAAAGTGCGGAACAGGAGTTCAACCAAAATGCTGCAATTGTGGAGGAGCTCATAATGTTGCATATAGTGGGTGTGAGGTTGTGAGACAGGAGACTAAAATTCAAGAAATAAGAGTGAAAAGCAAGATCACTTATGCAGAAGCTGTAAGAATGTCAAGAGAACAGAATAATGCTCCTAATGAACAGGGAGCAATAGGGATACGAGAGATGCAACAAAGAACAAATGACGGGATTTATGTAGACAAAAAGGCTCTAGTAACATTCATTGCAGGAGTGATTAATAGTACGACTGAGGTAAAGTCAAAAAGTGACAAAATTCAGCTGGTGGTCAAAGCAGCAGTAAACCATTTAGGGTTAGTAGGACTGACAGGGGAAGAAGTGAGGGAGAACCTCAGTAATCAGTCAAGCCAGGAAGTGTCATGTGTTGGTTAATACTAATTATGGTGATTCTTTTACAATGGAATGCAAGGAGCTTACTGGCCAATAGCC
Organism: Mobula birostris; assembly: GCF_030028105.1. Taxonomy (NCBI): domain Eukaryota; kingdom Metazoa; phylum Chordata; class Chondrichthyes; order Myliobatiformes; family Myliobatidae; genus Mobula; species Mobula birostris. Next base: position 36,413,575 of record NC_092389.1, read on the forward strand.
AGGAATTCAAGCACTTTATTAAAGAAATGGTTGTAAAACCGGATGTAGTGTGTATTCAGGAAACTTGGTTGAAACCAACTTTAGACTTTGTGGTATATGGGTATACAATGATAAGGAAAGATAGAAATCTAGGGGGAGGAGGGGGTTGTGCTATGTTAATCAAGCAAGGTATACCATATAGGGTACTGGAGAAAGGAGATGATCAGGAATACATAGTGGTGGGCATGTGGGAGAGAGGGGAGGGAGTGGTTATAATTAACTACTACAATCCATGAAAAAGGTTGGAATTGGATAGCCTATTAAAGATACAAGGACAAAACAGACATAAAGTAGTGTGGTGTGCAGATTTCAATGCTCATAGCACAATATGGGGGGATCAGATTACAGATCCAAATGGAAAGGTAATTGAAGGTTTGATGGAAGAAAGGGATTTGGTGTGTATGAATGATGGTAGAGGCACAAGGATAGATATAACAACAGGAACTGAGTCAGTGTTAGATATTACGTTAGTGTCTAATACTTGGCTGGCATTAGTAACTGGGGAGTTTGGACTGCTTCAACAGTAGGCAGTGATCACTACCCAGTTTTGTGTTCAGTGGGTGAAAGAGTTGAAGTAAGACCAGGTGGCGGAACCCCAAAGTGGGTGTTTGGAAAAGCAGATTGGGGTAAGTTCCAGAAGTTGAGTGAAGAAGGGTTGACAAAGATTGATATTTCTGGAAATGTAGATGAATTAAACAGTCAGGTGACTTCAGCAATTATCATGGCAGCAGAAGGATCTATTCCCAGGAGTAAAAATAGGATGAATAGGAAACTGGTACCATGGTGGACAGAGGAATGTTGTCAGGCTGTAAAAAACAGAAATAGAGCATTCAGGCTATTTAAAAGAACCCATAATATGCAGCATTTGGTTCAATATAAGAAAGCACAGGCAGTGGTGAGAAGAACTATACGTCAAGCTAAAAGGGCAAGTTGGAGGAGTTTTTGCGACAAGATAGGAAGAACAACACCTGTGGGAGAGATATGGGGAATGATTAAGAGGATGGGAGGAGATAGAAGGGAATGGGAATATTTAGTAATGATATCTGAGGAGGAAACTGCAGTCTCCAGTAGGGATAAGGCTGAGATCATGGCCAAGTCATTTGTACTGATACACAGTTCAGAAAATTTGTCTGAAGAAGGGAGAAGGAGAAGGGAAAGAATAATGAGCCAACACCCAGATGTGTTAAACAGGAGGGAAGGGACAGATAATATAATTGATGATCCATTTACATTAGCAGAAATGGTGAGAGCAATAAAGAGATCGAGACCAACCTCCCCAGGGAAAGATCTGATATGCTCTGTGATGCTTAAAAAATCTAGGAGAAGGAGCGCTCTTGAAGTTGCTGCATTTTTATAACAGAGTGTGGGAGGAGGGAAGATTACCAAGTGCATGGAAAGAAGCAGTAGTAATTCCAATAAGGAAGCCTGGCAAGGATCTGTCAAAACCCATTAGCTACAGACCAATTGCATTAACATCAAGTATATGTAAGATAATGGAAAGGATGATAACAGAAAGGTTATCATATGAGCTTGAGAAGAGAGGAATGCTGGCAAGTTAGCAGAGTGGTTTTAGAAAGGGAAGGAATTCCATGGACTCAGTGATAATGTTAGAGACTGAAATAAGGAAGGCCCAGGCAAATAGAGAGTCAGTAGTGACAGTGTTCTTTGACATTGAAAAAGCCTATGATATGATGTGGAAGGAAGGATTATTAATTAAACTGCACAAGATGGGGGTTGGTGGGAGAGTTTTTAATTGGATTGAAGATTTTTTGTTCGGTAGAAAAATTCAAGTTGGGATTGGAACAGAATTATCAAAACAGTACATAGTGGAAAATGGCACACCTCAAGGTAGTGTGATTAGCCCGTTACTTTTCATCATTACGATCAATGATGTCTTCACAAAGATACCAGTGGATATAGGTAGGTCACTGTTTGCGGATGATGGGGCCTTGTGGAAAAGAGGCAGGAACATGGACCATATAATCAGGAAACTACAAGAAGCAATTGATGAAGTGGTGGAGTGGGGTTATGATTGGGGATGTAGATTTTCAGTAGATAAAACTCAGACTGTATTTTTAACCAGGAAAAGAGTTGAGGTAGGGAAGAAGCTAAGGATGTATGGGGTTGAATTAGATAGGGTTGCATCATTTAAATTTCTGGGAGTTATATTTGATTCACGATTAACATGGGCAGACCATATTAGGAAAGTTGAGGAGAAATGTAAAAAAGTAATAAATGTGATGAGATGTTTGACTAGTAGGGAATGGGGAGCAAGTTGTTCAGCTTTGAAGAGAATGTATGTGGCTTTAGTGAGATCTGTATTGGATTATGGAAATATAGTATATGGATCAGCAGCTAGGTCTCTTATAAGGAAACTGGATGTGATTCAGGCTCAGGCCTTGAGAGTGTGCAGTGGGGCTTTTAAAACGTCGCCAGTGTCAGCCCTACAGGTAGAAATGGGAATAATGCCTTTGGAACTAAGAAGGATGCAACTGGACAAAATTTCCATTTGCAAATCTACTATAATTAGTATCCTCAGTTCCAAAACGATTAAAAAGTGTTATTCAAAGGAAAGGTGATGTAACACAATGGTAAATATGCCTCTGTCCCAACTTTTGTTGAGTGTGTTGCAGCCATCAAATTCTAAATTTGTGTATGTTTAGAAAATACAGTTAAGTTGGTCAGTAAAACTATTGAAAATCTTTTCTTTGTACTTTTGTCAGTTAAATAAAGGTTTACGTGAATTAACATATCACAGATTTCACATATCACATATCTGCTGCAAGAACTCAGCAGGTCAAGCTCGTAACACTAATGGGCTTCAAATTACTTTCAGCATTTTTGGATTTTAGTTGGGAATGCAACAGAGTACAAACCTGGCAGGCACCAGTGGATTGTAAGGGGAAGAAAGAGAAACCTGAAATTGGGAAAATTAGTGTTCACACTCTAGGGCTGTACACTACCCAGCTGGTGTTCTAGTCAGTGCTTTTCCTTGTTCTAGCAGTGGAGGAGGGAGGATGTTTAGGTTGGTGAGGGAATGAGGTGGACAGAGTGCAAGTCTTTCAGGTTGCCCAGACTTCATGTGGCATTGCTCTTGTAGAGGAGGCCACATCAAGAGAACCAAATATAGTCGAAGTCAGGAGCAGATGAACCTTGGAGCAGGCTTGCTGCTTTATAAGTCAGTTGTCAAGGGATGGCTCCAGGGAAGGAGTACATTAACAAAGCTGGTTAAGGTGAAGGAAAAGCAGGGGCATTGGAGCAGTTTTTAAAGATACTTTAAACGTGTCTAAATGATGCCCCTTGAATTTTATGCATTTCAGCTGCTCAAATTGTCTGTGGATTCGGTCTTGGCACCAATGCTGCTGGTTGAGATTTTTATCAGGAGTAACTCCAAAGGCATCTGGAGTTGTCCCCTGACAAAATCTCAACCAGTGGATAGGCTAGCCTTGAGCTATACCCAGAGTTAGTGCACCCAGTAGGGTGTATATAGATACATTTTGAAGTAGTGCTCCCACAGTGGGAGTTGTCTCAGATGCTTCATTTTGTTTTCAATACCTGTATCAGCTGGCAACATTAATTGAATTTAACTGACAGAACCAAACCGGAAGAATGTGGCTTGATACAGTGGCTTTACAAATGTGTCGCAACAGATGAGTTGCTGGAGGAAAAGTGGATCAGGTTTTGGTTAAGTTTGCGGACAATACAAAGAGAGGTGGAGTGTCAGGAAGGCTTTAGACAGATGAGAATAGGCAAAAAGTGCAGATGGAATAATCTCCAGAAATGTCTGCTCATGCACTTTGGAAGAAGGAATAAAAGCATAGAATTTTTTTAAATGGAGAGCAAATTGAAAATAAATAAATCAGAAGTCATAGAGTCAGAGTCGGCGCACACTACAGCACAGAAACAGGCCCTTTGGCCCATCTAGTCTATGCCAAACTGCTTTTCCTAGTCCCATTGTCCTGCTCCTGGACCATGGCCCTCTAAACACCTCCCATCCATTTCTTTATCCAAATGTTCAAATCAAACCTGTATCCACCACTTCCATTGGCAGTTCATCCCACACACTCACTACCCTCTGAGTGAAGAAGTTCCCCTTAAACATTTCACTTTTCACCCTTAACCCATGATCTCTAGTTCCAGTCTCACCCAACCTCAGTGGAAAAAGCCTGCATCCTATCTACAGTATACCACTCATAACATCATATACCTCTATCGGGTCTCCCCTCATTCTCCTACACTCTAGGGAATGAAGTCCTATTCTATTCAACCTTTCCCTATAACTCAGGTCCTCAAGTCCAGCAAGATCCTCGTAAATTTTCTCTGCACTCTTTCAATCTTATTGATATCTTTCCTATAGGTAGGTTACCAGAGCTGCACACAATACTACAAATTAGGCCTCACCAATGTCTTGTACAACTTCAACATAACATCCCATCTCCTGTACTCGGTACTTTGATATATGAAGGTCAATATGCCAAAAGCTTTCTTTACAACTTTATCTACCTGTGACACCATTTTCAAAGAATTATGGATCGTATTCCCAGTTGCCTTTGTTCTACCATACTCAGTGCCCTACCATTCACTGTGTAAGTACTAACTACCCTGATTTGTCCTCCCAAAGTGCAACAACTCTCACTTGTCTGCATTAAATTCCATCCACCATCTTTCAGCCCATTTTTCCTGATGGACCAGATCAATTTGCAAGCATGGATAAGCTGTTCTACATCAGGCCAAATGATATAAAGGATGGAGAAGGCACTGGATATGATTTGTTCCAAGTGTAACAGAGCTGAGCAGTAAATCTGATTCAATGTTTGATTCCAAAAATTATTTGAGTGCTTATTTTTAAATTTGCACAGTATTGTGTTTGCCCCTTGAGCGTGTCAGGAATGATGGATTACCCTGCCTATCATCTATCACATGATTTATCATTACATCCACACTGCAGCTTAATCCAGATGTTAAATTACAAATCATGCAAATTATTGTAATGAAAGAGGGCTTGGAATTGATTTATTATTGTCTCATGTATTGAGATGTAGGGAAAAGCTTGTCTTGCATACTGTATATACTAATGCACTGACCAAACAAGGTAAAACAATAACAATGCTGAATGAAGTGTAACAGCCACAGAGAGAATGCAGCACATGTAAGCAACAAGGTGCAAGATCATAATGAAGTAGATTGTGATGCCAAGAGTCCAATTTATCTTACTAGAGGTTGTATGTGATTTCACCACCACCTCTGGAAGCACATTATTATAGACCACCCAATAGTAACAGGGATATCAAGGAGCAGATAGGGAGACAGATTCTGGAAAGGGTTGTTGTGCTGGGAGTTTTTAATTTCCCAAATATAGATTGGCGTCTCCCTAGAGTGAGGGGTTTAGATGGGGTGGAGCTTGTTAGGAGTGTTCAGGAAGGTTTCTTGACACTATGTAGATAAGCCTATAAGAGGAGAGGCTGTACTTGATCTCATATTGGGAAATGAACCTGGTCAGGTGTCAGATCTCTCAGTGGGAGAGCATTTGAGATAGAAGAGTGATCACACTTCTATCTCCTTTACCAGAGCATTGGAGAGGGATAGGAAGAGACAAGTTAGGAAAGTGATTAATTGGGGTAAGGGGAAATATGAGGCTATCAGGAAGGAACTTGGAAGCATAAATTGGAAACAGATGTTCTAAGGGAAACATACGGAAGAAATGTGGCCAATATTCAGGGGACATTTGCGTGTTCTGCATAGGTATGTTCCAATGAGACGGAAAGGATGGTAAGGTACAGGAACTGTGGTGTACAAAGGCTGTTGTAAATCTAGTCAAGATGAAAAGAGCTTACGAAAGGTACAAAAAACTAGGTAATGATAGAGATCTAGAAGATTATAAGGTTAGCAAGAAGGAGCTTAAGAATGAAATTAGGAGAGCCAGAAGGGGCCATGAGAAGGCCTTGGCAGACAGGATTAAGGAAAACCCTAAGGCATTCTACAAATATGTAAACAGCAAGAGGATATGACGTGAGAGAATAGGACCAATCAAGTGTGACAGTGGAAAAGTGTGTATGGAACCGGAAGAGATAGCAGAGGTACTTAATGAGTACCTTGCTTCAGTATTCACTACAGAAAAGGATCTTGGCGGCTGTAGGGATGACTTGCAGCGGACTGAAAAGCTTGAGCATATAGACATTAAGAAAGAGGATATGCTGGAGCTTTTGGAAAGCATCAAATTGGATAAGTCTCTGGGACCAGACAAGGTGTACCCCAGGCTACAGTGGGAGGGGAGGGATGAGATTGCTGAGCCTCTGGCGATGATCTTTGTATCATCAATGGAGACGGGGGAGGTTCCAAAGCATTGGAGGGTTGCGGATGTTCCCTTATTCGAGAAAGGGAGTAGGGATAGTTCAGGAAATTATAGACTAGTGAGTCTTGCTTCAGTGGTTGGTGGGTTGATGAAGAAGATCCTGAGAGGCAGGATTGAAGAACATTTGTTTTTCCTGTAAATGCCTGCAAGAAAATGAATTGTAAGGTACTATATCAATAACATGCAATTTGATAATAAATTTACATTGAACTTTGAACTTATTTGTTACTCATAACCCTGTACTCCCCTGCCAGATGAGTTTGAGTACTGCCATGGAGACATGTCAGATGTGTTTAACATTACATCCAAAGTGAGCCAATGGTGACAGATCACTTTGTTGTAAAATCCACCATACCTGGGTTTTTCAAGCCTGTCTCCTATTTCTCACCTCTCCAACCAGAAAGCTCTGCTTTCCTCCTATTCCTGTACCCTTGGCATAACGTGAATCAGCCCAGCAGTGAGAAGAGGAACTTGTTGACTTTAAAAGTCAAAGCATGCAAACTGAACAGTTAACTAGTGAGTGAAATATGTGATGCCTCTGCAGACTTGTTCAAGCTGACAGAAAGGGAACCACAGCAATTGAACAACTGTAATGAGACAAAGCACAGAGGTATGAATGACTCCATCTCCTCCTTGAGCTGGAAGTATTTTGCACCACTGTTTTCAGCATGACTGAGGCCTGACTTTATTCTCTTTTTAATGATTTTAGAATTTTGAAAGTTTTGCAGTTTGTTTACAGCAATGCAAGCTAAACTTTGGAACAGAACTGCAATTCTGCACTGCCTAAGAGATGCAGCCAGATCCAAATTGCAATCTATATATGAAAAAAAATCTTTATAGAGGGGTGACACTTAGAGAAGCCAAGAGGCTTCTTGAAGCGATTTGGGGGGGGGGGGGGGTCAGTGCGGGGTGGGAGAAGGAACACTGACCACACTGGCAAAGAATAACAGTCACAGACTTTGCTCACTTGGCCTGTATCTCTGTTCCATTAGTCAACTGCTGCCTCTCCAAAACAGCCAAAAACTTGGTTTGTGGCTCCCTTGTACCACCCATCTCCACTCCTTCCCCAAACCACCAACCTAGGAACATAGTCAGACACTGGCAATGGTAAAACTCCACCAAATCTCCATGTATACTGACCTCCCCACCTCCTACCACGAAGTCTTCCTCCCAATACACAATGGACAGCACAGTGACTTTCCCACCTCTCCAATCCCAAAATGATTTGGATGAGTTTTTTCCCGAGAGTTGCAGGGTGAACTTTACAAAACATTCACTTTCAAGGCCCACACAGGTGACCATACTGCCTGTGCACTCAGTAGCCATATTACTAGGTGCATTCTGTACCTAATAAAGTGGCCACTGAGTGTGTATTCATGGTCTTCTGCTGTAGTACATCCACTTCAAGGTTTGACATGTTGTGCATTCAGAGATGCTCTTCTACACACCACTGTTGTAACATATGGTTGTTTGAGTTCCGATTGCTTCTTGTCAGTTTGAAACACTCTGGCCAATCTCTTCTGTCCTCTCATTAATAAGGCATTTTCACCCACAGAACTGCTGCTTGCAGCATGTGTTTGTTTGTTTTAGTACCATTCTTTGTAAACTCTACAGCAGGGGTTCCCAACCTGGGGTCCACAAACCCCTGCTTAATGGTATTACCTGATGGCATAAAAAAAAAAGTTAGGAGCCCCTACTCTAGAGACTGTTGTGCTTGAAAATCCCAGGAGATCATCAATTTGAAATACTCAAACCACCTTGTCTGGCACCAGCAATCATTCCACAGTCAAAGTCACTGAGATCCCATTTCTTCCCCATTCTGATGTTTCGTCTGAACAACAACTGAATCTCTCTCTCATGTTTTTATACATTGTGTTGCTGCCACATGATTGGCTGATTAGATATTTGCATTAATGAGTAGGTGTATCTATTAAAGTGGCCACCTAGTGTAGAACAAAGCACGGTACACGTCCTTCGGCCCATAATGTCATACTGACCCTTTAACCTACTCCAAGGTTAATTGAATATTTGCCTCACATAGCCCTCTTGTTTTCTTTTTTTCCCCCATATGGTAAATCTCCTCTGCACCCTCCCAAGCTTTCACATCCTTTCTATAATGAGCTGATTAGAACTGAACACAATACTCCAAGTGTAGTCTAACCAGTTTCGTAGAACTGTAACATTACTTCATGAACTCAATCCCCAGACCCAATGAAGGCTAACACAACATATGTATTCTTAACCACCCTGTCAACTTGCACTGCAGCCTTGAGGGACCTATGTCTTATGGTCTTTGGGATGTATCCATCCTGAGCCTTCTGAATTGCTCCCAGAAACTCCAGCCATTGCTGTTCTGCTGTCATCCCTGCTGACGTCCCCTTCGAATCAACTTTGACCAGCTCCTCTCTTATGCCTCTGTAATTCCATTTACCCTACTGATACATTCGATCTCAGCATCTCATTCTTAAACTGCAGGATGAATATTATGCTCACTCCTAAGGGTTCCTTTACCTTAAGTTTCCTCATGAAATCTGTGTCATAACATAACATCCAATCCTGAATTGTCATTTCCATTAGCTGTTCTAAAATGCCATCTCATTGGCATTCTGCAAATTCCCCCTCTTGGGACAAGCACCAACCATATTTTCCCAATCTGCTTGCATATTGAAATCCCCTATGATTATCACAACATTGCTGTTTTTACATGCTTTTTCTATCTTCCATTGTAATTTGTAGCCCACAATCTGTTTACTGTTCGGAGGCCTGCATACAATTCCCATCACGGTGTTTTTACTTTTGCAGTTTCTTAATTCTACCCACACGGATTCATCAAGAATCCATGAACCACTGTTTTAAATATACCCAATGACGACCTCTGAGCTACTGGGGGCAATGAATTCCACAGCTTCACCACTCTCTGCCTAAAGAAATTTCTCCTCATCTCCAGTCTAAAAGGATTCTGAGACAGCATCCTCAGGTCTTAGACTCTCCCACCACAGGAAACGTCCTCTCTACATCCATTCTATTGAGGCCTTTTAACGTCTGATAGGTTTCAATAAGATGTCCCCTCATTCTTCTGATTTCCAGTGAGTACAGGCCGAGAGCCATCAAATGCTCCTCTTACAATCAGCCTTTCTATCGCAGACTCATTATCCTGAACCTCCTTTGAAACCTCTGCAACGTCAGCACATCCTTTCTTCGATAAGGGGCCTAAAACTGCTCATAGTACTCCAAGTGAGGCCTCACCAATGCCTTATAAACCTCGATGACAGGTAGGCTGGTGCCAGTGATGCATTCCAATACTTGTGCTGAATTTAAAGGAATATCCTACAGTCCACACACAAGGGACTGGATTATAATTGATAGCAGGAGCATTGGTCGACCTTCTCCATCGGAGAGGGTGCTGAAGTCACCCTTAGTAGGAATCTTCCCAATCTTGGTGTGTGATTGTGCCTAAGACTTTTTCACGGAACTGTAATAATTTTATGTATTACATTGTACTGCTGCTGCAACAATATTTCATGCCATATGTATGTGATGATAAACCTGATTCTGATAAGGGTCTCTATTGTGGACTGAGGTAGGAAGGGGGCAGGGAGAGGGGAATCATGGATGGGAAAGTGAAAGGAGAGGGGAAGGAGTGGGAAGCACCACAGAGACGTTCTACAATGATCAATAAACTAATTGTTTGGAATCAAATGAGCTTGCCTGGTGCCTCAGGGCTGGGTGTGCCTGCACTCGCCCCAACGCCCACCCCCACCCCAACACTCCTTCTCTCTCACCTGTCCCACAACCCTCCCATGGCGCACCAACCTCGCTATTCCCAACATCCTTTGCTCCTGCCAGAGTTACAAACTTGCTCTCCACTCCCTGTTGACAAATACGTAACTGTGCAAAAGTTTTTATATGCACTGTGAGGTTCACCTTGGTCTGGAGGAACTTTGTCTTGTTCGGCAGTATACATGTGTATGGTTGAATGACAATGAACATGAATGAATTCGGAAAGTTGTGAAGGGAGAAACAGTTGAAATAATTGATTTGGCTTTTCCCTTTACAGGAAACTGGAAGCTGAACAAATATGAACAGAAACTGCTAATTATTTGTAATTGTTAATCTCAGTTACTGAGTCCTACAGGCAGTAATGGACATGGTCGGAAGATAAATGTAATCCTCAAGTGTCACTGATTTTTTTACAGTATTTTTAGAGGCCTGGGTCTGAGAGGTACCAGTGGGAGTGAGATTGGAAGCTTTGGGTCACACTCATGAGCAGAATAGAGGAATCAGAATCAGTAATACAAGAGATTTCAATCAACACACACAAAATTCTGGAGGAACTCAGCCGGCCAGGCAGCATCTGTGGAAATAAACAAACAGTTGACGTTTTGGGCTGGAACCTTCTTCAGGACATTGCTAGAAGAAAGAAAGGAAACATGCACTTAAATGTGTTTTGTCACGTACCTATCAGAGCATCTACGAACTCTTTACAACAAAGGAAGTATTTTTGAGATGCATTTACGATCGTATAGAACATTCATCAATTTACATATGGTCGGCCGCCAGACTGCAATGTGTTAAATCCTGCTGATGTGCTTAAGGAATGATTGTTGATGGATAATTGTTACCCAGGGCAACAAGAATAACTCCTTTGGTTTTCTCTGAAGTTGTCCCAATGACCACTCAAGTTCAAGTTCAGGTTTAGAACCATTCAATCACTCACATGTTTACGGCCAAATGAGACAATGTTCCTCTGGACCAAGGTGCACGATACACTACATAGAACTCAGACACATAATACATATTATCACAAATAAATTAACAAACAATAAGGTGCATATACAACACAAGTTTAAAAAGTAGACAGTATAGCATCACTAGCTCTTCATATGTGATGAGACCTGGGTGGTGTCTGGGAGTTCAGTAGTCTTATGGCCTGGAGGAAGAAGCTGTTCCCATCCTGACTGTTCTTGATCTAATGTTACAGTACCTCCGGCCTGATGGTAGGAGGTCAAAGAGATTGTTGGACAGATGCGAGAGATCACTGACGATGCTGATGGCCCTGCATTCCTCATCTCAGGAAGCAGCCACAAGCTCATTTTAACATCGTATCCCATCACAAGCAGAGCTACACCCACTGAGAGGGGCAACCTACGTCTGATGTTCAGTTCTTCAAAGCAGGCTTTGCACCCACAAGTTTCTGAATCAGAAGTGAGACTGCAATAAACACACTACATATTTATGAAGACATCATTTTCACAACGGCCTTTGCTTTTCTGAATGGAAAGCCATTAAGGTTGTTAAACGTGGTCACATCAGAAGAGAAAAAGACAAAAGAGAGTGGTACCATGGTAATCCTGCCACATCAACCCAACCATAAGTGTAAGTGTTGCAAAGTTGTGAAATTAACTGAACAGGTGGAGATACAATATTCCAGCTTTGGACTTTGGTGTTCAGAGTTCAATCCCAACGTCCTGTACGGAGTTTGTACGTCATCCCCATGGAATGTGTAGCTTTCATCCAGATGCTCCAGTTTCCTCCCAGAGTCCAAAGACATGCCGGTTAGGAGGTTAATTGGTCATTGCAAATTGTCCAGTGATTAGGCTAGGGTCAAATCACAGGTTACTGGGTGGCCCAGCTTGAAGGGCCAATGGGCCCACTCTGTGCTGTATCTATAAACACAATCAAAATAAAATACAAATTGGACAGTGAATGACTGAACAAGTTTAAGGGACTGATGGTCCACATGTGGAGGGGCTGAGTTCGGTAGAACAAGACCCTCGAACAATGAAAGTGTGTGTCACCCCGGGGGAGGGACACGGAAGTGGCAATGGTTTTATGGTTTTAAAATTTAAGTTAATGCTCCAAAGATCACAAACACTGGAAGTATTGCAGAGAGAGCTCGATCATTGAAGTACTCCCACCACCCAAGATATGCCCTGTTCTCATTGCTACCATCAGGAAGGAGATGCTGAAGCCTGATGTTTGGGTGGTGGGTGGGGAGGTGCAGTATCGGAGTGTTGTGAGGCCGATTCTCGGTGATGGGGCTATTTACCTTCGGAGGAAAGTATGCTGTCGTGGATGAAGATGAATGAGGGGTCACAGGGTAACTCTTTGGTTAGTCCTACAGTGAAGCACGAAGAGTCAGAGGTTAAGGTCAAAGTTCAAATGAATTTATTATCAAACTATGTACGATATAACTATGATCTGAGCAATGGGATCAACATGCACGAAACAGCTCACCCTAACGCCTTCGCCATCATTTTGGGAGATTTTAACAGGGCCAGTCTGAAAAAATCACTAAGCAATTTCCATCAACAGATGACTTGCAGTACCAGAGGAAACAACACACTGGACCATTGCTACACCACCATCAAGAATGCCTACCGTGCTATTCCACGCCCTCACTTCGGGAAGTCTGATCACCAAACTGTACGTCCACTCCCTGAGTATAGGCAGAGACTGAAGACTGCAGCACCAGCAGTGAGGACCAAGAAGGTATGGACAGGCGAAGCTTTGAATCGGTGGACTGGACTGTATTCAGGGATTCAGCTTTCAATCTGGATGAGTATGCTGCAGTTGTTACTGACTTCATTAAAACCTGTGTGGATGAGTGTGTGCCTACAAAGACTTACTGTACATTCCCAAACCAAAAGCCGTAGATGAACCAGGGGGTACATCGTCTGCTGAAGGCTAGATCTGTGGCATTCAAATCTGGCAACCAGAAAACCAGGTATGATTTGGGGAGGGCTATTTCATGGGTGAAGAGACAATTTTGAACAAGGTTGGAGGTGATATCAGATGCACAACAACTCTGGCAGGGACTGTAAGACATTACTTCCTACAAAGTGAAACCCAATAGCACTAATGGCAGTGATGCTTCACTGCCAGATGAACTCAACGCCTTCTATGCACACTTTGAAAGGGAGAACACAACTACAGCTGTGAAGATCCCTGCTGCACCTGAGGACCCTGTGATCTCCATTTCAGAGGCCGATGTTAGACTGTCTTTAAAGAGAGTGAACCCTCTCAAGGCAGAAGATCTCGATGGAGTACCTGGTTGAAGCGCACCTCCAATAACTCCAAAAGACTGAGGTTTGGTAAAATACTGAAAGGCTTTTATTCGCTGTACAATACGACCTCCATGGTGAGTGTCTGCCCCTGGACTGAGGGGGAGGGGAAAGGCGAAACACCTTTATACAGGAAAGTGTGGGAGGAGCCACAGGGGCAGTCAGCAGAGGGGTGTGTCCAGACAGCTAACCCAGTTCAACATATATATGGTTTACCACATTCACCCCTCCATTTTTTAAAAAAAGAGTCCCGCGGGGTGAAGTGACTGACAATATTTTCAAGAAGTATATTTACAGGTTAAGTCTATCAGGCGGTCGAGTCCGTCGCTGTGATCTACGTAGCACCAGTGGTGATTGCATCGGCGACGGCGGTTGTGCTGGCTCCGGCCTGACTTGAGGTTTCAGCACGTTAGGCGTCGGTAATCCCTCGTGTGTATCTGTCGTGCCCGGTATGGGAGTGTCGTGTGGTGTCTATGTACAGTTTGGAGTGCGTGGTGTCTCGTGGGTATATATATTGGCATTGGTGGACGTGCATAACAGGGAGCGGATGGAGTGGAGTGCCTCGGGAAGGACCTCCTGCCAGCGGGATACCGGCAGTCCCTTTGACCTGAGGGCTAAGAGTGTGACTTTCCACACCGTGCCATTCTCCTTCTCTACCTGTCCATTCCCCCAGGGATTATAGCTCGTGGTCCTACTAGTTGCAATTCCCCTAACCAGTAGGTATTGGCGCAGCTCGTCACTCATAAACGAGGACCCTCTGTCACTGTGGATATAGCATGGGTATCCGAACAGAGTGAAGAGCTTGCGCAGGGCTTTTATAACTGACATGGTAGTGGTGTCGGGGCAGGGGATGGCGAAGGGGAACCGCGAGTATTCGTCAATTACGTTAAGAAAGTACACATTGCGGTTGATGGAGGGAAGGGGGCCCTTAAAGTCAACACTCAGTCGCTCAAAGGGACGGGTAGCCTTGATGAGTTGTGCCTTTTCGGGTCGGTAGAAGTGCGGTTTGCACTCTGCGCAGACTTGGCAGTCCCTGGTCATCATCCTGATCTCCTCAAGGGAGTAAGGCAGGTTCCGGGCTTTCACGAAGTGGAAAAGCCGGGTGACCCCCGGGTGGCAAAGATCTACATGTAGGGCGTATAGCCGGTCGATCTGCGCGCTGGCACATGTTCCCCGGGATAGGGCATCGGAGGGCTCATTGAGCTTCCCAGGCCTGTACATGATGTCATAGTTGTAGGTGGAGAGTTCGATTCTCCACCTCAGAATTTTATCATTTTTGATTTTACCCCGCTGTTGGTTATTAAACATGAATGCGACTGAGCGCTGGTCAGTTAGCAGGGTGAACCTTTTTGCCAGTGAGATAGTGCCTCCAGTGCCTAATAGCTTCCACTATGGCCTGGGCCTCTTTCTCCACTGCGGAGTGCCGAATTTCAGGGCCTTGAAGGGTACGGGAGAAGAACGCCACTGGTCTTCCTGCCTGGTTGAGGGTAGCAGCCAGCGCAAAGTCAGAGGCATCACTCTCTACTTGGAAGGGAATGGACTCATCCACCGCATGCATTGCTGCTTTGGCAATGTCCCCTTTTATGTGGTTGAAGGCCGCGTGGGCCTTGGCTGAGAGGGGGAATGTGGTGGACTTGACCAGGGGGCGGGCCTTGTCTGCGTAGTTAGAGACCCATTGGGCGTAATATGAAAAGAAGCCCAGGCACCTTTTGAGGGCTCTGAGGGTGTTGGGAAGAGGGAGTTCATACGGTCGGGGTCAGGGCCAATGACTCCATTCTCCACGACACACCCAAGGATAGCAAGTCAGGTGGTCCCGAATACACACTTGTCCTTGTTATAGGTGAGATTGAAGGCTTTGGCCGCTTGGAGAAATTTTTGGAGGTTATTGTCGTGATCCTGCCAGTCGTGACCGCAGATGGTGATGTTATCCAGATATGGGAGCGTGGCCTTCAGTTGGCACTGGTCCACCATCCGGTCCATTGCCCTCTGGAAGACAGATAAACCATTCGTAACACCGAAGGGGACGCGCAGGAATTGATAAAGCCTGCCGTCCGCCTCGAAAGCAATGTAAGGGCGGTCCTCCCGGCGGATGGGGAGCTGATGGTAAGCGGATTTTAGGTCTATGGTCAAGTACACCTTGTACTGTGCTATCTGATTGACCATATCCGCGATGCGGGGTAGAGGGTACGCGTCGAGCTGCGTGAACCTATTGATGGTCTGGCTATAGTCCACGACCATCCTATTCTTCTCCCCGTTCTGAACAACGACCACCTGCGCCCTCCAAGGACTTGTGCTTGTCTCAATGACCCCCTCCTTGAGCAGCCGCTGCACCTCCGACTTAATGAAGGCTCTGTCCCCCGCGCTGTACCTCCTGCTTTTAGTTGCCACAGGTTTACAGTCGGGGGTCACGTTGGCGAACAGCGGTGGGGGAGGGATCTTGAGGGTGGAGAGGCCGCAAGTGGCGTTGGTGGTGTGGCAGTTGGCATGGTGTTGGGTGGGATGTACGGGTCGGTGTGTGTGTTGTCAGTAGCAGGGTACGTGACGTATCCTTACAAAACTGGGGATTTACGACGGTAATTGGTGGGAGGGGCCCATCATACTTCATTGTCACGCTTTTCAGGTTGCTCTGGAAGCCGAGCCCCAATAGCACAGGGGCACACAGTTGAGGCATGACCAGTAACGTAAAGTCTCGATATTCTGTGCCCTGCACCACCAGCGTCGCTACACAACCCCCCCGCCCCCCGGATGTCTGTTGTATGCGACCCGGAAGCCATGGTGACCCTCTGACTTTACCGGCCGTATCATGAGTCCGCAATGCTGCACCGTGGCCGGGTGGATAAAGCTCTCCGTGCTGCCCGTGTCAAACAGGCAGCTTGTCCTGCGCCCCTCCACCAGGATGTCCATCATTGACCTTGCGAGCTGGTGGGGAGCGCTTTGGTCGAGGGTCACGGAGGCCAGGGTTGAGTCGCTGTCTTGGTCCGGCGCAGTGGGGTGACCCGTGAACACCTGTTGGTCGTAGGCGGTGGGAGGGGGCGCCGACTAAGATGTCCGCCCCCATGTCTCGCATGTGGTGGCAGCGTGCAGGGAAGATGGCGGCAGGCAAGATGGCGGCCCCCCATGTCTCGCACGCGGCACTGCTCGATCCCGCTCGCGGTTTGGACTTAAAGACCTTGGCGACGTGGCCCTTCCTTCCGTAGCTGGAGCGGGTAGCTTGTTGGGCCGCGGAGCGTTTCCGGGGGTACTTCTCCAGTCCTCAGAGGTAGCTCTTAGCGGACTCGCGACTGGCAGCAGTCGAGGTCGATTCGTTGGCAGGTTGCGTGGACTTGCGACTGGCGGCAGCCGAGGTCGATTCGCTAGTGGGTTGCGGGGTCTGCGGCGCCCACTAGGCCATCGGGGGATCGTGTGCCTGGAGAGCCTCGGAGTTATGCAGAGCAGCCTCCAACGTGTCGGCCAGCTCGATCGCCAAACGAGCAGCCTCCAACGTGTCGGGTCTCAGAGCATGTTCCATGCTTTAAAATGTACAGCGAATAAAATTGAAGCACCTTCAATAACTCCAAGAGACTGAAGTTGGG
Source organism: Mobula birostris (assembly GCF_030028105.1). Taxonomy (NCBI): domain Eukaryota; kingdom Metazoa; phylum Chordata; class Chondrichthyes; order Myliobatiformes; family Myliobatidae; genus Mobula; species Mobula birostris. The sequence goes on from NC_092389.1 coordinate 36,430,602, forward strand.
TAAAATACTGAAAGGCTTTTATCCGCTCTACAATACGACCTCCATGGTGAGTGTCTGCCCCTGGACTGAGGGGGAGGGGCAAGGCGAAACACCTTTATATAGGATCTATGGGAGGAGCCACAGGGGCAGTCAGCAGAGGGGCATGTCCAGACAGTTAACCCAGTTACGACATATATATGGTTTACCACACTGGTAAGGATATTTTCAACCTCTCACTGCTACGGGCAGAAGTTCTAACTTGCTTCAAAAAGGCAACAATTATCCCAGTGCCTAAGAAGAATAACGTGGACTGCCTTAATGACTATCACCCGGTAGCACTCACATCGACAGTGATGAAATGCTTTGAGAGGTTGGTTATGACCAGACTGAACTCCTGTCTCAGCAAGGACCTGGACCCGTTGCAATTTGCCTATCTCCACAATTGGTCAACAGCAGACGCAATCTCAATGGCTCTCCACAGGGCTTTAGACCACTGAGAAAACACAAACACCTACTGTATGTCAGGATGCTGTTCATCGACTTTAGCTCAGAATTTAATACCATCATTCCAACAATCCTCAATGAGAAGTTGCAGAACCTGGGCCTCTGTACCTCCCTCTGCAATTGGATCCTCAGCTTCCTAACTGGAAGACCACAGTCTGTGTGTTTTGGGGATAATATCTCCTCCTCACTGACGGTCAACACTGGCGCACCTCAGGGGTGTGTGCTTAGCCCACTGCTCTACTCTCTGTATACACATAACTGTGTTGTCTGGGCACAGCTCAAATACCATCTATAAATTTGCTGACGACACAACCATTGTTGGTAGAATCTCAGGTGGTGACGAGAGGGCATACAGGAGTGAGATATGCCAACTAGTGGAATGGTGCCGCAGCAACAACCTGGCACTCAACGTCAGTAAGACAAAAGAGCTGATTGTGGACTTCAGGAAGGGTAAGATGAAGGAACACATACCAATCCTCATAGAGGGATCAGAAGTGGAGAGAGTGAGTAGTTTCAAGTTCCTGGGTGTCAAGATCTCTGAGGAACGAACCTGGTCCCAACATATTGATGTAGTCATAAAAAAGGCAAGACAGCAGCTATACTTTATTCAGAGTTTGAAGAGATTTGGCATGTCAACAAATACACTCAAAACCCTCTATAACTGTACCGTGGAGAGCATTCTAACAGGCTGCATCACTGTCTGGTATGGGGGGGCTACTGCACAGGACTGAAAGAAGCTGCAGAAGGTTACAAGTCTAGTCAGCTCCATCTTGGGCACTAGCCTACAAAGTACCCAGGACATCTTTAGGGAGTGATCATAAGACCATAAGACAAAGGAGCAGAAGTAGGCCATTCGGCCCATCGAGTCTGCTCTGCCATTTTATCATGAGCTGATCCATTTTATCCTATTTAGTCCCACTGCCCCACCTTCTCACCATAACCTTTGATGCCCTGGCTACTCAGATACCTATCAATCTCTGCCTTAAATACACCCAATGACTTGGTCTCCACTGCTGCCCGTGGCAACAAATTCCATAGATTCACCACCCTCTGACTAAAAAATTTCTTCGCATTTCTGTTCTGAAAGGGCGCCCTTCAATCCTTAAGTCATGCCCTCTCGTACTAGACTCCCCCATCATGGGAAACAACTTTGCCACATCCACTCTGTCCATGCCTTTTAACATTCGAAATATTTCTATGAGGTCTCCCCTCATTCTTCTAAACTCCAAGGAATACAGTCCAAGAGCGGACAAACGTTCCTCATATGTTAACCCTCTCATTCCCGGAATCATTCTAGTGAATCTTCTCTGTACCCTCTCCAACGTCAGCACATCCTTTCTTAAATAAGGAGACCAAAACTGCCCACAGTACTCCAAGTGAGGTCTCACCAGCACCTTATAGAGCCTCAACATCACATCCCTGCTCCTATACTCTATTCCTCTAGAAATGAATGCCAACATTGCATTCGCCTTCTTCACTACTGACTCAACCTGGAGGTTAACTTTAAGGGAATCCTGTACGAGGACTCCCAAGTCCCATTGCATCACAGAACTTTGAATTCTTTCCCCATTTAAATAATAGTCTGCCCATTTATTTTTTCTGCCAAAGTGCATAACCATACACTTTCCAACATTGTACTTCATTTGCCACTTCTTTACCCATTCTTCCAATCTGTCCAAGACTCTCTGCAGACTCTCTGTTTCCTCAGCACTACCAGCCCCTCCATCTATCTTTGTATCATTGGCAAACTTAGCCACAAAGCCATCTATTCCATAATCCAAATCGTTGATGTAGAATGTAAAAAGAAGCAACCCCAACACGGACCCCTGTGGAACACCACTGGTAACCGGCAGCCAACCAGAATGGGATCCCTTTATTCCCACTCTCTGTTTCCTGCCAATCAGCCAATGCTCTATCCACATATGTAACTTTCCTGTAATTCCATGGGCTCTTATCTTGTTAATCTCATGTGTGGCACCTTGTCAAAGGCCTTCTGAAAATCCAAATATACAACATCCACTGCATCTCCCTCATCTAGCCTACTTGTAATTTCCTCAGAAAATTGTAATAGGTTTGTCAGGCAGGATTTTCCTTTACGGAATCCATGCTGAGTTCTGCCCATCTTGTCATCTGCCTCCAAGTACTCTGTAACCTCATCCTTGACAATCGGCTCCAACAACTTCCCAACCACCGATGTCAAGCTAACAGGTCTAATTTCCTTTTTGCTTCCTTGCCCCCTTCTTAAATAGCGGAGTGACATTTGCAATCTTCCAGTTCTCCAGAACCATGCCAGGATCTATTGACTTTTGAAAGTTCATCGCTAATGCCTCTGCAATCTCCACAGCTACTTCCTTCAGAACACGGAGGTGCATTCCATCTGGTCCGGGAGGTTTATCTACCTTTAGACTACTCAGCTTCCTGAGTACTTCCTCTGTCGTAATGGTGACTGCGCACACTTTTCTTCCCTGCCACCCTGGAGTGTCTGGTATACTGCTGATGTCTTCCTCAGTGAAGACTGATGCAAAATACTCGTTCAGTTCCTCCACCATCTCCTTATCTCCCATTACAATTTCTCCAGTGTCATTTTCTATCGGTCCTATACCTACTCTCACCTGTCTTTTACTCTTTATATACTTGAAAAAGCTTTTAGTATCCTCTTTGATATTATTTGCTAGCTTCCTTTCATAGTTCATCTTTTCCCTCTTAATGACCTTCTTAGTTTCCTTTTGTAAGCTTTTAAAAACTTCCCAATCCTCTGTCTTCCCACTAATTTTTGCTTCCTTGTAAGCCCTCTCCTTTGCTTTAACTTTGGCTTTGATTTCTCTTGTCAACCACGGTTGCATCCTTTTTCCATTTGAAAATTTCTTCTTTCTTGGAATATACCTGTCTTGCACCTTCCTCTCTTCTCGCATAAACTCCAGCCCCTGCTGCTCTGCCGTCCTTCCCACCAGTGTCCCTTTCCAGTCAACTTTGGCCAGTTCCTTTCTCATGCCACTGTAATTTCCTTTACTTCACTGAAGTACCGACACATCAGATTTCGGCTTCTCTTTTTCAAATTTCACAGTGAACTCAATCATGTTATGATCACTGCCTCCTAAGGGTTCCTTCACCTCAATCTCTCTAATCAACTCTGGTTCATTACACAATACCCAATCCAGTACAGCCAATCCCCTAGTGGGCTCAACAACAATTTACTTGTTTATTATTTTTTTTCTCTCTCTGCTAGGTTATGTATTGCATTGAACTGCCGCTGCTAAGTTAACAAACTTCACGTCACATGCCAGTGATAATAAACCTGATTCTGATTCTGATATATGTCATGATATTCAACGTGGAGATTCATTTTCTAGCTGGCATTCACAGCAAATACAAGGAAAGAAAGACTGCGTCCAACAGGACAGATAAATAACTAGTGAAAAAGACACCAAACTATGCAAATACAAAAAGAAAGAAAAAACTGAATAATAATTATTATAATAATAATACTACAGAGGATTCCGGTTAGTTGGGCCACATCAGGACCAGTACGTTATTAGATTTGTTAATTTTATTCTCCTGAAGGTTCTTCCAGGAGTTGAGAATGGCGGGCAGTCTGAAATTCTTATTGTTTATTTTAAAGTACAGACAAACATACAAATACTATGGAAACTAAATAAAGAGCTGAGAAATGAAGCTAAGGTGAATGAAAAACAATCAGAAGCTGAAGATAAAAGAAAAGGAAAGAAGCAAAGATGTCGCTCTGAAAAATCCATCACCATGTGTCATCCATATGACAGAAATCCCTGAGAAAAGAATAAACCAATCAGTGCTGCACAATTACATCACATGGGCAGTGTGCGAATGTTCAGCCAATGAGAAATGAGAAAGGTGATAAACCATTAGTTTAACTGCTGTCAACTTTTAATGCCTGTAAGTAGGGACGACCCACCACAGACTGTGAAAAATACATGTGTTTGTTGAAAAGTACAAATCATTAAAATACAACTTCAGTCTTGGATTAGTTCATCTTATAAAAACACAGTGGTTTCCAACATAATTTTGGCCCAATTAAATGGCTGCCCCAATTCACCAGAGTTTCATGTCAATGGTTAAAAAGGCAAACTACCATTTAACTGAACAACAAATTGTGTATGTAAATGAAATACAGGACAGATTCGAACAGGGGTTTGGGACTCAGGGACGTCTACCTCACCGTGATGTCACAGAGCTGCAGGTAGTGAGGTAATGTTTGCTACAGACAGTGGCTCACACTCTCTCTAAATTCAGCAATCGAAACTCCAAATCGCACATTGTTCAGCATTCAAACTCGACTTACATCAGTCCGAGCCTGTCTTCCAGGTAATTGAGGTAAGGTGAGGGAGATGACGAGAACAGGGGTCAGTGTTGTATCAGAGTGTCATACAAACTCGACTTGAATCACTCTGAGCCTGCCTTCTAGGTAATTGAAGTAAGGTGAGGGAGATGGCGAGAGGAGGGTGTGGGTGTTGAGTGTTGTATCAGAGTGTCATACAAACTCGACTTGAATCACTCTGAGCCTGCCTTCCAGGTATTTGAGGTGAGGTGAGGGAGGTGGCCAGCAGAGGGGGTGGGGAATCAGAGTGTCACACAAACTTGACACAACCTGCCCTCCAGGTAAGTGAGGTAAGCTGAACACCTGAGGAATGGCAACTTAGGTAAGCGTGAGGTGATGCATTTTGGACAGGGTAGGATTTATGGAGTGAACCAGTGAATGGCAGGCCACTGACAAGTGTTGTACAACAGAGGGACATGGATGTTGAAGTGAAGGTGGCCACACAAGATGAAAAGGAGGTGAAGCAGGTGTTTATCATGCTGGCCTTCAGTCAGGGCACTGAGTTTCGAAGTAGCAACATGAAATTGCGTTTTTTCTGTCATTGGTGAGTCTGCATTTGGAGTTTACAGCTTTGGTCACGCTGTTTTTGCAGAAACATTGTCAAGCTGGAGAACGTGCAGAAGAGTTTTACAAGGATGCTATCTGATCCAGGGAGGCTCAGTGGAGGCCTATCAGGTGAGGCTGGATCTTTATTCCCTGGAGCACTGCAGAATGAGGGGTGACCATGAAAATTTATACAATATGAGGAGAATGGATATGGTGGACAGTCACATTTCTGAACCTGCGGTTGCAAAGTATTTTAAATAAAAATTGTGTCTATTGTCTAATGGAAAGGATGGGGAATTAGAAGTCAATAACTCAGTAAATATGGTTTCTTTCTTACTTTCTGTGTTTCGGTAGTAAACTAAACTTGGTGGTTTCTTATCCTCCAAATCTACTGGCTTCACAAACATAATTCAACGCAATGTCATTATATGATTCAGCACAATTCAGAATGACTGTGATCTCTCCACGTTTAGTCAGCCCCTTGCACCTAGACCCCACCCACTTAAGTGTAATGCTAACCACTATGTGACCCTGCCGTCCTATTCACTGGTGTTTCTGTTCTTCATCTCCCCTGATTAATGATCTGGTTTGTCTTCGTCTTTCTAGAACACAATCTCAAGGGATACAAAGACCTGGTTCCTGAATACACTGGCCTGCTTCCTCAGAGAAAGGATGACATTCAAGAAGGCCAGGTGGTAATTACAACAACGCAAAGAAGGAGGAACAAAAACTGGACGTAGAGATACCCCACCCATCACTCCAGACAGCCAAATAATGGACCTCAGTGAAAAGCTTTCCTCAGATGTAGTCAGCAGATCTGCATCAGACAAAAATGGTTCAAAGTTCGATGAAGTTAAGGATGATGAACAACCACCGGAAAGGAACAATTCAACTCAAAGATCCAAGATCTCTGTAATTCAACAAACCCCTCGCATTCTTTCTCCTAGTTCAAAACCTCACCTTCCAACAAACTCCCTCTGCCCATGAATGGACATCCTAGCCATGCCCAGGGCTTGGTCTCCTACCGGATGTATTCACCGAGAGGCCACCTCCTGTGTCAATACATGTATACATACAGCACTCTGTCTCCTCACTATACCAGACATGCATTGCCTAAGTATTCACCTGGATTCAATGGCCTTCATCTGCTCGGCAGCCCAGCCACTTTGAACAACCTCAGCCTGTTTGGCAAGATGCCTCCAGTTTGTGGTGGCTGGGATTTCCAAAGCCATGATGAGTCCGACTGTGTTGCCGTCATGCTGCTCCAGAGGAAAGGCAAACGGATCACGTTTCAGAGCAGCCAAAAGACATTCCTATCCCTGCTCCCACCAGAGCCTCCTCGCCCATGGCTCCAGGGGTGGGCCTGAAGGAGATGCCCCTCACCCAGCCGTCATCTTCAGGTACCTCAATAAACTCAGAACCACCAATGCATCTGAAAGCTGACTCATGTGCTCCAGGGAGTGAAGAGGCGATGAATCTGAGCAAACCAAAGACCTCTTCTGCAGATCTCCCTGGTTTTCAGTCACTTCGTTACCCACTGAAAAAACAGAATGGGAAGATCAAATACAAGTGCAACGTGTGTTCGAAGCGCTTTGGTCATCTATCTGACCTTAAAGTACGTATTTTTCTACTTGTAGGAACTTGCAGAGGCTTGCACTCTCAGCTGGGGCTACTCTTTGCATTGGGACTCCCATCTGCTTCCTCACTGGTGACAGGGGTGGGACATGCAGAAGCACATAACTACTTGTGTGAAGGGCGTTGTTCCCGCCTTCCCTCCTCCAAGAAAGGGAGTATTTGTGGCAGATACACTTGAATGCCCTCAGAAACTGTGGGGATTTCCGACCGATATTTAAAACAGGTCGACTGATCATTGGTGAAGTAAACTGTCCAAAGTTCATTTGAGGTTTGACAGGATAGAGAGGGATTGATGACTTGGAACAAGAGAGCACTTTCAAAGTAAGGGGTTGCTAGTCTGGTGAAATGAGATTTCTTCCCCCAAAATACTGAATTTTTGGACTTGCCTATTGGCTGGGTTTGTGGCGTCTCAGTCACCTACCATATTGAAGTAAGTAGTTGAATAATTGGTGCTTAGCTGTTGGAGAATGAAGGGGAAAGGGGTTAACACCTTTCGGTATTCAAAGGCGACAGCGACCCAGATTCAATTCCTGCCACTGTCTGTAAGGAGTTTGTACATATCCCCCGTAACAGCATGGGCTTCCTCTGGGGACTCCAGTTTCCTCGCACAATCCAAAGACACACTGGTCTTTGGTCAGCTAATTGGTCATTGTAAATTGTCCCATGCTCAGGCTAGGATTGAATTGGGGGAATGCTGGATGGTGCAGCTCGAAAGGCTGGAAGACCTACTCCGTGCGGATTGCTATGAAGTGATTGAATGATGTACAGGCACAAAGGGTTGCTGGCTGGTGGCGTAGTGGCATCAGCGATGGACTTCGGAGCGAAGGCTCCCGAGTTCAAATCCAGCCGGCTCCCTTGCACGCTTTCCATCCGAGCTGGGTTTAACGTCGAGCAAGCAACTCGGCCTCGTAAAAATAAGAAAGCCTGCGAAAAAAACGCTGTCATGATGACGTCCCTATAACTCCACTCTGAGTTAAGGGCTTTCTTCTTTCTTCACAGGTACAAAGGGTAGAAATGCAAGCTCTTGCATTTGTTTATGTTCTCCCATAAATTGTTGTGACCAGGTTGCTGGTAACTCAGAATATAAATGACAAAATACTAAATACTGTTATGTTTTGTAAATTCAAAACATTGAAACGAATTGAAAGGCAAACAAGGGAGCTGGGAGATAACTCATGTGTGTTTGCTTTTACTTTAAGCGAGAATCACACGTTTGGTGTGCTGGCATGATGCCAATCATGCCCTTTTACATACAACCCAGAATTAATTATTCAAACAACAAGGGATGCTTAATCAAACAATATAATTCCAGTAGCACACAAGCATTTTCTGAAATAATAAACTCAGAACTGTAACCTGAGGAGAAAGTTGTGGAAATACTCTGAGGGTCAAGCAGAGGAGAGAGAAGCAAAGTTAAGGGTTCAGCTCACTGATGTATCAGAAGAGACAATGGTTACAGACACAGAGGAACGATGGGCAATTGGTCTGTGACCCTGCTCAAACCAAATCAGACAACATGACACAGGATGGGATCTCAGGGTAATCTAAAACACTGAGTTTAATTTGATGCTGAATTATTTGGTGTGTTTCAATAAAACTATGAGTGAAGTTGCTCTATATTTAACCCAACATGCTTGTATAACCAAATCAATGATCTCATCATTATTGGTCAGGATTTGGTGTTGGTACGCTTGTTCAAACAGTTCGCAGATAAATAAAAGTTAGTTTTCAAAAACCTAAAATCTGCGAAAGTGGCCATACACTTTTGTGTTACCTCGAGTCACAGAGCACTACAGAACTGAAAGAAGCTCTTCGGCCTATCTTGTGTGTGTGAGACGTAAAGGAAATTTTAAATGAATGACTGAACTACTATTAAACTGGTGTAGCTATTACTAATGCAACTTTGATGGAACATAGGACCCAGCCTCCAGCAGACTATGATCTAACTCCATTCCTTTCCTTGCAGATGCATTTGAAGATCCACACTGGAGAGAGACCTTTTTCCTGCCACACTTGCAGTAAGACATTCACACAACAGGCCTATCTTCAGAAACATTACCTTGTACATACTGGGGAAAAGCCTCACCAGTGTCAGGTAAGAGAGTGCATGCAAGGAAACTTGGGAAATAAACTGAGGTGATTAAAAGAGAGTCAGCCATGGTTCCTGACATTAATTGTGAAAAGCAGCACAGACAATATTGACACACCCCACAGTTGAATACCATCACTGCTTTCACAGGTGGGGTGACTTTGACAAACCTCTATGGATATGCAGTGGGGAGTATATTGACTGGCTGCATCTCATTCTGGTGTGCAAACACCAATGCCCTTGAACAGAAAATCCCACAGAAAGAAATGGATGCAGCCCAGCCCATCACAGATAAAGCCCTTCTAACTATTGAGCACATCGACATGAAACACTGTTGCAGGAAAGCAGCACCATCATCAGGGACACTCCAACTGAAGGGAGAGTGGAAATTTGTCCTTCTGCTTCTGATAGGCTGCCTTGTAGTGATCCAGACAAAACTAGTCAGAGCCTAACTGGCCATACTTATTGAGTCCAGTCTGGCACCAGTGCAGACAGGACCTCTGAATTTTTCCAATGAACTGATCCTGAGATTTTACAAACAGGCTCTGACGGGCCAAGGCCAATGTCATGGGTTCCATCAATTGGAACCTGGGTGCTCAGGCAGAGAGCTCACCTGGCCTTCACACCTGGAATATTTTACAAATTACTGACAAATCTGCATCAAACCCAGAGTTCTCTGGTGTACTATTAGATTGTTCACATGACATGCTTCTTCTGTGCAGAACTGTCTTGGTTGGCACTTCTCACTATGGAGACCCCCAAAGGGCTGGTTCAGTTGAATGAGGCTTCAGATCATAGATGGCATCTGAAGAGCCCGCGGCTCATTCAGGAAAGCAGAACGGATGGGGGTGGCGGTGGTTGTGAGGAAAGGAAAGAATGTTAATGAAATACAGGCCATAACATACAACATTTAGAGAAAAAGTAGAGTAGGATTGCGTAACATAGACATTTGCCTCTGTTTTAACCCACATACCCCATGAGACAGGAATGAAACTCATTTTAATGTGGCACAGTTTTGCTTTTCTTCCAATGCTTGACTTATCTTTCCTTGTTTTGCTCGGGCAGGTGTGTCACAAACATTTCACTGGCACCAGTAACTTGAAGACCCACCTTCGCCTGCACATCGGAGAGCGGCCATACCACTGCAAGCAATGCTCAGCCAAGTTCACCGGGCTCGTTACCCTCAAGTTGCACGGGCATGTACACAACATAGAGCGGCCACACAAGTGTCACCTCTGCTCCAAGAGCTACAAACACCTATGCAGCCTGAAGAGGCACCAGAAGGGCTGCTGCCCCATGGCACCAGACTCCAAACGGACCAATGAGGATCATCCCAAGATCGACGATGAAATCGACATGAATGAAGAGGCAGAAAGATTGGACAAGGTTGCCCCAGTAACAGAGAAGGAGGAGGTAACCGAGGAAATTCCAATGCCTGGCCTTGATAAAGACCACAAAGAGGATCAATTCAGGGCAGAATACCACAAGAACAATGGAGGCAACCATCCATCCTCCTCCCTCCATGACAGGGACAAGACTTCCAACCACGATCCAGCAACCCTGGGACCCATCAGGGTCAAGCAAGAAGCCAGTCTATAATTGTACAATGATCATTATCATGTGTGGGACTCACATCGGATATGAGTTTGTTCTTCTTAGGTCCAGCTCTTATTTATTAAGAAACACAACATTCTCTTTTTTCAATAAAGTTCACAAAGGACAAAATCTTGACTGATATCTGCAGTGTCTGATGAGAAAATAGTTTAATTATTTAAAATTTCTTCTTGTCAATGGACATGATAAAGACCGATAGTTGTTAATGCTTGGCATCCGTGTCAGTGACGTTGTATTTTTCAGATTCTGCATGTTGATTGTGCAAAATTATGCAGAAACAATAGGTGTGATGTAGTGTTAGTGTGTTGGTGAGATCAAATGTTATATAAAGACAGGCAATTGAATCCAACCAGAAACTTATACGCATAAATTCCCAGAAGTTGAACTCTGGCTAGGAAGGGGACCTTTGGCAGTTAGGAATGAGGAGGATAACGATGAATTTCTGGGTCAGGGATCTCAGGGTTTACGATATAGTACTGTGCAGAAGTCTTAGGCACATATATACAGCAAGGGGGCACAAGACTATTCGTACAGTGCTGTATTTGACCACATGGAACAGAAAGTGAGGTTATAGATCTGGCGGGAACAAAGAATGTTGGGAATGGCGAAGGTGAAACACTGTGGGAGGGATGTGAGACAGGTGGCAGAGACGGAGTGCCAGGGCTGACGGCTGCAGGTGGTGTGGGTGCAGACACACCCAGCCCTGTGACATGGGGAAGGTGATTTGATTCCAAACAATTACAGAATATCTCTCTGGTGTTTCCCACTCCCTCCTCTCTCCCTTCCCCTTTTCCCAACCATGATTCCCCTCTCCCTGTCCCCTTCCCACTCTCTGTCCAAGATAGAGACCCATATCAGAATCAGGTTTTTCATCACTCACACGTCATGAAATTTGCTCAATTTGCAGCAGTAGTAGTACAATACAATATATAAAATTACTGCAGTACTATGCAAAATTCAGGCACCCTAGCTATATTTTTGTGCTCAAAACTTTTGCACAGTACATTATATGTTCAGAACGTGGTTGGATGGAATGGTGGACAAGTCTTTGTTCAGGAAGAGTTAAGATGGCACTCCTTTACTCTGCAGTCCTGGAGAAGAGGCTCCTTTCAATTTGTATTTACCTGAAACACCTTCCATCTTCCCTTTTGACTGGGTGTAATTCAGGGATAAAGAGTAAAATAAAGATGAACCTTCCTCAACTTTGAAACTTTTTGCCCCATTGCTGGTCGACCATGCTGCCCCTCCCCAACTTTAATAATCAAGCTCTTTCAGTTGACTGGAATTGAAGTGAACATTCCTCTCAGCATCCAACTTCCAGTCAGAGCTACTAAATCAATCTGCCCTTGTGTAATGGATGTTTAACACTGTTAAGATTAGTTGATTCAGGACCAGACGACACACTACGGAGGGTGCACTGGAGAGGCAGTGGCCATTTTGCCACTGGCATTTACAGCAGCACTGAAGGTCCTCCATCTCTTGAAGCATTCAGGGCTTCCTTCATCATGTCAGTCGCTTCCTTTTGGTTTTCCCGGCTGTTGTCCTCTTGGAGGTCTTTGCACTGGAATAAGTAATCTTTTGTTCGGGCCAACAGTCTCTGTCGTGTTCAAACAGAAAGTGTGTACTGGAGTCAGTTGTCACTTACTGAATTGAATTGAATCGAATTGAATTACTTTATTTCTTACATCCGTCATGTACATGAGGAGTAAATATCTTTACGTTACGTCTCTGTCTAAATGTGCAATGTGATTACTGTGATGAGAACTAGTAACAAACTGCTCAGAGAAAAACTCTTTCTGAAAATAAAAAAAAATAGATAGTAAGACTTCGTATGAGTAAATGGGGAAAAACAGTGACGTGTGGAAGCTTTCCAACAGCATGAGATAGTCACACACTGGGACAGAAAAATGGAGAGATGACATTTCGTGGTTGAAACTGTTACTTTGTGAACATGATTAACCTTTTGTTGTTTGCACCAAATTTGATTTGAACATTTTGGAGTGGAATTGTCTGAAAAGCCCAGTTCACTGCTTTGTGGAAGCCACTAGCGTCGCTAACTTGTGCCACAATTGGCCCAATTAAACTGAATGGTCACTTATGACTTGATTTGCCTTTTCTTTCAAAAAGCAAAGAGAAACAGCAAGAGTACTGTGGCTTTCCTTGTAAAATGACTTGGTCAGTTTCGGAGAGTGGGCAAAGAAATGGCAGGTGAGATACAATGTTGAGAAATGTACGGTTGTACATTTTGGAAGAAGAAATAATCAGGCAGATTATTATTTAGATGGGGAAAAAATTCAAAAATCTGAAGTGCAAAGGGATTTGGGGGTCCTCGTGCAGGATACCCTGAAGGTTAACCACCAGGTTGGATCGGCAGTAAAGAAAGCGAATGCTGTGTTGGCATTCATTTCAAGAGGAATAGTGTCTAAGAGTACAGAGGTGTTGATGAGGCTCTATGGGGCACTGGTGAGACCTCATTTGGAATACTGTGTGCAGTTTTGGGCCCCCTATCTTAGAAGGGATGTACTGATGTTGGAGAGAGTTCAGAGAAGATTTACGAGGATGATTCCTGGAATGCAGGGGCTAACATATGAGGAGTGTTTGTCAGCTCTTGGGCTGTATTCATTAGAGTATAGAAGAATGAGAGGGGATCTCATAGAAACGTTTCGAATGTTGAAAGGGTTGGACAGAGTAGATGTGGAAAGGCTGTTTCCCTTGGTGGGTGAGTCCAGGACAAGAGGCCACAGTCTTAGAATTAGAGGGTACCCATTTAAAACAGAGATGAGGAGAGATTTTTTTAGCCAGAGGGTTGTAGATTTGTGGAATTCGTTGCCACATACAGCTGTGGAGGCCCGATCATTGAGGGTGTTTAAGGAGGAGATTGATAGGTATCTAATCAGTCAGGGTATCAAGGGATATGGGGAAAAAGCTGGAAATTGGAACTGGATGGGAGAATAGTTTAACTCATGGTGGAGTGGCAGAGCAGACTCGATGGGCCGAATGGCCTACTTCTGCTCCTTTGTCTTGTGATCTTGTGAAAATATTGTAAAATCTCCATTGTCCCCATGGTTGTCACTGACTCCAAGGCTATTAAGATTTTAACTCTAACTTTCCCTATTTCAGAGTTATCCATGGTTACTGGAGTTTTTGTAGCCACTGTCAAAAACTATACTGAATTCCATAAACAACAGGAATTCTGCAGATGCTGGAAATTCAAACACATAAAAGTTGCTGGTGAACGCAGCAGGCCAGGCAGCATCTCTAGGAAGAGGTGCGGTCGACGTTTCAGGCCGAGCCCCTTCGTCAGGACTAACTGAAGGAAGAGTGAGTAAGGGATTTGAAAGTTGGAGGGGGAGGGGGAGATCCAAAATGATAGGAGAAGACAGGACGGGGAGGGATGGAGTCAAGAGCTGGACAGGTTATAGGCAAAAGGGATACAAGAGGATCATGGGACAGGAGGTCCGGGAAGAAAGACAAGGGTGGGGGGGAACCCAGAGGATGGGCAAGGGGTATATTCAGAGGGACAGAGGGAGAAAAAGGAGAGTGAGAGAAAGAATGTGTGTATAAAAATAAGTAACAGATGGGGTACGAGGGGGAGGTGGGGCCCTAGCGGAAGTTAGAGAAGTCGATGTTCATGCCATCAGGTTGGAGGCTACCCAGACGGAATATAAGGTGTTGTTCCTCCAACCTGAGTGTGGCTTCATCTTTACAGTAGAGGAGGCCATGGATAGACATGTCAGAATGGGAATGGGATGTGGAATTAAAATGTGTGGCCACTGGGAGATCCTGCTTTCTCTGGCGGACAGAGCGTAGGTGTTCAGCAAAGCGGTCTCCCAGTCTGCGTCGGGTCTCGCTAATATATAAAAGGCCACGTCGGGAGGAAGTGTAAGGGCATGTGTAGCACTTGTTCCGCTCCTCCCTTACCACCATTCAGGGCCCCAAACAGTCCTTCCAGGTGAGGCAACACTTCACCTATGAGTCGACTGGGGTGATATACTGCGTCCGGTGCTCCCGATGTGGCCTTTTATATATTGGCGAGACCCGACGCAGACTGGGAGACCGCTTTGCTGAACATCTATGCTCTGTCCGCCAGAGAAAGCAGGATCTCCCAGTGACCACACATTTTAATTCCACATCCCATTCCCATTCTGACATGTCTATCCACGGCCTCCTCTACTGTAAAGATGAAGCCACACTCAGGTTGGAGGAACAACACCTTATATTCCGTTTGGGTAGCCTCCAACCCGATGGCATGAACATCGACTTCTCTAACTTCCGCTGATGCCCCACCTCCCCCTCGTACCCCATCTGTTACTTATTTTTATACACATTCTTTCTCTCACTCTCCTTTTTCTCCCTCTGTCCCTCTGAATATACCCCTTGCCCATCCTCTAGGTTCCCCCACCCCTCCTTGTCTTTCTTCCCGGACCTCCTGTCCCATGATCCTCTCATATCCCTTTTGCCTATCACCTGTCCAGCTCTTGGCTCCATCCCTCCCCCTCCTGTCTTCTCCTATCATTTTGGATCTCCCCCTCCCCCTCCAACTTTCAAATCCCTTACTCACTCTTCCTTCAGTTAGTCCTGATGAAGGGTCTCGGCCTGAAACGTCGACTGAATTTCATAGTTTTAATTAAAGACCCCTGGGTTCACTGGCAAACCCCTTTTCCTCTCTTGAATTACTCTTTCTTTTGTGGTATTTCTTCATTCAAGGTGCAGTGCCTTCATTTAAATATTTCCCAGCGTTCTAAGAGTCTGTGGAATGTGCTGCCCCACGAGTTATAGCTAAGCCGAACACGTAGGCACATTGACTCACTGGACCCATTTTTGAGTTCCATATCAACTACTGCATCAAGGTCAAGATCGAGTCTTGAATGGTCTCAGTGAAAAGGTACTGGGAAAAATCTATACAGATTCTCAGGCTGGCAAATTTGTACAAAGGAGAGGCGAAACTGAAAAACCCCAGAATATGAAGTGAGGCTCATTCAGTTTCACCATGAACACGCCAAACACGTGTACGCACACGGACAGTTTTTCCCGCACACTGAAGTTCTCACTTACAGGAATCTTGCTTCACACTTGTACTTTTTGCTCACACTCATCCATGTGCACTGATATTCGCTCTCTCGAGTGTGCTTCCTCACAGCTTCTCACAATCACTTCTATTCATGACTTGCACTCACTGGGAGACAAACTGTAATCTTTGCTGTTGTGAATACAGTCTCTCACATTGGCACCCATATCTCACAATCAATATTCACTCTCTCACACGCATACACACACACACACACACACACACACACACACACACACACACGTGCGCGTGTGCACATTTGGACAAATGTGAGAAGAGGTTCCCACCCTGGGGTTCACGGATCCCTTGCTTAATTGTGTTGGTCCCTGGCATAAAAGAGATTGCAAGCCCCCATATTTGGGTCTGTAAAGAGGATATTGGTTGATAGAAAAAGGTACAGTTAGAAAAGATTGAAAACTGTCCACTTATTGAAACAACATTACTTTTATTTCAATCCAGCAGCTGATATGTCTGTTTTTGGAAAGATTCTTTAAAAGTAATGCCATCAGCACAAAGGAAACCAACAAGATCTCATATGATGGCTAGGGATTGTGATGAGCAGAATTCAGATTATAATGGAATAATATGGCCACAGTTTATCTTTTGCTTTACAAAACATTTCTTGTGGATGTTTTCCGTCCAGCTGCATGCTCTGTTTCTATTGCAAGTTAGAGCATCTGCAATCCTGTCTGTCTGTCTGTATCTTGTTTTACGGCAGTTGGCATCCAGCTTAATGGTGCATTACCGCCACCCTCTGCTCCAGAATGTGCACTAGACATACATTCTAAATCCCTTCACCCAATCGCGCGCACGCACACACACACACACACACACACACACACACACACACACATATATATACAAACCTACACTTCACCCTCCCATCTTTGACCATCCTAGTATCCTATTCCTGTTTATTCGTCATATCCTATAAAAAACCCCTGTACCCCTTAAAAACGCTAAAAATACCCGGACTTGTGCTCTCTCACCCATGCCCAGCAACCCTTTTAATGTGAATTCCTGCACCCCCAACTCCCTTAACTTAATTCTCATCATCTCTCTCTGTATCCCATACTTCCTGCAACACAAAACTACATGTTCTACTGACTCCTCTTCCTGACATTCCTCACACAATCCTGTCTGGTGTTTCCCTATCATTTTCAATGTTTTGTTTAATGCACAATGCCCCAGCCTTAACTTAGTCCACACAATTTCTTCTCTTCTGTTTCCATTACCTACCCTAGTAACTGCAACACTCTTTTGTATTTGATATAAATGCCTCCCTTTCCCCTCCCTGTCCCATCTTTCTTGCCACATTCGGTTGACTTTTTCCCAGATTACACACTTAACCTCTGCTTTACTGATACTAATGTGCATTTCCACATTTTCTTTCTTTAACGCCCTCTTTGCCAACTCATCCACCCTCTCATTCCCCTTCACCCCTACATGTGCTGGAACCCATAGAAATTTTACCTGACCTCCCTGATTTGCAATTCTTGTAACTAACTGAAGGACTCCATAAAGTACATCTTGCCGACTGTTTGTGTGAAAAGACCTTAAACTTGCTAGAACTGAGGATGAATCTGAACATATCAATGCTTTGACTTGTCTGGCTTTCTGCACCCATTGCAATGCAACCAACACTGCCAGCATCTCCACTGTAAACACCCCTGAGTTATTAGATGTTCTTCTGCTGATTCCAATTTCTTTTGCTGGTATTACCACCCCAAACCCTGTCACTCCTGTTTCAGGTTCCTTCGCACCATCTGTATAAATGTGAGTATAATCACTATACTTTTCCATCACATGACAGTTAAATGCATTTACCAAATCTGTTTTATATCTTTCTTTCATTTTTACCTCTAACAAATGCCAGTCTATGTCAGGCCATACAAGCTTCCATGGAGCTACAACCGGATAAACTACTGAAGGACTTATCCTCAGATCAAACATTCCACATTCTTTTGCGATATCATTCCCTACCTGACTAAAGGTATCCCTCCGAAACCTCCCATTTTCCCAGCTCTCCTGCAACACTCCTTTAGTAGGGTGAGAATCATTGTGCCCCTGCAAGTTAGCCCAGTAGTTTGCCATCAGTTGCATCCTTCTTAGTTCCAAAGGCATTATTCCCATTTCTACCTGTAGGGCTGACACTGGTGACGTTTTAAAAGCCCCACTGCACACTCTCAAAGCCTGAGCCTGAATCACATCCAGTTTCCTTATAAGAGACCTAGCTGCTGATCCATATACTATATTTCCATAATCCAATACAGATCTCACTAAAGCCACATACACTCTCTTCAAAGCTGAACAACTTGCTCCCCATTCCCTACTAGTCAAACATCTCATCACATTTATTACTTTTTCACATTTCTCCTCAACTTTCCTGATATGGTCTGCCCATGTTAATCATGAATCAAATATAACTCCCAGAAATTTAAATGATGCAACCCTTTCTAATTCAACCCCATACATCCTTAACTTCTTCCCTACCTCAACCCTTTTCCTGGTAAAAAATACAGTTTGAGTTTTATCTACTGAAAATCTACATCCCCAATCATTACCCCACTCCACCACTTCATCAATTGCTTCTTGTAGTTTCCTGATTATATGGTCCATGTTCCTGCCTCTTTTTCACAAGGCCCCATCATCCGCAAACAGTGACCTACCTATATCCACTGGTACCTTTGTGAAGACATCATTGATCATAATGATGAAAAGTAACGGGCTAATCACACTACCTTGAGGTGTGCCATTTTCCACTATGTACTGTTTTGATAATTCTGATCCAATCCCAACTTGAATTTTTCTACCAAACAAAAAAATCTTCAATCCAATTAAAAACTCTCCCACCAACCCCCATCTTGTGCAGTTTAATTAATAATCCTTCCTTCCACATCATATCATAGGCTTTTTCAATGTCAAAGAACACTGCCACTACTGACTCTCTACTTGCCTGGACCTTCCTTATTTCAGTCTCTAACATTATCACTGAGTCCATGGAATTCCTTCCCTTTCTAAAACCACTCTGATAACTTGCAAGCATTCCCCTTTTCTCAAGCTCATATGATAACCTTTCTGTTATCATCCTTTCCATTATCTTACATATACTTGATGTTAATGCAATTGGTCTGTAGCTAGTGGGTTTTGACAGATCCTTGCCAGGCTTCCTTATTGGAATTACTACTGCTTCTTTCCATGCACTTGGTAATCTTCCCTCCTCCCACACTCTGTTATAAAAATGCAGCAACTTCAAGAGCGCTCCTTCTCCTAGATTCTTTAGCATCACAGAGCATCTCAGATCTTTCCCTGGGGAGGTTGGTCTCGATCTCTTTATTGCTCTCACCATTTCTGCTAATGTAAATGGATCATCAATTATATCATCTGTTCCTTCCCTCCTGTTTAACACACCTGGGTGTTGGCTCATTATTCTTTCCCTTCCTCTTCTCCCTTCTTCAGACAAATTTTCTGAACTGTGTATCAGTACAAATGACTTAGCCATGACCTCAGCCTTATCCCTACTGGAGACTGCAGTTTCCTCCTCAGATATCATTACTGGATATTCCCATTCCCTTCGATCTCCTCCAATCCTCTTAATCATTCCCCATATCTCTCCCACAGGTGTTGTTCTTCCTACCTTGTCGCAAAAACTCCTCCAACTTGCCCTTTTAGCTTGACATATAGTTCTTCTCACCACTGCCTGTGCTTTCTTATATTGAACCAAATGCTGCATATTATGGGCTCTTTTAACGAGCCTGAATGCTCTATTTCTGTCTTTTACAGCCTGACAACATTCCTCTGTCCACCATGGTACCAGTTTTCTATTCATCCTATTTTTACTCCTAGGTATAGATCATTCTGCTGCCATGATAATTGCTGAAGTCACCTGACTGTTTAATTCATCTACATTTCCAGAAATATCAATCTTTGTCAACCCTTCTTCACTTAATTTCTGGAACTTACCCCAATCTGCTTTTTTAAACACTCACTTTGGGGTTCCGCCACCTGGTCTTACTTCAACTCTTTCACCCACTGAACACAAAACTGGGTAGTGATCACTGCCTCCTGTTGAAGCAGTCCAAACTCCCCAGTTACTAACTCCAGCCAGGGTATTAGACACTAACGTAATATCTAACACTGACTCAGTTCCTGTTGTTATATCTATCCTTGTGCCGCTACCATCATTCATACACACCAAATCCCTTTCTTCCATCAAATCTTCAATTACCTTTCCATTTGGATCTGTAATCTGATCCCCCCATATTGTGCTATGAGCATTGAAATCTGCACACCACACTACTTTATGTCTGTTTTGTCCTTGTATCTTTAATAGGCTGTCCAAATCCAACCGTTTACATGGATTGTAGTAGTTAATTATAACCACTCCCTCCCCTCTCTCCCACACGCCCACCACTATGTATTCCTGATCATCTCCTTTTTCCAGTACTCTATAGAGAAACATAGAAACATAGAAAATAGGTGCAGGAGTAGGCCATTCGGCCCTTCGAGCCTGCACCGCCATTTATTATGATCATGGCTGATCATCCAACTCAGAACCCCGCCCCAGCCTTCCCTCCATACCCCCTGACCCCCGTAGCCACAAGGGCCATATCTAACTCCCTCTTAAATATAGCCAATGAACTGGCCTCAACTGTTTCCTGTGGCAGAGAATTCCACAGATTCACCACTCTCTGTGTGAAGAAATTTTTCCTAATCTCGGTCCTAAAAGGCTTCCCCTCTATCCTCAAACTGTGACCCCTCGTTCTGGACTTCCCCAACATCGGGAACAATCTTCCTGCATCTAGCCTGTCCAATCCCTTTAGGATCTTATACGTTTCAATCAGATCCCCCCTCAATCTTCTAAATTCCAACGAGTACAAGCCCAGTTCATCCAGTCTTTCTTCATATGAAAGTCCTGCCATCCCAGGAATCAATCTGGTGAACCTTCTTTGTACTCCCTCTATGGCAAGGATGTCTTTCCTCAGATTAGGGGACCAAAACTGCACACAATACTCCAGGTGTGGTCTCACCAAGGCCTTGTACAACTGCAGTAGTACCTCCCTGCTCCTGTACTCGAATTCTCTCGCTATAAATGCCAGCATACCATTCGCCTTTTTCACCGCCTGCTGTACCTGCATGCCCACTTTCAATAACTGGTGTATAATGATACCCAGGTCTCGTTGCACCTCCCCTTTTCCTAATCGGCCACCATTCAGATAATAATCTGTTTTCCTATTTTTGCCACCAAAGTGGATAACTTCACATTTATCCACATTAAATTGCATCTGCCATGAATTTGCCCACTCACCCAACCTATCCAAGTCACCCTGCATCCTCTTAGCATCCTCCTCACAGCTAACACTGCCACCCAGCTTCCTGTCATCCGCAAACTTGGAGATGCTGCATTTAATTCCCTCATCCAAGTCATTAATATATATTGTAAACAACTGGTGTCCCAGCACTGAGCCTTGCGGTACCCCACTAGTCACCGCCTGCCATTCTGAAAAGGTCCCGTTTATTCCCACTCTTTGCTTCCTGTCTGCTAACCAACTCTCCACCCACACCAATACCTTACCCCCAATACCATGTGCTTTAAGTTTGCACATTAATCTCCTGTGTGGGACCTTGTCAAAGGCCTTCTGAAAATCCAAATATACCACATCCACTGGTTCTCCCCTATCCACCCTACTAGTCACATCCTCAAAAAATTCTATGAGATTCGTCAGACATGATTTTCCTTTCACAAATCCATGCTGACTTTGTCCGATGATTTCACCGCTTTCCAAATGTGCTGTTATCACATCCTTGATAACTGACTCCAACAGTTTCCCCACCACCGACGTTAGGCTAACCGGTCTATAATTCCCCGGTTTCTCTCTCCCTCCTTTTTTAAAAAGTGGAGTTACATTAGCCACCCTCCAATCCTCAGGAACTAGTCCAGAATCTAACGAGTTTTGAAAAATTATCACTAATGCATCCACTATTTCTTGGGCTACTTCCTTAAGCACCCTGGGATGCAGACCATCTGGCCCTGGGGATTTATCTGCCTTCAATCCCTTCAATTTACCTGACACCACTTCCCTACTAACATATATTTCGCTCAGTTCCTCCATCTCACTGGACCCTCTGTCCCCTACTATTTCTGGAAGATTATTTATGTCCTCCTTAGTGAAGACAGAACCAAAGTAATTATTCAATTGGTCTGCCATGTCCTTGCTCCCCATAATCAATTCACCTGTTTCTGTCTGCAGGGGACCTACATTTGTCTTTACCAGTCTTTTCCTTTTTACATATCTATAAAAGCTTTTACAGTCCGTTTTTATGTTCCCTGCCAGTTTTCTCTCATAATCTTTTTTCCCCTTCCTAATTAAGCCCTTTGTCCTCCTCTGCTGAACTCTGAATTTCTCCCAGTCCTCAGGTGAGCCACTTTCTCTGGCTAATTTGTATGCTTCTTCTTTGGAATTGATACTATCCCTAATTTCTCTTGTCAGCCACGGGTGCACTACCTTCCTTGATTTATTCTTTTGCCAAACTGGGATGAACAATTGTTGTAGTTCATCCATGCAACCTTTAAATGCTTGCCATTGCATATCCACCGTCAATCCTTTAAGTGTCATTTGCCAGTCTATCTTAGCTAATTCACGTCTCATACCTTCAAAGTTACCCCTCTTTAAGTTCAGAACCTTTGTTTCTGAATTAGTTATGTCACTCTCCATCTTAATGAAGAATTCCACCATATTATGGTCACTCTTACCCAAGGGGCCTCTCACGACAAGATTGCTAATTAACCCTTCCTCATTGCTCAAAACCCAGTCCAGAATAGCCTGCTCTCTAGTTGGTTCCTCGACATGTTGGTTCAAAAAACCATCCCGCATACATTCTAAGAAATCCTCTTCCTCAGCACCTTTACCAATTTGGTTCACCCAATCTAAATGTAGATTGAAGTCACCCATTATAACTGCTGTTCCTTTATTGCACACATTTCTAATTTCCTGTTTAATACCATCTCCAACCTCACTACTACTGTTAGGTGGCCTGTACACAACTCCCACCAGCGTCTTCTGCCCCTTAGTGTTACGCAGCTCTACCCATATCGATTCCACATCTTCCTGGCTTATGTCCTTCCTTTCTATTGCGTTAATCTCTTCTTTAACCAGCAACGCCACCCCACCTCCCCTTCCTTCATGTCTATCCCTCCTGAATATTGAATATCCCTGAACGTTGAGCTCCCATCCCTGGTCACCCTGGAGCCATGTCTCTGTGATCCCAACTATATCATAATCATTAATAACAATCTGCACTTTCAATTCATCCACCTTATTACGAATGCTCCTTGCATTGACACACAAAGCCTTCAGGCGCTCTTTTACAACTCTCTTAGCCCTTATACAATTATGCTGAAAAGTGGCCCTTTTTAATGTTTGCCCTGGATTTGTCGACCTGCCACTTTTACTTTTCTCCATAGTACTTTTTGTTTCTACCCTCACTTTATACCCCTCTGTCTCTCTGCACTGGTTCCCAGCCCCCTGTTGTGAACTAACCTCCTCACGCCTAGCCTCTTTAATTTGATTCCCACCCCCCAACCATTCTAGTTTTAAGTCACCTCAGTAGCCCCCAGTAGTATATATGGTATACCTTGCTTGATTAACATAGCACAACCCCCTCCTCCCCCTAGATTTCTATCTTTCCTTATCATTGTATACCCATATACCACAAAGTCTAAAGTTAGTTTCAATCAAGTTTCCTGAATACACACTACATCCGGTTTTACAAACATTTCTTTAATAAAGTGCTTGAATTCCTGGCTATTGGCCAGTTTGCTCCTTGCATTCCATTGTAAAAGAATCACCATAATTAGTATTAACCAACACATGACACTTCCTGGCTTGACTGATTACTGAGGTTCTCCCTCACTTCCTCCCATGTCAGTCCTACTAACCTTAAATGGTTTACTGCTGCTTTTACCACCAGCTGAATTTTGTCACTTTTTGAATTTACCTCAGCCGTACTATTAATCACTCCTCCCACTATATGCAACATTATGAGCTCCTCCACAATTGCAGCATTTTGGTTGAACTCCTGTTCCGCACTTTCCATATTCATGATCACCCCCACATCTAGCACATCTCCTCTGCCTTTTACAGTTTTTAGCTATGTGTCCAAACCTTTGACAATTATAGCACCTCAGTGGCTTTGGCACATACACCCTTACTGGGTAACTCATGAAACCTAGGAACACCTTCCTTGGCACTCTTTCTTCTTCAAATTCAATCAATACTGATTCACTTTCCTTTTTCACTCCCTCCTTTGTTGTTTTCAGTCTTTAAACATTCATTACTTTCCCTCCTTTGATATTCCTCTTTAACTTCTCCATATCTATACTCATTGGTACCCTCCTGTGATCACTCCTTTACAACCACTATTTTGTGCTCCCACCCTCCCAGTGTATTCCACCTTGCATTTTCCTATCTCTTTTAGCTTGAGTGCTTTCTCAATTTGTTCCTCATTCGCACATCTTACCAACAAGTTGCCATCATTAAGGACTTTTGCAAATACTATTTCCCCTATCTTATTTGTCAGAGTTGTTGTTAGCACAAACGGGTTAATTTTCTTCATATGTCCCTGAGCCTTGTCATTAAACCTAATTATGACAACACCTCCTCTCTGAGCTTGTTCATCTTCCTCACTTTCAGAGCTTTCTCCACTATCATTTCTTATTCTTTTATTCCCTTTGTCTTGGTTTTTATTCATCCGATCCCTCACTACCTCCTCATTCTCTTTATTTCTCCCTTCACAATAATCCACCTCTCCCCAGCTGCCTACCTCTGGTCCCAAGTCTCTATCCCTCTCCTTCTTCACTTTCTTTCCCTCAACCCTGCCCCTTATCTTGTCCGCCATTACCGGATCCACACGACCCCCTCCCAGCAATTTCCGTTCCTTCCAGACTCTCTTTCCTTCAACAGGTTCCAAACCACATTCACGCATCAAGCAAAACACAGCCAGCTTCCAGTCGAGCCAACTCCTTCCACTCCGTCCGTAGTCCAACCAAAGAAAAAGTCCATCTGCAATCCTGTCTGCCTGTAACTTGTTTTACGGCAGTTGGCATCCAGTTTAATGGTGCATTACCGCCACCCTCTGCTCCGGAATGTGCACTAAACATATGTTCTAAATCCCTTCACCCAATCGCGCACACACATACACATACACACACACGCGCACACACACACACACACACACACATATATATATACAAACCTACACTTCACCCTCCCATCTTTGACCATCCTAGTATCCTATTCCTGTTTATTCGTCATATCCTATAAAAAACCCCTGTACCCCTTAAAAATGCTAAAAATACCCGGACTTGTTCTCTCTCACCCATGCCCAGCAACCCTTTTAATGTGAATTCCTACATCCCCAACTCCCTTAATTTATTTCTCATCATCTCTCTCTGTCTCCCATACTTCCTGCAACACACAACTACATGTTCCACTGACTCCTCTTCCTGACATTCCTCACACAATCCTGTCTGGTGTTTCCCTATCATTTTCAATGTTTTGTTTAATGCACAATGCCCCAGCCTTAACCTAGTCCACACAATTTCCTCTCTTCTGTTTCCATTACCTACCCTAGTAACTGCAACACTCTTTTGTATTTGAAATAAATGCCTCCCTTTCCCCTCCCTGTCCCATCTTTCTTGCCACATTTGATTGACTTTTTCCCAGATTACACACTTACATCTGCAATCCATTTCATTTGAAA
Source organism: Mobula birostris (assembly GCF_030028105.1). Classification (NCBI taxonomy): domain Eukaryota; kingdom Metazoa; phylum Chordata; class Chondrichthyes; order Myliobatiformes; family Myliobatidae; genus Mobula; species Mobula birostris. The sequence continues at coordinate 36,456,150 of NC_092389.1, forward strand.
GCACTTATGCGAGGAGCACCGCCTTCCCGCCATTACCAGTCACGTGTGCGTGCCTCACAATCTCTCTCCCGCCACTCTCGCATTGGTTTTGGCAAGGTGTGGATGCGCGATCTTGGACTTCTGTTGGTTTTACCTACGGGGCAGTGATTCTGTGCTTGAAATATTTAATTATGCTTCCTAAGCGTCCGATGTCATGTCTTGGGCCGTCAGCCGAGTGGCAGAGAACCGCATTAACACTTGAAAGTTAGTTGGAAATTATAAACAGTGCGGCATCTCCTGCCGGGAACAGAATCCTGCCTTTAAAGTGCTTTTGTTGCTTGACAATGCGCCAGCCCATCCTAGACATTTGGACAGCATTCAATTCATCCGAACATAACAGTGCGTTTTCCGCCGCCAAACACAACATCGCTGATTCAACCACTCGACCGGTGTGATCCACATTCGATGCGTACGTATTTTTTTACGACAAACTCAATACGGTGACGTTCAAGCTCAATACAGTACGGCATGACAGAATGAGGAAAGGTGCAGTTGAGTCATATCGCCAAATCATATCGTTTCCTCACGGCCCGGTAGCACATGCTTTGCGGCCCGGCACCGATCCGCGGCCTGATGGTTGGGGACCGCTGATCTAAGTCATTAATATATACTGTAAACAACTGGGGTCCCAGCACTGAGCCTTGCGGTACCCCACTAGTCACTGCCTGCCATTCTGAAAAGGTCCCGTTTATTCCCACTCTTTGCTTCCTGTCTGCCAACCAATTCTCTATCCACATCAATACCTTACCCCCAATACCGTGTGCTTTAAGTTTGCACACTAATCTCCTGTGTGGGACCTTGTCAAAAGCCTTTTGAAAATCCAAATATACCACATCCACTGGTTCTCCCCTATCCACTCTACTAGTTACATCCTCAAAAAATTCTATGAGATTCGTCAGACATGTTTTCCCTTTCACAAGTCCATGCTGACTTTGTCCGATGATTTCATCGCTCTGCAAATGTGCTGTCATCACATCTTTGATAACTGACTCTAGCATTTTCCCCACCACCGACGTTAGGCTAACCGGTCTATAATTCCCCGGTTTCTCTCTCCCTCCTTTTTTAAAAAGTGGGGTTACATTAGCCACCCTCCAATCCTCAGGAACTAGTCCAGAATCTAACGAGTTTTGAAAAATTATCACTAATGCATCCACTATTTCTTGGGCTACTTCCTTAAGCACTCTGGGATGCAGACCATCTGGCCCTGGGGATTTATCCGCCTTTAATCCCTTCAATTTACCTAACACCACTTCCCTACTAACATGTATTTCCCTCAGTTCCTCCATCTCACTAGACCCTCTGTTCCCTACTATTTCCGGAAGATTATTTATGTCCTCCTTAGTGAAGACAGAACCAAAGTAGTTATTCAATTGGTCTGCCATGTCCTTGTTCCCCATGATCAATTCGCCTGTTTCTGTCTGTAAGGGACCTACATTTGTCTTAACCAATCTTTTTCTTTTCACATATCTATAAAAGCTTTTACAGTCAGTTTTTATGTTCCCTGCCAGTTTTCTCTCATAATCTTTTTTCCCCCTTCCTAATTAAGCTCTTTGTCTTCCTCTGCTGGATTCTGAATTTCTCCCAGTCCTCAGGTTTTCTGCCCCTTAGTGTTATACAGCTCTACCCATATTGATTCCACATCCTCCCGGCTAATGTCCTTCCTTTCTATTGTGTTAATCTCCTCTCTAACCAGCAATGCTACGCCCCCTCCTTTTCTTTCATGTCTGTCCCTCCTGAATATTGAATATCCCTGAATGTTGAGCTCCCATCCTTGGTCACCCTGGAGCCATGTCTCTGATCCCAACTATATCATATTCATTAATAACAATCTGCACTTTTAATTCATCCACCTTGTTACGAATGCTCCTTGCATTGACACACAAAGCCTTCAGGCTTGCTTTTACAACACTCTTAGACCTCATACAATTATGTTGAAAAGTGGCCCTTTTTGATTTTTGCCCTGGATTTGCCAGTCTGCCACTTTTATTTTTCACCTTACTACTTTTTGCTTCTACCCTCATTTTACACCCCTCTGTCTCTTTGCACTTGTTCCCATCACAGTGGATTTAATTTGGCTTTTTTGACAGAGAACAATAGAAAAGGACTATGGGGGGGGGGTGAATATTTTTTATAAGCACAGTACCTATCTTTTTGTATATTTACTTTGAAACTAATGGCACTGTGATCACTGGATGCAAAGTGTTCCCTGACCCAAACTTCTGTCACCTGCCCTGTCTCATTCCCTAATAGCAGATCCAGTATCACACACCCTCTCATTGGGACTTCTATGTACTGATTAAGGAAATTTCTTGAACACATTTGGCACTATCCCATCTTGTCCTTTTACAGTATGTGATTCTTAGTCAATATGTGGAAAGTTAAAATCACCTACTATAACAACATTATGTTTCTTGTCACAGTCTGCGATCTCTTTATGAATGAGTTCCTCTAAATCCCTCGGACTGTTGAGTGGTCTGTAATATAGCCCCATTAACATGGTCATACCTTTCTTACTCAGTTCCACCCTTAACACCTCACTAGACGAGTTCTCCAGTCTATCCTGACGGAGCACTGCTGTGACATTTTCCCTGACTATTAACACCACCCCTCTTCCTTTAGTCCCTCCTGCTCTGTCCCATCCTCTTGTTGTGAACTAACCTCCTCTCTCCTAGTCTCTTTAATTTGATTCCCTCCCCTCAACCACTCTAGTTTAAAGTCACCTCAGTAGCCCTTGTAAATCTCCCCGCCAGGATATTGGTCCCCCTAGGATTCAAGTGTAACCTGTCCTTTTTGTACAGGTCACGCCTGCGCCAAAAGAGGTCCCAATGATCCAAAAACTTGAATCCCTGCCCCCTGCTCCAATCCCTCAGCCATGCATTTATCCTTCACCTCATTGCATTCCTACTCTCTCTGTCGCATAGCACAGGCAGTAATCTCGAGATTACTACCTTTGCGGTCCTTTTTCTCAACTCCCTTCCTAACTCCCTATATTCTCCTTTCAGGACCTCTTCCCTTTTCCTACCTATGTCATTGGTACCTAGATGTACCACGACCTCTGGCTCCTCACCCTCCCACTTCAGGATATCTTGGACACGATCAGAAATATCCCGGGCCCTGGCACCAGGGAGGCAAACTACCATCTGGGGCTCCGGACTGCGTCCACAGAATCTCCTATCTGACCCCCTTACTATCGAGTCCCCTATTACTACTGCCCTCCTCTTCCTTTCCCTACCCTTCTGAGCTACAGGGCCGGACTCTGTGCCAGAGGCACGGCCACTGTTGCTTCCCCCAGGTAAGCTGTCGCCCCCAACAGTACTCAAACAGGAGTACCTATTGTCAAGGGGTACAGCCACCGGGATACTCTCTATTACCTGACTCTTCCCCTTCCCCCTCCTAACCGTGACCCACTTGTCTGCCTCCCTGGCCCCGGTGTGACCACCTGCCTGTAACTCCTCTCTATCAACTCCTCACTCTCTCTGACCAGACGAAGGTCATCGAGCTGCAGCTCCAGTTTCCTAACGCGGTCCCTTAGGAGCTGCATCTCGGCGCACCTGGCGCAGATGTGGACGTCCGGGAGGCTTGGAGACTCCAGGACCTCCCACATCCGGCACCGAGCACAACAAACTGCCCTCACACTCATACTGCCCCTCTCTTCAAATAACAACAAAAAATGAATACCAAACCCTCTTCGCCTCGCCCGTTTCCGCCTAAGCCCGTTGAGCCGAAGCCCTTAAGCCTTCACTCTGCTCCTAGCTCACTACGCTGCCTGCTAGAAAGGCTCTGTTCCTTTTAAATCTTCCGCGCTTCACTGCCCGACATCACACACCTGCGCAGTCCCGCCTCCCTGAACGCCGATGGAAAAAAAACGAAAAATTCAAAAATGGCTTCCTCCGCACTCCCGCTCTGATTCTCACACTTCCTTCTCCGAATTAAACCCGAAGCAGGATTTCTGTCCTTTTAAATCTTCCGTGCTTCACTGCCCAACGTCACACGCCTGCGCGGTCCCGCCTCTCTGAACGCCGATGGAAAAAAAACTGAAAAATTCAAAAATGGCTTCCTCCGCACTCCCGCTCTGATTCTCAGACTTCCTTCTCTGGATATATAAGACACAGCATGTTAGATGGTGAAGGTTTTCAATTACAAAATGCCATGCAGGTAATTTGGTCAGTGAGAAGTTTGCATGGTGCTGCCAAGCTTATATAACCATATAGCAATTACAGCACGGAAACAGGCCATCTCGGCCCTTCTGGTCCATGCCGAACTCTTACCCTCACCTAATCCCACCGACCTGCACTCAGCCCATAACTCTCCATTCCTTTCTTGTCCATATAGCTATCCAATTTAACTTTAAATGACAACATTGAACCTGCCTCAACCACTTCTGCTGGAAGCTCGTTCCACACAGCTACCACTCTCTGAGTAAAGAAGTTCCCCCTCATGTTATCCCTAAACTTTTGTCCTTTATCTCTCAACTCTCAAGCTTGTAGTACATACTCCCATCTCTGCAATCTTACTAAAGTTTTTGATCTACTGTGCGGCTCTCAATAGCTGTCTGAGACTAAATAAAATATGAAACACAGAACTGTTAGTGCAAGCAGTTATTTTGCCACATTCATGGTGAACTTGGGTCTTTCCTGTTCTGATTTACTGAACTTATTTACTTGCTTCCTGTTCTTGCCTGTTATATCCTGTAGCTTTTTGAATATTATGATCAGCTTTGGCAACTATCACCACCAATGGCAAAGCAAATCAACGTAAAACGTAGGCTTATTCAGAAAGTCAGAAGGCATGGGATCCAGGGAGGTTTGGCCAGGTGGATTCAGAATTGGCTTGCCTGCAGAAGGCAGAGGGTGGTGGTGGAGGGAGTACATTCAGGTTAGAGGATTGTGACTAGTGGTGTCCCACAAGGATCTGTTCTGGGACCTCTACTTTTCGTGATTTTTATTAACGACCTGGATGTGGGGGTAGAAGGGTGGGTTGGCAAGTTTGCAGACGACACAAAGGTTGGTGGTGTTGTAGATAGTGTAGAGGATTGTCAAAGATTGCAGAGAGACATTGATAGGATGCAGAAGTGGCAGATGGAATTCAACCCGGAGAAATGTGAGGTGGTACACTTTGGAAAGACAAACTCCAAGGCAGAGTACAAAGTAAATGGCAAGATACTTGGTAGTGTGAAGGAGCAGAGTGATCTGGAGGTACATGTCCACAGATCCCTCACAGGTGGATAGAGCAGTTAAGAAAGCTTATGGGGTGTTAGCTTTCATAAGTCGAGGGATAGAGTTTAAGAGTCGCCATGTAATGATGCAGCTCTATAAAACTCTGGTTAGGCCACACTTGGAGTACTGTGTCCAGTTCTGGTCGCCTCACTATAGGAAGGATGTGGAAGCATTAGAAAAGGTACAGAGGAGATTTACCAGGATTCTGCCTGGTTCAGAGAGTATGCATTATGATCAGAGATTAAGGGCTTTACTCTTTGGAGAGAAGGAGGATGAGAGGAGACATGATAGAGGTGTACAAGATAATAAGAGGAATAGATAGAGTGGATAGCCAGCGCCTCTTCCACAGGGCACCACTGCTCAATGCAAGAGGACATGGTTTTAAGGTAAGGGGTAGGAAGTTCAAGGCGGATATTAGAGGAAGGTTTTTTTTTCTCAGAGAGTGGTTGGTGCGTGGAATGCACTGCCTGAGTCAGTGGTGGAGGCAGATACACTAGTGAAGTTTAAGAGACTACTAGACAGGTATATTGAGGAATTTAAGGTGTGGGGTTATATGGGAGGCAGGGTTTGAGGGTCAGCACAACTTTGTGGGCCATTCTGTGCTGTACTATTCTATGTTCTATGTTAAAACAAAGAGCAGAATTGGGCCATTCAGCCATTGAGTCTGCTCTGCCATTCTGTCATGACTGATTTATTATCCCTCTCAACCCCATTTTCCTGTCTTATCCCTGTAACCTTTGACACCTTCAGTAACCTATCGACCTTTATTTTAAACATACTTGTCCTCCACAGCTGTCTGTGGCAACAAATTCCACAGATTCACTATCCTCTGGCTAAAGAAATTCCTCCTCATACCTGTTCTAAACGGATACAGGTGTCCCCTGCTTTTCGAACGTTCGCTTTACGAAACCTCACTGTTACAAAAGACCTATATTATTACCTGTTTTCGCTAACAAAAGGTGTTTTCACTGTTACGAAGAAAGGCAGCACGCGCCCCAAGCAGCTGCACTCCCCCGGATTCGGAACGGCATTCTAGCCGGCATTGTTTTAACACATGCCTGTGAGCATCTATGCTTTAGGTCGATTTATTTTGAGCATCCGTTTGCAAGAGTTCTAAGGTATCGGAAAAGCCTAAAAGAGCTCGTAAGGGTTTTACATTTAGCGTAAAACCAGACATAATTAAGAGTTTTGATCGTGGTGAACGAAGTAAGGACAAAGTGAGTTTGGCTTGGGGAAGTTGACGAAGATGATGTTGAAGAGGTTTTGGCATCCCATGACCAAGAACTGATAGATGAAGAGCTGATGCAATTGGAAGAGGAAAGGATAACAATCAAAACTGAATTCAGTAGCGAAAGTGAAGTCATCCAGGAACTGAACGTGAAGCAACTGCGTGAGATTTTCACTGCTATGATAAAGTACGACTTTAATTTTGAAAGGGGACTTCGGTTTAGAGCATATTTGCAAGATGGTTTGAGTGCTTACAAAGAACTGTATGATAGAAAAATGCGCGAGGCTCAGCAGACAAGCAAGCCTTCCACATTAGCCACAGCAGACAACGAACCTCAACCTTCGACATCGAGGTGGGCAGTCATAGGAGAAGATGAGCTACCTTCCCTAACGGAAACAGACGATGATGAGATGACACCCTATTGTCCCACCACCCCAACCTCCAGGCCGCGGACAGATACCGATTTGCGGAGAATGCAGCGGTAGCTGGGAGGCACACAGCACATCTTTAAGAAAAAAGCTGAAATAGACATGCTAATTAATTAGGTGCTGCCCAGCACGTAAATGTCAGCCCAGATCAGAGGCAATTGCCGATTGCGTTGCCTCTGATCTGGGCCGACATTTACGTGCCGGGCGGCACCTAATTAATTAGCACGTTTATTTCGTCTTTTTTCTTAAAGATGTGCTGTGTGCCTCCCGGCTACCGCTGTACCCCTGCATGCTTCGCTGATCGGTATCGGTTCGCTGCCCGGAGGGTGGGGACCACTGCACCACCCCAACCTCCGACGACTCACCCTAACAAACCATCATCAGTGCACTCGGCAAGCTATCTTCCCGATTCCGGTAAGTGATACTACACTGTACATACATTATTTCTACTTTATATCGGCTGTGTATTATTACATGTTATTTGGTATGATTTGGCAGCTTCATAGCTTAAAGGTTACTGGAGAGAGTGTTTTTGCCAACAGCGCTTGCGTGAGATTTTCGCTACCGAGAACAGTTCAGTAATGATTGTGGAAAAGTATTTCTACTTTATATAGACTGTGTATTGATCATATCATTCCTGCTTTTACTGTACGTTACTGTTATTTTAGGTTTTATGTGTTATTTGGCATGATTTGGTAGGTTATTTTTGGGTCTGCGAACACTCACAAAATTTTTCCATATAAATAAATGGTAATTGCTTCTTTGCTTTACGACATTCCGGCTTACGAACCGTTTCATAGGAACGCTGTACCTTCGGATGGTGGGGGAAACCTGTATCCCTCTATTATGAGGCTGTGCCCTCTGGTTCTAGAGTCCCCCATTATAGGAAACATCCTCCCAACATAACCTTTCAAAATTTGGTAGGTTTTAATGAGATTTCCCCCCTCATTCTTCTCTAAATTCCAGCGAGTACAGGCTCAGAGCCAAAAAGCTCTCCTCATAGGTTAACCCTTTCATTCCTGTAATCATTCTCATAAGCGTCCTCTGGACCCCCTCTAATGCTAGCCCATCCTTTCATAGATAAGGAGCTGAAAACTACCACAATATTCTAAGTGCGGTCTGACCCATGCCTCATAAAGCTTCAGCAGTACATCCTTATTTTGACACTCGCGTCCTTTTGCAATGAATACTAACATTGCATTTGCCTTCCTTACCGCGCCCCCCCCCCCCCACCCCGACTCAACCTGCAAGTTAACCTTTAGGGAGTTCTGCACAAGTTCCTTTACACCTCCAAAGTTTTGAATTTTCTCCACTTAGCAAATAATCTGCACTTTTATTCCTTTTATCAAAGTGTATGACCATACACTTCCCTGCACTATATTCCATCTGCTATTTCTTTGCCCATTCTCTCAATCTTAAGTCCTTCTGCAGACTCCTTGCTTCCTCAATGCTAGCTGCCCCTCCACATGATCTTCATATTATCCAACCATTGTATTATCGTAATCTTTCCTTGCATTCTCATCCCTGATATCCTCTTGATAAATTTTAGAACCAGCTTCTCTGAAAAAGTCTGACATTCTTCCTCCAGCAAGGAACTAATTGTTTTTATGGTCCTATTTATGCATCTTTGCTTTTGTATTACTGTCTCTCTGTATCAAGTTCAGAATAATGTTTCTCAATTTGTGGCCACTTGTCTTTTCCACTGAGATTGGGTGGGATTGCAACCAGAGGTCATGGCTTAAGTGTGAAATGTGAAAAGTTTAAGGTGAACATGAGGGGAAACTTCTTCACAGAGGGTGGTGAGAGCGTGGAACGAGCTGCCAGTGCAAGTTGTGCGTGGGAGCTTAATTTCAACATTTGAGAGAAGTTTGGATAGATACATGGATGGTAGGGGTATGGAGGGCACTGGTCCTGATGCAGGTCGTTCGGCGTAGGCAGTTTAAATGGTTTTGGCATGGACGATGGGCCGGAATCAGAATCAGGTTTAATATCATTGGCACATTTTGTGAAATTTGTTGCTTGCTGGCTGTTGTTACAGTCATTTGGCCCATGGGGTCTGTGTTGGCCTTTCTGTAGAGCAGCGTAGTCAGATATGTTCTGCTGGCTTTTCAAAATTTTTAGTATTTAACCAGTTTCTTTCAGAAAGCACAGGTGTGCCTGCATCCACCATGCTTCGTCAGAGTTTTGCAGATTTCAACCAATCTCCTTGTTTCTAAAAAGTTTGTTAATTTGTCATCCCTGGATCTTTGGCCAGTCAGTTTAAATCTGCCAATTTGTCTCTGAACCCTTTGATGAGAGCAGTTTTTCACTGCTTACCCCTTCTTAAATGATCAGAATTTTGTACACCAATGTCAAATCTCCTTTTATGAACTGTCCTAGATTCTCACTTTTAATAATATTAATAAATGCACATATTATTTTTTCCAACGTATGTATAAATATATACTGTATCTTTTTTTTTGGATATATATGCTGCTCGTTTGTTCTTTCTTTTGCTGGTGACTTTCTTTAGTTTTCTTCCTGCATCCTTCCTGTTTGTTTTCTGCATTTCTTATTCTAACATCAAAGGAAATCTTCAATGTTTGCCCCTAGAGATTCCAAAATGTAGATTGTTCTATATCCTAGTCAAAGTAAAGCCTGTGGTCGGATGGTGGAATGCTTTTTAACTGACAAGATCTTGGAGTTACTAGGAATTTAACTCTCGTGCCCAAAACTGGAGGATAACTGCAAAATTAAGTGAAAAATGTTTTCAACAGTAATAAAGAAATAGTCAGATAAAAGTCCAAAATAACCACAGGAATTTAGGATTATATATAGCAACTGTATGATGCATGAAACAATTATTTGTATGTTTGAATACCACAAGTACCTGCAAATCTATGAATCACTTCTTAATTATGGTTCAAATTATTTCCATGTCCATACCAGCAATACTGGGGATGGTGGAAATCAGAAATAAAATTAGAAACTACTGGAATGTTCAGCTAAGTCTTTGTGTTTTGTGTCTATATCAACTGCATGTCTTGTTTTTATTGTGCATTACCTCTCATAGCTTACTTCTTGTCAGTTTATCCTTTTAAAACAATGACGTTCCATCAGAACTTGAAAATTCTGATGGAATGTCATTGACTTAAAAGACAATAAGATAAGATTTGGAAGGAAGGAGAAAACAAAAAGAAATCTGTATGATAGATGGAGGGCAGGAGAAATTATATTGGCAGTGCAAGGAGAAAGAACGTGTTGCAGATGGAAAGAGTGTGTTAGAGGAGAAATTATGGTAGAAATTAATAACAGACTAGAACTATTGTACAGTCCAAATCGTAGATCTTGTGAGGAAGTAGAAGTGGACATTGTGTGAGTCTGGAGGCAGTGGAGGAGAGGTCTCCACATGAACGAGGCCTGTCATTGTCTGGGATTAACCCAGTCTTCAGTGTTTGAGTCAGATCCAGAAGCAAATCTCTTACTAACTCAGTTAGTCCTGACGAAGGGTATCGGCCTGAAACGTCGACTGTACCTCTTCCTAGGGATGCTGCCTGGCCTACTGTGTTCACCAGCAACTTTGATGTGTGTTGCTTGAAGATATGAGCTGTTCTCAGAAAGGTAGAATTTACTTTTTGTGCAATATCAGCATTAACTCTGTCTGCAGGTTGAACATCAGTGTTGGGTTTGGTCCGTGATGAGCGGAATGCAGTGAGTACGGAAGAGAAGCTGGTCAATGCCGTGCAAGTAGTTAGCAATGACAGGATAACGGGAAGGTAGCATACAAGTGAGAGCATTCTGAAGACATTTAGGTGCGAAGAGATTGGGCAGTTTTGATTTTAATTGCATGGTAATTTTCACATTGTGCTGCAAATATAGTATTTGGTGACAGTTGATATAAACTTGTTCTGAATTCTGTGCTCTAATTGCCTTTCGCTCAAAACCATATTCAGTTAAGTAAAAAGACTTGGATTTAATTGGCTTTTGTGATCTTATGATTTTGTAAAGCACTTGATAGTTGGTGGGTATTTTCAAAATGCAATCACAGTTATATACAATAGGAAGCATGCGAACTAATTTGCACACAGCAGAGCATGAGTGTATGACTCCCAGATAATCAATATCTCTGGTGATAATGTCTGAGGAACTTTTCTCTGGAGTTCTCCATCTGTGAGAGCAGTGGGACCTCAGTTTAATACTTCATCTAAAATATAGCTGTGCCATTCCCTCGAGACTGCACTGGAATTCTGGCCTGCAGTTTTGAGCTGAAAGCTCTGGAATGGTGTTTGAACCCACAATGTTCAGGTGAGGAAGTTGTTATTGAGGTATGTAAGTTAAATACGACCCTTTTTTTCAAAACTCTTGTCCATCTCTGTACTTGATCCGTTTAGATAGCAATTTATTTGATCTTCAATTACAGGATATTTTTTCTGCTCCTACCTTGTGTTAACAGTTGATTATTTTCATGTTCTTTTCTGCTGCCTGCTGCTGATGTGAAACTGGATACTTGAATTGTGAATTCTCTCCCTCTGGTGCAGAAAGGGAATGTGTGTTCAATTTCATATCAGAGCTAAATCCTTCTGACAGCTTGCATTACTCAACAACAGTACAAATACAAATAAGCGACTTTGTTCTCCCAGAGAAGAGCAGAGAGTTGATTTGATCTTTAGTGATGACATCCTCTCTAAAAGCGAACCGGCGGCTGCAAGCATTGATAGAATTGATGGGTTTAGTAAACCCATTCAAGTCATATGGAGCTGAATGTAACCTAAACTAACTTTCCCATACTGTTCCTCGTAACCAACATCTCCATTCCTTTCACCATAGCCTAATCTATCCCGAAGACCCTTATCTGAATTGGGAATAGTTAAACTGTGGGTATATGCTAGAGTTACCTTTGAAAGCAGCACCTGATACAGGGCAAGATTGTGGTTCCCATGCTGACACCTATCTCTGCAATGTAAAATCCATGCTCTTGTTTACATACATTGACGAAGCAGTCTGCTCTGTCGAAGGTGCACCTTGGTAAAAGATTTGCACAGCACTGTTTGAAGAAAAGCAAAATGAGCTGGTGACCAGGCTGGTGATTATCTCTTAGTGATGCCACTGAAATAAATAACGTGGCTCTTAATCTTGGTGATGTTTGTTGGATCTTGCTGCGTATAGATTAACAACTGTCGATCCTACGTGCTATATGAGTTACATTCCAAATATCAGAAGTGTTTTGGGGCTTAGAAATTGGGTCAAATGTTAAACAAATATAAGTCTGTAGTTTCTAGTTTTATTTCCTAAACATTATAGAAATTATGGAATTACTATATGCAGATTTGGAATAGGATAATGAAAAGAGAGAAAGATCCCAATGTTATTGGGATTTGTGGAAAGGAATAAAACCCTGGCCCGTAACGGCAAAGTTTGTCCTGGATTATCCATATCACCAGAAACAGAAAAGAGATTGCCAGATCAGATCATGTGCATGGCGACAATAAAGGCCTCTCACAACTTTAAGTTGCTACTTTCTGAAGATCTGGATAATGTCTTTCTTGTCCAGATGTGTATTGTACAGCCATAAACTGCCTTACAGCATATCCATCTCTTGCCCTATTGTCATACTTCCAGTTTTCCTTTCCTCAATGTCCTTCTGTCTCCTTCATATCCTGTGACCTCTTCACCTTTATTGACCTGTGATAGTGAGCCAAAGTAATGAAATGGTTTTCAAGAACCAGATACATGGCTCGCACAGTCCCACATTCACAATTCTAGTCCAGGAAAAAAACCTGAAAAATGCTAATTTAGTCAAGTTGCTTTGGAACCAGTATTTGAACAAGCAACACTGTCTGCAGCTATATATGCCCTTGAAGTTGAGGAGGAAATCACCCTTCTAAGTCTTGCTTCCTTGCCATCTTTAACAGACTCCTTGATTAAACAGTTTCATGTTTTTTAACTGGAAAGAATCTAATGGCTTGATCTCTCCCAGTTCCTGACCAGAGACTGAACAACTGAGCTTGCCAACCAGGCCAGCAGCTACCTAAGTAAAAGTTTCTTTGCAACCAGATCATACTGAGGATAATGAATGGAGTCATTGCAATGTTTATGTTCACCCAAATGTTCTCCTAAACCGGTATCGTTTCAGAACGTTCTCCTAAACCGGTATTGTTTCCGAATGTTCTCCTAAACCGGTATCGTTTCAGAATGTTCTCCTAAACCGGTATCGTTTCCGAACGTTCTCCGAAACAGGGATCGTTTCCGAACGCTCTCCGAAACCGGTGTGTAAGTGTAAAGGGGGTTAGACTACAGGATAGGAAGGGTTAAATGGTGTATGTGACCTGGAAAATATAGCAGGGGCGGGAACTAGACAACAGAACCGGGCACGGTTAGGATGTTGCAACTGCATGCTCATCTCTTAGAATAGAAGCGCTTACTGACCTGTACCTCTGCACGTGAAGCTATTGTGACCATGATGAAATTGCTAACCACAAAACCATCAGAAGCGTGGACAGGGGAAACAGGTGCTAACTGAAACCTTTTTTTTGGATATAAATGTAACCTTGTACTCGTGCTAGGCAGAGTTGATTGCCAGACGCTCCAGATGCATATGGTGGTTACCTCTCCTCGGATCAAATTAAATAAAGAATTGATCGAGCGAAAACGTGGCCTCTGAGTGTTTTCTCCGACTGAATAACGAATCGGTATGGACACTGGTATCGTTTCCGAACGCTCTCCGAAACTGGGATCGTTTCAGAATGTTCTCCTAAACCAGTACAGGTTTCCCTTGCCACCCGAAGGTAGGGTGTTCCTATGAAACAGTTCGTAAGCCAGAATGTTGTAAAGTGAAGAAGCAATTACCATTTATTTTTATGGGAAAAATTTGTGAGCGTTCGCAGACCCAAAAAATAACCTACCAAATCATGCCAAATAACACACAAAACCTAAAATAACACTAACATATAGTAAAAGCAGGAATGATATGATAAATACACAGCCTATATAAAGTAGAAATACTTTTCTACAATCATTGCCACACTGTCCACCATAGCGAAAATCTCACATAAGCGCTCTCGGCAGAAGCACTCTCTCCAGTAACCTTTAAGCTATGAAGCTGCCAAATCATACCAAATAATACATAAAAATACACAGCCTATATAAAATAGAAATAATGTATGTATCACTTACGGGAATCGGGAAGACAGCGCCGAACACACTGATGATGGTGTGTTAGGCTGAGTCGTCGGAGGTTGGGGTGGTGCAGTGGTCCCCAACCTCCAGGCCGCGGACCGATACCAATCCGGAAAGCATGCAGTGGTGGCCGGGACGCACCCAGCACATCTTTAAAAAAAAAGCCAAAATAAACAAGCTAATTAATTAGGTGCTGCCTGGCACGTAGATGTCGGCCCAGATAAGAGACGATGCAATCAGCAATCATCTCTGACCTGGGCTGACATTTACGTGCCGGGCAGCACCTAATTAATTAGCTTGTTTATTTCGGCTTTTTTCTTAAAGATGTGCTATGTGTATCCCAGCTACCGCTGCACCACTGCATGCTTCACGGCAATGTATCGGTTTGTGGCCCGGAGTTTGGGACCACTGGGGTGGTGGGACACTGAGGTGTCATCTCATCGTTGTCTGTTTCCATCAGGGCAGGCAGGTCATCTTCTATCTCTGCCTGCCTTGATGTCGAAGGTCGCGGTTCATCGTCTGCTGTCGCTGATGTGGAAGGCTTGAAAAACGACAGTATGCTTGACTGCTTAGCCTCGCGCATTTTTCTATCATACAGTTCTTTGTAAGCACTTAAACCATCCTGCAAATATGCCCTAAACCTACATGCCCTTTCAAAATTAAAGTCGTACTTTTCTGCAATCATTGCAGCGAAAATCTCACACAGTTGCTTCACGTTCAGTTCCTGGACGACTTCACTTTCGGTCCATTCGCTACTGCATTCGATTTTGATTGTTATCCTTTCCTCTTCCAATTGCATCAGCTCTTCATCTATCAGTTCTTGGTCATGGGATGCCAAAACCTCTTCAACATCATCTTCATCAACTTCCACAAGCCAAACTCACTTTGTCCTTACTTCGTTCACCATGATCAAAACGCTTAATTATGTCTGGTTTTACGCTAAATGTAACACCCTTACGAGCTCTTTTAGGCTTTTCCGATACTTTAGAACTAATCTTGCAAACGGATGCTCAAAATAAATCGACATAAAGCACAGATGCTCACAGGCACATGTTTAAGCAATGCTGGCTAGAATGCAGTTCAGGGGGTGGAGCTTGGCTGCTCAGGGGACGCGCTGCCTTCTTCCGTAACAGTGAAAACATCTTTTGTTAGCGAAAACAGGTAACTAATGTAGGTCTTTCGTAACAGCGAGGTGTTGTAAAGCGAACGTTCGAAAAGCAGGGGACTTCTGTAATATTTCAGCTCAACTTAATAGATGCCGTGTCTGAACTCCAGTCTTTTATAGCCCAATATGTGGCCGTTCTGTTGATTTACATTGCTAATAGCAATATTCCCTAAAAGTAAACTTTTAAACAAGGAGAAAATTCAGAAATCAGAAATGCAAAGAGACTTGGGAGTCCTTGTGTAAGATTTCCTAAAGGTTAACTTGCAGGTTGAGTCAGTGGTAAAGAAGGCAAATGCAATGTTTGCATTCATTTCAAGAAAATTAGAATGTAAGAGCAAGGATGTAATGCTGATGTTTTTAAGGCACTGGTTAGACCACACTTGGAGATTGTGAGCATGTTTTTAGATTAGATTAGATTATGAGGACACTCAGTCCTCGTTTATTGTCATTTAGGAATGCATGCATTAAAAAATGATACAACATTCCTCCAGAATGATATCACAAGAAAACACAGGACAAACCAAGACTAAAACTGACAAAACTACATAAATATAACAGTGCAAAGCAATACCGTAATTTGATAAAGAGCAGACCATGGGCACGGTTTAAAAAAAAGTCTCAAAGTCCCGGTAGACTCATCATCTCACACAGGTGGCAGTAGGGAGAAACCCTCCCTGCCATGAACCTCCAAGTGCGGCAAACTTCCCGATGCAGCACCATTGGAAGCACCGGACCGCAGCGGACTCTGAGTCCATCCAAAAACTTCGAGCCTCTGACCAGCCCTTCCAACATAGCCTCTCCGAGCATCCTCTGCCGAGTGCTTCGACCCCGCCCCGGTTGTCGAGCAACAAGCAAAGCCGAGGACTCGGGGCCTTCTACGGAGATTCTGGACCACACAGTCGCAGCAGCAGCGAAGCAGGCATTTAAGAAGTTTCACCAGATTTTCCTCCGTGCTCTCACGTCCGTCTCCATCAAATCAGGATTGTGCATAACATCCTACTTGACAAATAACAGACATCACCACCGGAGTGGCCGCTGCGAGCTGCGTCGCGCCGTCATCTTCTCTTCTCATTTGGGTTCCTTATCTAAGCAAAGATGTGCTGGCAATAGAGAGGGTCCAGAGGAGGTTCACGATGAAGATTCCGGGAATGAAGCAGTTAATGTGTGAGGAGTGTTTGTTGGCTCTGGGCCTGTACTCACTGGAGTTCCAAGAATGAAGGGGAATCTCATTGAAACCTATTGAACATTGAAAGGCCTAGATAGAATGGATTTGGAGGGGATGTTTCCTATAGCAGAGGAGTCTTGGACCAGAGAACACAACCTCAGAATAGAGGGACATCCATCTAGAACAGAGATGAGGAGGTAGTTCTTTAGCCAGAGAGTGATGTGGAATTTATTACTACAGATGGCTGTGGAGGCCAAGTCATTGGGTATATTTAAAACAGGTGAACAAATTCTTGAGTAGGGTGTCAAATGTTACAGGGAGAAGGCAGGAGAATGGGTTTGTTAGGGATAATAAAATCAGCCATGATAGAATGGCAGAGAGGATTTGATGGGCTGATGGCCAAATTCTGCTCCTATGCCTTATGTTGACACTCAGGAACTTCAAACTGCTCACCCTTTCCACTTCTGATCCCTTGATAAGTACTGGTGCGTGTTCCCTCAACTTGCCCTTCCTGAAATCAACAATCAATTCCTTGGTCTTACTGATGTTGAGTGCAAGGTTGTTGCTGTGAAACCACTCAAACAGTTGATCTATCTCACTCCTGTACACCGCCTCGTCAACATCTGAAATTCTGCCAGCAATAGTTGTGTAGTCGGCAAATGTATAGACGCAGTTTGAGCTGTGCCCAGCCACACAGTCGTGAATGCAGGGAGAGCAGAGCTAAACACACATCCTTGAGGTGTGTCACTGTTGACTGTCAGCGAGGAGGAGATGTTATTTCTTACTTGTACAGACTGTGGTCTCCTGGAGAGCAAGTCGAGAATTCACTTGCAGAGGGAGGTACAGAGGCCCAGGATTTGAAGCTTGTTGATTAGAACTGAGGGTGTGATTGTGTTGAATGCTGAGATGTAATCAATAAACAGCAGCCTGATGCAAGTATTACTATTGTCCAGGTGATCCAAGGCCGAGTGGAGGGCCAGTGAGATTTCATCTGCTGTAGACCTATTGCGGCGATTGGCAAATTGCGACGGGCCCAGGTCCTTGCTTAGGTAGCAATTGACTGTAGCCATGACCAACCTCTCAAAGCACTTCATTGCAGTAAACATGAGTGCCATTGGGTGCTAGTTGTTGAGGCAGCTCTCCCTTCTCTTAAGCACTGGTATGATTGTTGCCCTTCTGAAGCAGATAGGAACCTCTAACTGCAGCGGTGAGGGATTGAAGATGTTCTTGAACATTCCCGCTAGTTGGTTGGCACAGGTTTTCAAAGCCAAACCGGGTACACCATCAGGGCCTGACACCTTGTGATGGTTCACTCTGCTGAAAGATGTTCTGTCATCGGCCTCTGAGACAGAGATCACAGGGTCACTAAATTGAGCAGGGATTCGCATAGATGTAGTTTTATTCTCCCTTTCAGAGCAAAATGCTGATTCTTTAAGTCTTCTGAATTGAATATTTGAATCAAGCTTACCTGAAGCAGGGATTTGTGATTGAGTTTTGTGAATTGAATAAAGAAAGTGGTCAGGCTTATGATTTTGTGGATTGAAACAGCCCAGGAGAATAAACTTGTTTGTGTAACATTTTGGAATAGACCTGTAAATGCACTAGTTTATAGTACATACATTTAACTAGAACAGAGATGAGGACTTGACATACTTGACAACAGGAAGCTACTGTTGATATTGAGAGTCTTAAATAGAGAATGTTGGAGATACTTAAGTGTGTCAGGAACTGTAGAGACAGGTTATCTATGTTAACTTCACTATCAACAACGCCTCCTAATTTCATGTCATCCACAGATTTGCTGATTAAGCCTTGAGTATTTGGATCCATATTATTTATAAATATAAAACAAATAATAAGAGTCCAGATACTGATCCCGCAGCACACCGCTAGTCACTGGTTCCATTCTGAAAAATAACCTTCACTACCACCCTCTGCTTCCCATCTCTGAGCCAATATTGAATCTGGGTAGATCTTGGCACTTCCCGGATTCGATGGGACCTAATCTTCTAGACCAACCTTCCATGTGGGATCTTGTGAAAGGCTTTGCTAATGTCTCAAATCATTAATTACAAGTGCGATTGATACTTCCTGCTTGTTTGGATGAGTGCCATTCCAACAACTCTTAAAGTGCCACATCACTCAGATTAAAACAGTTGCTTGATTGACACTTCTTTAGCTACCCTAAATATTCATTCCCTCCACCCAGACCTTCCAGATCCATCTCCTGCAGATTGCCCTCCAAGTCCCGAGCTGGATGTCCATCTCTATTCCTTCATTTCTGGGTCTAAATCCTGGAAATCCCTATCAAAAAGCGCAGTGCGAGCACCTTTACTAGAAGGGCCACTATGGTACATAGAACATTACAGCTCTTTGGCCCATGATGTTGTGCCAACCTTTTAACCTACTCTAAGATCAATCTAACCCTTCTCTCCCATAGAGCCCTCCATTTTTCTATCATCCATGTGCCTATCTAAGTCTTAAATAGATAAGTCTTAATTGCCCGTAATGTATCTGCCTCTACCACCACCCCTGGCAGAGCATTCCATGCACCCACCACACTGTGTGGGGAAAAAAACCCAAATAAATAAACCAATCTTACTCTGACATCCCCCTCCCCGCCCCTGTACTTCCCTCCAAGCACCTTAAAATTATGCCCCCTTGTGTTAGCCACTTCCACCCTGGGAAAGTGTCTCTGGCTGTCTACTCAATCTAGATACTTACCATCTTAAACATCTCTATCAAATCACCTTTTACTTCCTTCACTCCAATCATCTATTACTGCTCCTGTGGCCAGTGAGGACACAAAGATCATTGTCCAAGGTGCAACAATCTCTTCTCTCGCTTTCCATAGTAACATGGGATGTATCCAGTCCGTTCCTGGGGTTATCTATCCTAATGTTTTTGAAAAGTTCCAGCACATCCTCTTTCTTAACAGCAGCATGTTCCAGTGTACCAGCCTGTTTTACGTTATTCTCCCAAACATCAAGGTTCCTCTCACTGAATACAGAAGCAAAGTATTCATTAAGGATCTCCTTTGACTAAAGGCATGTTTCCTCTTTTATTGCTGGTGTGTCCTACCTTCACTCTAGTTGTCCTCGGTATTTTACAATTGTCAGCAATGCTCAAATTATAACAAAAAATTATAAATGAAAAGTAAAGAGGTGGTGGCAGAAAAAGCAAGCTCTCTCCCTAGAAACCTCTAAAGGATTCATTTTGTATGTTTCCTGTAGCTAACATTTATTTCCTCCTTTCTCCAATCAAACCTTCAATATCCTTTGTTAACCAAGGTTCCCTGAACTTGCCAGCTTTGTCTCATATATGCTGACTCTGAATTCTTTGTATCTCACCTTTAAACATCTCCACTTATCAGAAGTTGTTTCCTGTCTCTTATATTGTTAAAGCAAATCTTCTCCCAATTTAAAACTTTGATACTAGGACCAGCCTTGTCTTTTTCAATAAACACCTTGAAGCTTACTGAACTTTGGTCACTGTTCTTAAAGAGTTCCTGCACAGACACTTCAATGACTTTTCCATTCTCATTCCTTAAGATAAAAGTGAAGGACAACCCCTTCTCTAGTAGAACAATCTATAATTTCTGCTTTAGGAAACTCTGTTAGATGCATTTTATGAGTTCAACCCCATCTAAGCCCTACGCACTGAGGCAATCCCAGTCAATACTAGGTATGTTAAAATCCTCCACTACTACAAAACTATTGCTTTTACACTCTTCCTGCCTACATATCTTATTGTCTAATTCTTGATGATTATTGGGAGGCTTATAGAATAACCCCATCAAAGTGACGGCCCATTTCTTATTCCTACATTCAAAGGCCAATCCTCCAGTGTATTCTCCCTGAGTCCTGCCTTAGATCAGCAGTGCAAAATCCTCTCACACCTGAACCATCTATAACATGGAATATTGAGCTGCCAGTTCTAAATGCCTCAACCATGTTTCTGTGATTGCAACACATAATGCCATGAGCTGATCTACACTCTCAGCTCATCAGTCTTGTTTGTGAGTTTTCTTTCATTAAATCCAATGAGGGTAAGTCTCTCACATCAGAGTTGCTGGTGAACGCAGCAGGTCAGGTAGCATCAATAGGAAGAGGTACAGTCAACGTTTCAGGCCGAGACCCTTCGTCATGTGTGGAGCCAAAAGAGATGGGGGAGATCTTAAGTGGATTTTTTTGCATCTGTATTGACTTGGAAGATGGACACAGAGTCTGTAGGAGTGAGGCAAAGCTGTAGTAAGGTCGTGGACCCTATACAGATTACAGAGAGGGAGTTGTTTGCTGTCTTGAGGCAAATTAGGATGGATAAATCCCTAGGGCCTGACAAGGTGTTCTCTCAGAACTTGTGGGAGGCAAGCGTAGAAATTGCAGGGGCCCTGGCAGAGATATTTAAATCATTCTTTGGATCAGGTCAGGTTCTGGAGGATTGGAGGATAGCTAATATTGTTCCGCAGTTTGACAAAGTCTCTAAGAATAAGCCAGGAAATTATAAGCCATTGAGCCTGACATCAGTAGAAAGTAAGTAATTGGAAAGTATTCTGGTGCGACCACATATTTAAGTATTTGGATAGACAGAGACTGATTGAAGGATAGTTAACATAGCTTTGTACATTGTAGGTCTTGTCTAACTGATCTGGTAGAGTAGTGGTCACTAACTTTTTTAAGCCCAAGATCCCCTACCTCGACCTTAGTGAAAGGCAAGATCTACCTACTAAAATATTTAGAGAAAAAACAGCTCAGATTGTACTTCCAATTTGAGGCCTTTAATTTAGGCTAATTGTATTTGAATTACACGAAATACGTTTGTCAAACTTTCAAGTTAATTCAAACAAGAAAATACTGTAACTAGCGTATCAATCAGGCCACAGCTGTCTTTCTTTAAGAATATTACAATACTTCAGACCTTTAATTCTAAGTTTCATTATTTAATTTTATTTCAATGCGAAAAATAAATGAATAAAAATTGACAGTTGCACTCAGTGTGATGACTGGGGCTGAATACTTTCTGCTAGTTCCCTGAAATTTGGCTCATAACTAAAAGACAACTGATCTGAGACAGTCTGTGAGGTGTCTGTCAGTAAGACAGCTCCTGTTCTTAGATTTAATAATTTTCATCTGTGAAAATGCAATTTCACACAGATAAGTTGACCCGAAGTAGGCACTGACTTTTAGTGGTATAAAACCAACGCGCACACGGCGCATTGCTGGGACCCCATCCGTTGTAATTGCCACCAGTTTATGAATGGGGATGTCATTTTCATGGACATTTTTTAAACTCATTGTAAATATCCTCAACTCTCGTTCTCTCCTTTAATTGCAAGAGAGAGAGGAAGACCTCCTTTTGTAAAACCCTGGAAAGCCATTCTGACAAATACAACAAGCTGAGCATCCAGGGATTACATCGAACTGTAGTGAAAAATATCCACATCCTCTGACTGTGACTCTACCCTCCTTGTCACTATTGCAGGGCCAAGTGGTATATTATGTATTGTGGTTGTGATGTCGTTTTTGTTTTTAAAGTCATTAAAAACAGTCTCTGTGGTAATGGCCATTGCTTCCTTGAATAAATCGCCATCTGTAAAAGGCTTCTTGTGTTTAACCAAAAGATGATTTACACGAAATGATGCTTCAATAGCAGCCTTATTGCTGGGCCTTCAACCCAGATTTCAGCTCCTCAACTTTCCAGGCATGAATTGCGCTCTTTGGCGGGGGGTGGGGGGGGTAGTAGGTGTCTTTAAATTTCTGGTGGTTGGTGTTGTGGTGCCGCTCCAGATTCCCTCTTTTAGTCGGTGCTTGTGTTTGGTGGCACAACATACATACGCACTTGTCTTTCACCAAGGTAAACAGAAATTCTTCTTCCTATTCTGGATATAATTTGTACATTTTTGCCTTCTTTCGTGGAGCCTCCACCATGCTATTAGGATATTACGAGCGAGTGCTGTATATTAACGTTTGTGACAGTCTATACTCTTATCTAATCTAATCGGCCACTTTGATGCAGCACAAGCTACGCTGAAAACACAGTGCGTGACGGGGGAGCTACATACGTGTGCACTGGGCAGAAAGAATGGAACTAAAACCCCGCAACCCGGAAACAATCTCTCTTTACAAACAGCTTTCAGTAGCAAAAGTATTGCTATATTACTATTATCCTAGTTAGTTATTACTTATTTTTATAATGCTCACATTACAAACAGTACTTGTGTATTTATTTTTGATTTTTTTCAGGATCTACTGGGAAAGTCTCAAAGATCGACCGGTCGATCGCGATTGACGGGTTGGCGACCACTATTGTAGAGTTTTTTGAAGGTTACGAGGAAAGTTGATGAGGGCAAGGCAGTGGATGTTGTCTGCATGGACTTAAGCAAGACCTTTGACAAGGTCATGCTTGGGACATTGGTCAAGGAGGTTCAGTTGCTTGGCATTTAAGACAAGATGTTAAATTGGATTAGGTCTTGGCTTTGCGAGAGAAGCCAGAGAGTGGTAGTAGATGGTTGCTTCCCTGACTGGAGGCCTGCGGCTAGTGATGTGCTGCAGGGATTGGTGCTGGGTCCTTTGTTGTTTCTGATCTATATTGTGGGGATGTGCAAACTCCACAGAGTGACCAAGGTCAGGATTGATCCCAGGATGTTAGAGCTTGTGAGGCAACCAATCTGTTAGCTGTGCCTTCTGCTGGTCCATAACTGCCCCTCCCTCCACCCCCACCCTGAGGAACTGAACCCTTGTCTCTTGTGTGACAGCATGACAGGCAGGGATACCAACCACTATACTTGTGTACATGTAACTTGATGTTGCCTCACTGGAAGCACAGTTGCTTCAGTTCCAGTAAT
Source organism: Mobula birostris (assembly GCF_030028105.1). NCBI lineage: Eukaryota > Metazoa > Chordata > Chondrichthyes > Myliobatiformes > Myliobatidae > Mobula > Mobula birostris. The sequence goes on from NC_092389.1 coordinate 36,479,390, forward strand.
GGTAGTTTAAGTCTGTAGTGGAAGTGCACACACAGGCTTCCAGGCACCAAAAGAGATAACAAGCTTTGCTACTGTGGCCCACGTTACTTTCACACAGAATAGCAGGTGTGATTGCATTCGCTGTCATGGAAGGCCGCTTCACTATTCAGAACCTCTTATTGTAAACGTTAATATGTTGACCATCTTGGAAGTAGTTGCTGTTCTGATCTGTAACTTGGCTAATTATACATAATTAGATTTCAGATTTAATCTACTGGCTTCTATGTTTGTTACATTTGCCTTAAGTATCTGGTCTGTTGGTTCCCAATAAGAGAAAACCTGCAGATGCTGGAAATCCGAGCAACACGCACAAAACGCTGGAGGAACTTGGGCAGCATCTATCTATGGAATAAAGTACAGTCGACGTTTTGGGCTGAAACCCTTCAGCAGGACTGGAGAGGAAAAAAGCTGAGGAGTAGATTTAAAAGATGGGGGAGGGGAGAGAGAAACACCAGGTGAGAGGTTCAATTTGCTTTCAGGCTAGATGGTCTTCCATTGAACAATCCAGATATTGAAGATCCAAAGATGAGATTCTAATCTACAGACAGGATTCAATATCTGACTTTATCTAATCTATGCTAAGGAATCTGAACAAAAAAAAGGCTAGTGATAGTGGTCTGTCCTGGAGAAAATATGTGTGAAAAATAACGAGATTGGCAAACATCGATAGGAGGTGTCCAGGGGTTTAGGTGTCCCACAAACGACTACCACTCAATATTTCTTGAAGAAATGCCCACTTCTGAGAGGCATTAGAGAGTTCCTACCCCAGCAAGGATCAGCACCTTCACAGCAAGAGCAAACATTTCTACTTGCTGTACTTAATCTCAGTTATGACTCCTGTAGTTAATCTTTAAATTATTGATTGTGTTATTGTAATATTTCAGGTAAAGCCCCTCTATGGGGGTTGGCTGCTCTTGGCTCCAGAAGGGACTGACTTTGAAAACCCAGTGCAGTGATCAAGGGTAAGTTGAAAAATAGTTTGTTTTGCTATTTCTTGCATAACAGATGTTCTTAAGACTTAAACCTCTTTGGTGTATATCAGATATACAAGAAATGTTGCTTTACTGGAACAGTGACTAAACGATTAAAAGGTAATTGAAAGCATATTCGTAAGATGGAATCTATTGGCGTGGGCTCAGTTATGATAAGATGTAGTTTTATGTTGGTGAGAAGAGGGTATAGGGAAGCTGGTGAATAAGACTTCCTCCTACCACCTTTGGCTTCCTTACAACTATAAAAACATCATGGAGCAGCTGATAAAGACAATAATAAAATGTAAGGAATAGTGTGGAATTTACAAAACAGAGCAATTTAGTGTGCAATCAGGGGAAACAGCTCTAATACTGTGGAGCATATCAGTTTTACAAAGACGAGGTGTGGTGGAGGTCTTGAAACGCATAAAGTGGATAATCCCTGAAACCTGACCAGATGTATCATAGCACATGATGGGAAGCAAGTGAGCAAATTGTTGGGGCCCTGCCAGAGATCTTTGTCATCTTGTTAACCATGGATGAGGTGCCAGAAGACTGGACGGCTATGTCTTTATTTAAGAAGACCCATAAGGACAAGATGGGGAACTACAGATTTTAATATCAGTGGTGGGAAAGTTATTGGAAAGATTCTGAACAGAATTTTCTTTGTATTTGAAAGGGCAAGAACTGAATATGGATAGATGGCATGGCTTTATGCATGGCAAACTGTGCTTCATGGATTTAATTTGAGTTCTTTGAAGAAGTGACTAAGGGAATTGACAAAGAGCCATAGATGTTGTCTACATGGATTTTAGCAAGGCCTTTGACAAGTCCTGCATAGTGGCCTGCTCCAGAATCTTGGAACCTGTGGAAACCAGGTTACAAAAGCCAGTTTACAAAATTGACTGGGTTCTTTTTCAGACTGGAGACATGATTAGAAAGTCTGCAGGTGATACTGAAATTGGTGGTACAGTGGACAATGAGTAAGTTTGTCCGAGGTCACAGTGGGAATTTACTCAACTGAGAAAGTGGGTAAAGGGAATGGCAGATGGAACTTAACTCTGAAAGATATGAAGTGAACCATTTTGGCAAGTTAATCAGATCAGAACACAGTAAATAGCACAGTATGGTCCCAGAGAGTGTTGTTGAACAAAGAAATCTAGGGATAAAAAGCTCATGGTTCCCTGTCTGTAACAACACGGGTTGATAGATGGTGAAGAAAGCATAAAGCATAGTTGCTTTCACTGGCCAAGACATTGAGTACAAGAATCGGGCCAAAATGCTGGAGAGACCACACTTGGAGTATTGTTGCCACTCTTCAGGACGTTGTGCTTGAGTTCAAAGGAGAGATTGGATGGGCTAAGACTGTTTTCCCTGGAGCAAAGGAGCCAAAGGATGATGTATTTAAAAATGAGAGCCACTGGTAGGATAGATAGTATTTATTTCCAATAGTAGTGGTGCCTAACACTTGGGGGTGTAGGTTTAAAGCGAGAGGAAGGATGTTTAAAGGGGATCCGAGGGGTAAATTGTTCACACATGGTGGTTGGTACTGTGATGTGGTGATGGAGCCAGTAACATTTAAGTGGTATCTGGACAGGAACTTGTATGAGGAAGGTTTAGAGGATTATGGAATTACTTCAGGCAGGTGGGATTAGTACAGATGGACGTGGTGGTTGGGGTAGACTCGGATTATTTTTCTAGACTCAACTGTTGAACAATAAAATGAGAACTGGAATACGATAGGTTGGGCTATGGAATTTGGCAGACTCAGTATTAATGTGGTAAGGTTTCCTGTGCTGCTGCTGGAAACATATCTACATTGATTAATTGACAGCAGTAAGTTAACAAAGTGATCACTTCTGCAAATCCAACTGACGTAAAAATAGACTAGCCTGGAAGTGCCAGCAGGCCAGGCAGCATCTATGGAGATGGGAACAGAGTCAACATTTCAGGCTGAAGATTTTCGCTTACTTTTTTTCCCCCAGATTTTCAATACCTGCTGTGTTTTGCTTTTCCAGTTTGAATTTCATTGTTTCAATCACAGGTGTCAAACATCTCAGAATCATGTGGGGAGTGATGTTAAGATGTTTCCATCAAGTTTGCAGTCAGTAACTTTGAGTAAAATTGAAATGTATACTTCTTTCAATGCCAAAACCTGTATGCACTGAGAAATCAACTTTTTTATCTTGAATACCTAAGTGATAAAACAGGTCTCAGACAACTCACAATCATGTGGGGAGTTATATTATAATGTTTCCATAAGGTTTGCATTCAGTACTTTAGAGTAAAATTGAAATACATACTTTTTTAATGCCAAAGCACTGTATGCACTGAGAAATCAACTTTTTTATCTTGAATACCTAAGTAATATCACAGGTGTCAAACATCTCAGAATCATGTGGGGAGTGATGTTAAGATGTTTACATCAAGTTTGCTTTCAGTACTATTCAGTAAAATTGAAATACATACTTCGTTTAATGCCCAAGCACTGTATGCACTGACAAAATCAATTTTTTTATCTTCAATACCTAAGTGATATAACAGGTGTCAAACATCTCAGAATCATGTGGGGAGTTATGTTAAGATGTTTCCAACAGGTTTGCAGTCAGTACTTTAGAGTAAACTTGAAATGTATTCATCTTTCAATGCCGAAGCATTGTATGCACTGAGAAATCAACTTTTTTATCTTGAATAGCTAAGTGATATAACAGATGTCAAACATCTCAGAATCATGTGGGGAGTTATATTATAATGTTTCCATAAGGTTTGCATTCAGTACTTTAGAGTAAAATTGAAATATATACTTTTGATACCAAAGCACTGTATGCACTGAGAAATCAACTTTTTTATCTTGGATACCTGAGTGATGTAACAGGTGTCAAACATCTCAGAATCATGTGGGGAGTGATGTTAAGATGTTTCCATCATGTTTGCATTCAGTACTATTGAGCAAAATTGAAATACTTACTTCTTTTAATGCCCAAGCTCTGTATGCACTGACAAAATCAATTGTTTTATCTTGAATACCTAAGTGATATAACAGGTGTCAAACAGCTCAGAATCATGTGCAGAGCTATGTTAAGATGTTTCCAACAGGTTTGCAGTCAGTACTTTAGAGTAAACTTGAAATCTATTCTTCTTTCAATGCCGAAGCATTGTATGCACTGAGAAATCAACTGTTTTATCTTGAATACCTGAGTGATATAACACGTATCAAACATCTCAGAATCATGTGGGGAGTGATGTTAAGATGTTTCCATCATGATTGCATTCAGTACTATTCAGCAAAATTGAAATACATACTTCTTTTAATGCCCAAGCACTGTAAGCACTGAAAAAATCAATTTTTTTATCTTGAATACCTAAGTGATATAACAGGTCTGAATCATCTCAGAATCATGTGAGGAGTTATATGAAGATTTTACCATAAGGTTTGCATTCAGTACCAGTGAGGAAAATTGAAATACATACTTCTTTTAATGCCAAAGCACTGTATGCACTGAGAAATCAACTTTTTTATCTTGAATACCTGAGTGATATAACAGGTGTCAAACATCTCAGAATCATGTGGGGAGTGATGTTAAGATGTTTCCATCAAGTTTGCATTCAGTTCTATTGAGTAAAATTGAAATGTATTCATCTTTCAATGCCGAAGCATTGTATGCACTGAGAGATCAACTTTTTTACCTTGAAAACCTGAGTGATATAACAGGTAGCAAACATCTCAGAATCATGCGAGGAGTGATGTTAAGATGCTTCCATCATGTTTGCAGTCAGTCACTTTGAGTAAAATTGAAATGTATACTTCTTTTAATGCAAAAGCATGTTTTCTCAGTGCATACAATGCTTTGACATTAAAGTAGTATACATTTTATATTTTCCACCAAAGTGCAGAGTGCAAACCTGATGGAAACATTTTAACGTAACTTCCCACATGATTCTGAGTTGTTTGAAAGTTGTTTCATGCCTCTGCACATAAAGACAAAAAAGTTGCAATCTCAGTACATGCAATGCCTTGACAATAAAAGTAGTTTTCATATCAATTTTGCACCAAAGTACCTACTGCAAACCTAATGGAAACAGCTTAGGTTAACTTCCCACATGATTATGAGTAGTTTAAAAGCTGTTTCATGCCTCTGCTCATCAAGACAAAAAAGTTGCTTTCTCAGTGCGTACAATGCTCTGACATTAAAGTAGTATACATTTCGATTTTCCACCAAAGTGCAGAGTACAAACCAGATGGAAAAATTTTAAGTTAACGTCCCACATGTTTCTGAGTTGTTTGAAAGTTGTTTCATGCTTCTGCACATTAAGACAAAGAAAGGTTTCTCAGTACATATAATGCTTTGACAATACAAGTAGTATACATTTCAATTTTACACCAAAGTACTTACTGCAAACCTAATGGAAACACCTTAGGTTAACTTCCCAGATCATTCTGAGTTGTCTGAAAGTTGTTTCATGCCTCTGCTCATCAAGACAAAAAAGTTACTTTCTCAGTGCATACGATGCTTTCACAAGAAAAGTATCATACATTTCAATTCTACTCAAAAGTACTGACTGCAAACCTTATGGAAACACGTTAGGTTAACTTCACACATGATTCTGAGTAGTTTGAAAGTTTTTTCATGCCTCTGCACATAAAGACAAAAAATTGCTGTCTCACTGCATACAATTCTCTGACATTAAAGTAGTATGCATTTCAATTTTCCAACAAAGTGCAGAGTGCAAACCTGATGGAAATAATTTAAGTTAACTTCCCACATGTTTCTGGGTTGTTTGAAAGTTGTTTCATGCCTCTGCACAACAAGATAAAAAAGTTGTTTTCTCAGTGCCTACAATGCTTTTACATTAAAATAGTATACATTTCAATTTTCCACCAAAGTGCAGAGTGCAAACCTGATGGAAACATTTTAAGTTTACTTCCCACATATTTCTGAGTTGTTTGAAAGTTGTTTCATGGCTCTGCTCATCAAGACAAAAAAGATGCTATTTCAGTGCATACAATGCTCTGACATTAAAGTAGTATACATTTCAATTTTCCACCAAACTGCAGACTGCAAACCTGATAGAAACATCTTAAGTTAACTTCCCACATGTATCTGTGTTGTTTGAAAGTTGTTTCATGCCTCTGCACATCTAGACAAAAAAGTTGTTTTCTCAGTGCATACAATGATTTGACAGTACAAATAGTATATATTTTAATTTTAAACCAAAGTACTTACTGCATACCTAATGGAAACACCTTAGTTAAACCTCACACATGATTATGAGTAGTTTGAAAGTTGTTTCATGGCTCTACTCATCAAGACAAAAAAGTTATTTTCTCAGTGCATACCATGCTTACAGAAAAAAAGTAGTATACATTTCAATTTTACACCAAAGCACTGACTACGAAGCTAATTGAAACACGTTAGGTTAACTTCCCACATGATGCTGAGTTGTCTGAAAGTTGTTTCATGCCTCTGCACATCAAGACAAAAAAGTTCATTTCTCAGTGCATGCAATGCTTTGACAATACAAATAGTGTACATTTTAATTTTACACCAAAGTACTTCCTGCAAACCTAATGGAAACACTGTAGTTTAACCTCACACATGATTGTGAGTAGTTTGAAAGTTGTTTCATGCCTCTGCTCATCAAGACAAAAAAGATGCTATTTCAGTGCATGCAATGCTCTGACATTAAAGTAGTATACATTTCAATTTTCCACCAAAGTGCAGACTGCAAACCTGATAGAAGCATTTTAAGTTAACTTCCCACATGTTTCTCAGCAGTTTGAAAGCTGTTTCATGCCTCTGTACATCAGAACAAAAAAGTTGTTTTCTCAGTGCATACCATGCTTACAGAAAAAAAGTAGTATACATTTCAATTTTACACAAAAGTTCTTACTGCAAACCTTATGGATACACCTTAGGTTAACTTCCTACATGAATATGAGTATTTTAAAAGTTGTTTCATGCCTCTGCTCATCAAGACAACAAAGTTGCTATCTCAGTGCTTACAATGCTCTGACATTAAAGTAGTATACATTTTAATTTTCCACGAAAGTGCAGGGTGCAAACCTGATGGAAACATTTTAACTTCACTTCCCACATGTTTCTGAGTTGTTTGAAAGTTTTTTCATGCCTCTGCACATCAGGACAAAAAAGTTGTTTTTTCAGTGCATACAATGATTTGACAATACAAATAGTATATATTTTAATTTTAAACCAAAGTATTTCCTGCAAACCTAATGGAAACACCTTATTTTAACCTAACACATGATTATGAGTAGTTTGAAAGCTGTTTCATGGCTCTGCTCATCAAGACAAAAAAGTTGCTATTTCAGTGCATACAATGCTCTGACATTAAATTAGTACACATTTCAATTTTCCACCAAAGTGCAGAGTGCAAACGTGATAGAAACATTTTAATTTAACTTCCCACATGTTTCGCAGCAGTTTGAAAGTTGTTTCATGCCTCTGTACATCAAGACAGAAAAGTTGCTTTCTCAGTGCGTACAATACTTTGACAATAAAAGTAGTACCCATTTCAATTTTACACCAAAGTACTTACTACTAAGCTAATGGAAACACCTTAGGTTACCTTCCCACATGATGCTGAGTTGCCTGAAAGTTGTTTCATGCCTCTGCACATCAGGACAAAAAAGTTCATTTCTCAGTGCATGCAGTGCTTTGACAATACAAGTAGTATACATATCAATTTTACACCAAAGAACTTACTGCCAACCTAATGCAAACACCTTAGGTTAACTTCCTACCTGGTGATGAGTAGTTTGAAAGTTGTTTCGTTGCTCTGCTCATCAAGACAAAAAAGTTGCTATTTCAGTGCATACAATACTCTGACTTTAAAGTAGTATACATTTCAAATTTCCACCAAAGTGCAGAGTGCAAACAAGATGGATACATTTTCAGTTAACTTCCCACGTTTCTGAGTTGTTTAAAAGTTGTTTCATGCCTCTGTACATCAAGATAAAAAAGTTGTTTTCTCAGTGTATACAATGCTTTGACAATACAAATAGTGCACATTTTAATTTTACACCAAAGTACTTCCTGCAAACCTAATGGAAACACCTTAGTTTAACCTCACACATGACTGTGAGTAGTTTGAAAGTTTTTTCATGGCTCTGCTCATCAAGACAAAAAAGATGCTATTTCAGTGCATCCAATGCTCTGACATTAAAGTAGTATAAATTTCAATTTTCCACCAAAATGCAGACTGCAAACCTGATAGAAACATTTTAAGTTAACTTCCCACATGTTTCTCAGCAGTTTGAAAGCTGCTTCATGCCTCTGTACATCAAGACAAAAAAGTTGTTCTCTCAGTGAATACAATGCTTTGACAATACAAATAGTATACATATCAATTTTACACCAAAGAACTTGCTGCAAACCTAATGCAAACACCTTAGGTTAACTTCCTACAAGATTATGATTAGTTTGAAAGTTGCTTCATTGCTCGGCTCATCAAGACAAAAAAGTTATTTTCTCAGTGCATACCATGCTTACAGAAAAAAAGTAGTATACGTTTCAATTTTACACAAATGTTCTTACTGCAAACCTTATGGAAACACCTTAGGTTAACTTCCCACATGATTATGAGTAGTTTGAAAGTTGTTTCATGGCTCTGCTCATCAAGACAAAAAAGTTATTTTCTCAGTGCATACCATGCTTACAGAAAAAAAGTAGTATACATTTCAATTTTACACAAAAGTTCTAACTGCAAACCTTATGGAAACACCTTAGGTGAACTTCCCACATGATTATGAGTAGTTTGAAAGTTGTTTCATGGTTCTGCTCATCAAGACAAAAAAGTTACTATTTCAATGCGTACAATGCTCTGACATTAAAGTAGTATACATTTCAATTTTCCACCAACGTGCAGAGTGCAAACCTGATAGAAACATTTTAATTTAACTTCCCACATGTTTCTCAGCAGTTTGAAAGTTCTTTCACGCCTCTGTACATCAAGACAAAAAAGATGCTATTTCAGTGCCTACAATGCTCTGACATTAAAGTAGTATACATTTCAATTTTCCACCAAACTGCAGACAGCAATCCTGATAGAAACATTTTAGGTTAACTTCCCACATGTTTCTCAGCAGTTTGAAAGCTGCTTCATGCCTCTGTACATCAAGACAAAAAAGTTGTTTTCTCAGTGAATACAATGCTTTGACAATACATGAGTATACATATCAATTTTACACCAAAGAACTTACTGCAAACCTAATGCAAACACCTTAGGTTATCTTCCTACATGATTACGATTAGATTCAAAGTTGTTTCATGGCTCTGCTCATCAAAAGAAAAAAATTGTTTTCTCAGTGCATACAATGCTTTGACAATACAAATAGTATACAATTTAATTTTACACCAAAGTACTTCCTGCAAACCTAATGGAAACACCTTCGTTTAACCTCATACATGATTATGAGTAGTTTGAAAGTTGTTTCATGGCTCTGCTCATCAAGACAAGAAGTTCTTTTCTTAGTGCATACAATGATTTGACAATACAAATAGTATATATTTTAATTTTAAACCAAAGTACTTACTGCAAACCTAATGCAAACACCTTAGGTTATCTTCCTACATGATTACGATTAGATTCAAAGTTGTTTCATGGCTCTGCTCATCAAAAGAAAAAAATTGTTTTCTCAGTGCATACAATGCTTTGACAATACAAATAGTATACAATTTAATTTTACACCAAAGTACTTCCTGCAAACCTAATGGAAACACCTTCGTTTAACCTCATACATGATTATGAGTAGTTTGAAAGTTGTTTCATGGCTCTGCTCATCAAGACAAGAAGTTCTTTTCTTAGTGCATACAATGATTTGACAATACAAATAGTATATATTTTAATTTTAAACCAAAGTACTTACTGCAAACCTAATGGAAACACCTTAGTTAAACCTCACACATGATTCTGAGCAGTTTGAAAGTTGTTTCATGCCTCTGCTGATCAAGACAAAAAAGTTATTTTCTCAGTGCATACCAAGCTTTCAGAAAAAAAGTAGTATACATTTCAATTTTACACAAAAGTTCTTACTGCAAACCTAATGCAAACACCTTAGGTTAACTTCCAACATGATTATGAGTAGTTTGAAAGTTGTTTCATGGCTCTGCTCATCAAGACAAAAAAGTTGCTATTTCAATGCATAGAATGCTCTGACTTTAAAGTAGTATACATTTCAATTTTCCACCAAAGTGCAGAGTGCAAACCTGATAGAAACATTTTAATTTAACTTCCCACATGTTTCTCAGCAGTTTGAAAGTTCTTACATGCCTCTGTACATCAAGCCAGAAAAGTTGCTTTCTCAGTGCATACAATGCTTTGACAATAAAATTAGTACACATTTCAATTTTACACCAAAGTACTTGCTACGAAGCTAATGGAAGCACCTTAGGTTAACTTCCCACATGATGCTGAGTTGTCTGAAAGTTGTTTCATGCCTCTGCACATCAAGACAAAAAAGTTCATTTCTCAGTGCATGCAATGCTTTGACAATACAAATAGTATACATATCAATTTTACACCAAAGAACTTAGTGCACACCTAATGCAAACACCTTAGGTTGACTTCCTACATGAATATGAGTAGGTTGAAAGTTGTTTCATGCCTCTGCTCATCAAGACAAAAAAGTTGCTATCTCAATGCTTACAATGCTCTGACATTAAAGTAGTAAACATTTTAATTTTCCACGAAAGTGCAGAGTGCAAACCTGATGGAAACATTTTAAGTTAACTTCCCACATGATGCTGAGTTGTCTGAAAGTTGTTTCATGCCTCTGCACATCAAGACAAAAAAGTTCATTTCTCAGTGCATACAATGCTTTGACAATAAAAGTAGTACACATTTCAATTTTACACCAAAGTACTTGCTACGAAGCTAATGGAAGCACCTTAGGGTAACCTGACACATGATTGTGAGTAGTTTGAAAGTTGTTTCATGGCTCTGCTCATCAAGACAAAAAAGATGCTATTTCAGTGCATACATTGCTCTGACATTAAAGTAGTATACATTTCAATTTTCCACCAAAGTGCAGAGTGCAAACCAGATAGAAGCATTTTAATTTGACTTCCCACATGTTTCGTCGCAGTTTGAAAGTTGTTTAATGCCTCTGCACATCAAGACAAAAAAGTTGTTTTCTCAGTGCATACAATGCATTGACAATACAAATGGTATACATTTTAATTTTACACCAAAGTACTTCCTGCAAACCTAATGGAAACATCTTAGTTTAACCTCCAACATGATTATGATTAGTTTGAAAGTTGTTTCACGGCTCCGCTCATCAAGACAAAAAAGTTGCCCTTTCAGTGCATACAATGCGCTGACATTAAAGTAGTATACATTTCAATTTTCCACTAAAGTGCAGAGTGCAAACAAGATGGATACATTTTAAGTTAACTTCCCACATGTTTCTGAGTTGTTTGAAAGTTGTTTCATGCCTCTGTACATCAAGATAAAAAAGTTATTTTCTCAGTGCATACAATGCTTTGACAATACAAATAGTATACATTTTAATTTTACACCAAAGTACTTCCTGCAAACTTAATGGAAACACCTTAGTTTAACCTCAGACATGATTATGAGTAGTTTGAAAGTTGTTTCATGGCTCTGCTCATCAAGACAAAAAAGATGCTATTTCAGTGCATACATTGCTCTGACATTAAAGTAGTATACATTTCAATTTTCCACCAAAGTGCAGAGTGCAAACCTGATAGAAGCATTTTAATTTGACTTCCCACATGTTTCGCTGCAGTTTGAAAGTTGTTTCATGCCTCTGTACATCAAGCCAGGAAAGTTGCTTTCTCAGTGCATACAATGCTTTGACAATGAAATTAGTACACATTTCAATTTTACACCAAAGTGCTTACTACGAAGCTAATGGAAGCACCTTAGGTTAACTTCCCACATGATGCTGAGTTGTCTGAAAGTTGTTTCATGCCTCTGTACATCAAGACAAATAAGTTCATTTCTCAGTGTATGCAATGCTTTGACAATACAAATAGTATACATATCAATTTTACACCAAAGAACTTACTGCAAACCTAATGCAAACACCTTAGGTTAAGTTCCTACATGAATATGAGTAGTTTGAAAGTTGTTTCATGCCTCTGCTCATCAAGACAAAAAAGTTGCTATCTCAGTGCTTACAATGCTCTGACATTAAAGTAGTAAACATTTTAATTTTCCACCAAAGTACTTACTACGAAGCTAATGGAAACAACTTAGGTTAACTTCCCACATGATGCTGAGTTGTCTGCAAGTTGTTTCATGCCTCTGCACATCAAGACAAAAAAGTTCATTTCTCAGTGCATGCAATGCTTTGAGAATATAAATAGTACACATATCAATTTTACACCAAAGAACTTACTGCACACCTAATGCAAACACCTTAGGTTATCTTCCAGCATGATTATGATTAGTTTGAAAGTTGTTTCATGCCTCTGCTCATCAAGACAAAGAAGTTATTTTCTCAGTGCATACCATGCTTACAGAAAAGAAGTAGTATACATTTCAATTTTACACAAAAGTTCTTACTGCAAACCTTATGAAAACACCTTCCAATAACTTCCCACATGAATATGAGTAGTTTGAAAGTTGTTTCATGGCTCTGCTCATCAAGACAAAAAAGTTATTCTCTCAGTGCATACCATGCTTACAGAAAAAAAGTAGAATACATTTCAATTTTCCACCAAAGTGCAGAGTTCAAACCTGATGGAAACATAATAAGTTAACTTCACACATGATACTGAGTTCTCTGAAAGTTGTTTCATGCCTCTGTACATCAAGACAAAAATGTTGTTTTCTCAGTGAATACAATGCCTTTGACAATAGAAATAGTATACATATCAATTTTACACCAAAGAACTTACCGCAAACCTAATGCAAACACCTTAGGTTAACCTCACACATGATTGTGAGTAGTTTGAAAATTGTTTCATGGCTCTGCTCATCAAGAGAAAAAAGTTTCTATTTCAGTGCATACAATGCTCTGACATTAAAGTAGTATACATTTCAATTTTCCACCAAAGTGCAGACTGCAAACCCGATAGAAACATTTTAAGTTAACTTCCCACATGTTTCTTAACAGTTTGAAAGTTGTTTCATGCCTCTGTAGATCAAGACAAAAAAGATGTTTTATCGGTGCATACAATGCTTTGACAAAACAAATAGAATACATATCCATTTTACACCAAAGAACTTACTGCAAACCTAATGCAAACACCTTAAGTTATCTTCCTACATGATTATGATTAATTTGAAAGTTGTTTAATGCCTCTGCACATCAAGACAAAAAAGTTCATTTTCTCAGTGCATGCAATGCTTTGAGAATACAAATAGTATACATATCAATTTCACACCAAAGTAGTTACTACAAAGCTAATGGAAACACCTTAGGTTAACTTCCCACATGATGCTGAGTTGTCTGAAAGTGTTTAATGCCTCTGCACATCAAGACAAAAAAGTTCATTTCTCAGTGCATACAATGCTTTGACAATACAAATAGTATACATTTTAATTTTACACCAAAGTACTTCTTGCAAACCTAATGGAAACACCTTAGTTTAACCTCACACATGATTATGAGTAGTTTGAAAGTTGTTTCATGGCTCTGCTCATCAAGACAAAAAAGATGCTATTTCAGTGCATGCAATGCTCTGACATTAAAGTAGTATACATTTCAATTTTCAACCGAAGTGCAGATTGCAAACCTGATAGAAACATTTTAATTTAACTTCCCACATGTTTCTGAGCAGTTTGAAAGTTGTTCCATGCCTCTGCACATCAAGACAGAAAAGTTGCTTTCTCAGTGCCTACAATGCTTTGACAATAAAAGTAGTACACATTTCAATTTTATACCAAAGTACTTACTACGAAGCTAATGGAAACACCTTAGGTTAACTTCCCACATGATGCTGAGTTGTCTGAAAGTTGTTTCATGCCTCTGTACATCAAAACAAAAAAGTTGTTCTCTCAGTGCATGCAATGATTTGACAATACAGATAGTATACATATCAATTTTACTCCAAAGAACTTACTGCAAACCCAATGGAAAAACCTTAGTTTATATTCCTACATGATTATGATTAGTTTGAAAGTTGTTTCATGGCTCTGCTCATCAAGACAAAAAAGATGCTATTTCAGTGCATGCAATGCTCTGACATTAAAGTAGTATACATTTCAATTTTCCACCAAAGTGCAGAGTGCAAACCTGATAGAAAGATTTTAATTTAACTTCCCACATGTTTCTCAGCAGTTTGACAGTTGTTCCATGCCTCTGTACATCAAGACAGAAAAGTTCCTTTCTCAGTGCATACAAAGCTTTGACAATAAAAGTCGTACACATTTCAATTTTCCACCAAAGTACTTACTACGAAGCTAATGGAAACAACTTAGGTCAACTTCCCACATGATGCTGAGTTGTCTGAAAGTTGTTTCATGCCTCTGTACATCAAGACAAAAAAGTTCATTTCTCAGTGCATACAATGCTTACAGAAAAAAAGTTGTATTCATTTCAATTTTACACAAAATTTCTTACTGCAAACCTTATGGAAACACCTTAGGTTAACTGCCCACATGATTAGAGTAGTTTGAAAATTTTTTCATGGCCCTGCTCATCAAGACAAAAAAGTTTCTATTTCAGTGCATACAATGCTTTGACATTAAAGTAGTATACATTTCAATTTTCCACCAAAGTGCAGAATGCAAACCGGATAGAAACATTTTAATTTAACTTCCCACTTGTTTCTGAGTTGTTTGACAGTTGTTTCATGCCTCTGTACATCAAGACAAAAAAGTCATTTTCTCAGAGCATACAAAGCTTTGACAATACAAATAGTATACATTTTAATTTTACACTAAAGAGCTTCCTGCAAACTTAATGGAAACACCTTAGGTTAACTTCTCACATGATGCTGAGTTGTCTGAAAGTTGTTTCATGCCTCTGTACATCAATACAAAAAAGTTGTTTTCTCAGAGCATACAAAGATTTGACAATACAAATAGTATACATTTTAATATTACACCAAAGTACTTGCAAACCTAATGGAAACAACTTAGTTTAAACTTAGACATGATTATGAGTAGTTTGAAAGTTGTTTCATGGCTCTGCTCATCAAGACAAAAAAGCTGCTATTTCAGTGCGTACAATGCTCTGACATTAAAGTAGTATACATTTCAATTTTCCAACAAAGTGCAGACTGCAAACCTGATAGAAACATTTTAAGTTAACTTCGCACATGTTTCTCAGCAGTTTCAAAGTTGTTTCATTCCTCTGTACATCAAGACAAAAAAGTTGTTTTCTCAGTGCATACAATGCTTTGACAATACAAATAGTATACATATTAATCTTACACCAAAGTACTTCCGGCAAAACTAATGGAAACACTTTAGTTTAACCTCATACATGATTATGAGTAGTTTGAAAGTTGTTTCATAGCTCTGCTCATCACGACATAAAAGTTGCTATTTCAGTGCATACAATGCTCTGACATTAAAGTAGTATACATTTCAATTTTCCACCAAAGTGCAGAGTGCAAAGAAGATGGAAACATTTTAAGTTAACTCCCACATGTATCTGAATTGTTTGAAAGTTGTTTCATGCCTCTGTACATCAATACAAAAAAGTCATTTTCTCAGAGCATACAAAGATTTGACAATACAAATAGTATACATTTTAATTTTACACCCAAGTAGTTCCTGCAAACTTAATGGAAACACCTTAGGTTAACTTCTCAGATGATGCTGAATTATCTGAAAGTTGTTTCATGCCTCTGTACATCAAGACAAAAAAGATGTTTTATCGGTGCATACAATGCTTTGACAATACAAATAGAATACATATCAATTTTACACCAAAGAACTTACTGCAAACCTAATGCAAACACCTTCGGTTATCTTCCTACATGATTATGATTAGTTTGAAAGTCGTTTCATGGCTCTGCTCATCATGACAAAAAGTTGCTGTTTCAGTGCATGCAATGCTTTGACAATAAAATTAGTACACATTTCAATTTTCCACCAAAGTACTTACTACGAAGCTAATGGAAACACCTTAGGTTAACTTCCCACATGATGCTGAGTTGCCTGAAAGTTGTTTAATGCCTCTGCACATCAAGACAAAAAAGTTCATTTCTCAGTGCATGCAATGCTTTGACAATACAAATATCATACATTTTAATTTTACTCCAAAGCACTTCTTGCAAACCTAATGGAAACACCTTAATTTAACCTCAGACATGATTATGAGTAATTTGAAAGATGTTTCATGGCTCTGCTCATCAAGACAAAAAAGATGCTATTTCAGTGCCTACAATGCTCTGACATTAAAGTAGTATACATTTCAATTTTCCACCAAAGTGCCGAGTTGAAACCTGATAGAAACATTTTAATTTAACTTCCCACATGTTTCTCAGCAGTTTGACAGTTGTTCCATCCGTCTGTACATCAAGACAGAAAAGTTGCTTTCTCAGTGCATACAATGCTTTGACAATAAAGGTAGTACACATTTCAATTTTACACCAAAGTACTTACTACGAAGCTAATGGAAACACCTTAGGTTAACTTCCCACATGATGCTGAGTTGTCTGAAAGTTGTTTCATGCCTCTGTACATCAAGACAGAAAAGTTGTTCTCTCAGTTCATACAATAATATGACATTACAGATAGTATACATATCAATTTTACTCCAAATAACTTACTGCAAACCTAATGCAAAAACCTTAGGTTATATTCCTACATCATTATGATTAGTTTGAAAGTTGTTTCATGGCTCTGCTCATCAAGACAAAAAAGTTTCTACTTCAGTGCATACAAAGCTCTGACATTAAAGTAGTGTACATTTCAATTTTGCACCAAAGTGCAGACTGCAAACCCGATAGAAACATTTTAAGTTAACTTCCCACATGTTTCTCAACAGTTTGAAAGTTGTTTCATGCCTCTGTACATCAAGACAAAAAAGATGTTCTCTCAGTGCATACAATGCTTTGACAATACAAATAGTATACATATTAATTTTACACCAAAGTTCTTCCTGCAAACCTAATGGAAACACCTTAGCTTAACCTCATACATGATTATGAGTAGTTTGAAAGTTGTTTCATGGCTCTGCTCATCACGACATAAAAGTTGCTATTTCAGTGCATACAATGCTCTGACATTAAAGTAGTATATATTTCAATTTTCCACCAAAGTGCAGAGTGCAAAGAAGATGGAAACATTTTAAGGTAACTTCCCACATGTTTCTGAGTTGTTTGAAAGTTGTTTCATGCCTCTGTACATCAATACAAAAAAGTCATTTTCTCAGAGCATACAAAACTTTGACAATACAAATAGTATACATATTAATTTTACACCAAAGTACTTCCTGCAAACCTAATGGAAACAGCTTAGGTTAACTTTTCACATGATGCTGAGTTGTCTGAAAGTTGTTTCATGCCTCTGCATATCAGGACAAAACAGTTCATTTCTCAGTGCATACAATGCTTACAGAAAAAAAGTTGAATTTATTTCAATTTTCCACCAAAGTACTTACTACGAAGCTAATGGAAACACCTTAGGTTAACTTCCCACATGATGCTGAGTTGCCTGAAAGCTGTTTAATGCCTCTGCACATCAAGACAAAGAAGTTCATTTCTCAGTGAATGCAATGCTTTGACAATACAAATAGTATACATATCAATTTCACACCAAAGTAGTTACTACAAAGCTAATGGAAACACCTTAGGTTAACTTCCCACATGATGCTGAGTTGTCTGAAAGTTGTTTAATGCCTCTGCACATCAAGACAAAAAAGTTCATTTCTCAGTGCATATAATGCTTTGACAATACAAATAGTATACATTTTAATTTTACACCAAACTACTTCTTGCAAACCTAATGGAAACACCGTAGTTTAACCTCAGACATGATTATGAGTAAGTTGAAAGTTGTTTCATGGCTCTGCTCATCAAGAGAAAAAAGATGCTATTTCAGTGCATACAATGCTCTGACATTAAAGTAGTACACATTTCAATTTTCCACCAAAGTCCTTACTACGAAGCTAATGGAAACACCTTAGGTTAACTTCCCACATGATGCTGAGTTGCCTGAAAGTTGTTTAATGCCTCTGCACATCAAGACAAAAAAGTTCATTTCTCAGTGCATGCAATGCTTTGACAATACAAATAGTAAACATATCAATTTCACAGCAAAGTAGTTACTACAAAGCTAATGGAAACACCTTAGGTTAACTTCCCACATGATGCTGAGTTGTCTGAAAGTTGTTTAATGCCTCTGCACATCAAGACAAAAAAGTTCATTTCTCAGTGCATACAATGCTTTGACAATACAAATAGTATACATATTAATTTTACTCCAAAGAACTTACTGCAAACCTAATGGAAACTCCTTCGGTTATATTCCTACATGATTATGATTATTTTGAAAGTTGTTTCATGGCTCTGCTCATCAAGACAAAAAAGATGCTATTTCAGTGCATACAATGCTCTGACATTAAAGTAGTATACATTTCAATTTTCCACCAAAGTGCAGACTGCAAACCTGATAGAAACATTTTAATTTAACTTCCCACATGTTTCTCAGCAGTTTGACAGTTGTTCCATGCCTCTGTACATCAAGACAGAAAAGTTGCTTTCTCAGTGCATACAATGCTTTCACAATAAAAGTAGTACACATTTCAATTTTACACCAAAGTACTTACTAAGAAGCTAATGGAAACACCTTAGGTTAAGTTCCCACATGATGCTGAGTTGTCTGAAAGTTGTTTCATCCCTCTGCACATCAAGACAAAAAAGTGCATTTCTCAGTGCATACAATGCTTACATAAAAAAAGTATTCATTTCAATTTTACACAAAATTTCTTACTGCAAACCTTATGGAAACACGTTAGGTTAACTTCCCACATGATTAGAGTAGTTTGAAAATTGTTTCATGGCTCTGCTCATCAAGACAAAAACGTTTCTATTTCAGTGCATACAATGCTCTGACATTAAAGTAGTATACATTTCAATTTTCCACCAAAGTGCAGACTGCAAACCCGATAGAAACATTTTAAGTTAATTTCCCACATGTTTCTTAACAGTTTGAAAGTTGTTTCATGCCTCTGTACATCAAGCCAGAAAAGTTGCTTTTTCAGTGCATACAATGCTTTGACAATAAAAGTAGTACACATTTCAATTTTGCACCAAAGTACTTGCTACGAAGCTAATGGAAGCACCTTAGGGTAACCTGACACATGATTGTGAGTAGTTTGAAAGTTGTTTCATGGCTCTGCTCATCAAGACAAAAAAGATGCTATTTCAGTGCATACATTGCTCTGACATTAAAGTAGTATACATTTCAATTTTCCACCAAAGTGCAGAGTGCAAACCAGATAGAAGCATTTTAATTTGACTTCCCACATGTTTCGTCGCAGTTTGAAAGTTGTTTAATGCCTCTGCACATCAAGACAAAAAAGTTGTTTTCTCAGTGCATACAATGCATTGACAATACAAATGGTATACATTTTAATTTTACACCAAAGTACTTCCTGCAAACCTAATGGAAACATCTTAGTTTAACCTCCAACATGATTATGATTAGTTTGAAAGTTGTTTCACGGCTCCGCTCATCAAGACAAAAAAGTTGCCCTTTCAGTGCATACAATGCGCTGACATTAAAGTAGTATACATTTCAATTTTCCACTAAAGTGCAGAGTGCAAACAAGATGGATACATTTTAAGTTAACTTCCCACATGTTTCTGAGTTGTTTGAAAGTTGTTTCATGCCTCTGTACATCAAGATAAAAAAGTTATTTTCTCAGTGCATACAATGCTTTGACAATACAAATAGTATACATTTTAATTTTACACCAAAGTACTTCCTGCAAACTTAATGGAAACACCTTAGTTTAACCTCAGACATGATTATGAGTAGTTTGAAAGTTGTTTCATGGCTCTGCTCATCAAGACAAAAAAGATGCTATTTCAGTGCATACATTGCTCTGACATTAAAGTAGTATACATTTCAATTTTCCACCAAAGTGCAGAGTGCAAACCTGATAGAAGCATTTTAATTTGACTTCCCACATGTTTCGCTGCAGTTTGAAAGTTGTTTCATGCCTCTGTACATCAAGCCAGTAAAGTTGCTTTCTCAGTGCATACAATGCTTTGACAATGAAATTAGTACACATTTCAATTTTACACCAAAGTGCTTACTACGAAGCTAATGGAAGCACCTTAGGTTAACTTCCCACATGATGCTGAGTTGTCTGAAAGTTGTTTCATGCCTCTGTACATCAAGACAAATAAGTTCATTTCTCAGTGTATGCAATGCTTTGACAATACAAATAGTATACATATCAATTTTACACCAAAGAACTTACTGCAAACCTAATGCAAACAGCTTAGGTTAAGTTCCTACATGAATATGAGTAGTTTGAAAGTTGTTTCATGCCTCTTGCTCATCAAGACAAAAAAGTTGCTATCTCAGTGCTTACAATGCTCTGACATTAAAGTAATAAACATTTTAATTTTCCACCAAAGTACTTACTACGAAGCTAATGGAAACAACTTAGGTTAACTTCCCACATGATGCTGAGTTGTCTGCAAGTTGTTTCATGCCTCTGCACATCAAGACAAAAAAGTTCATTTCTCAGTGCATGCAATGCTTTGAGAATATAAATAGTACACATATCAATTTTACACCAAAGAACTTACTGCACACCTAATGCAAACACCTTAGGTTATCTTCCAGCATGATTATGATTAGTTTGAAAGTTGTTTCATGCCTCTGCTCATCAAGACAAAGAAGTTATTTTCTCAGTGCATACCATGCTTACAGAAAAGAAGTAGTATACATTTCAATTTTACACAAAAGTTCTTACTGCAAACCTTATGAAAACACCTTCCAATAACTTCCCACATGAATATGAGTAGTTTGAAAGTTGTTTCATGGCTCTGCTCATCAAGACAAAAAAGTTATTCTCTCAGTGCATACCATGCTTACAGAAAAAAAGTAGAATACATTTCAATTTTCCACCAAAGTGCAGAGTTCAAACCTGATGGAAACATAATAAGTTAACTTCACACATGATACTGAGTTCTCTGAAAGTTGTTTCATGCCTCTGTACATCAAGACAAAAATGTTGTTTTCTCAGTGAATACAATGCCTTTGACAATAGAAATAGTATACATATCAATTTTACACCAAAGAACTTACCGCAAACCTAATGCAAACACCTTAGGTTAACCTCACACATGATTGTGAGTAGTTTGAAAATTGTTTCATGGCTCTGCTCATCAAGAGAAAAAAGTTTCTATTTCAGTGCATACAATGCTCTGACATTAAAGTAGTATACATTTCAATTTTCCACCAAAGTGCAGACTGCAAACCCGATAGAAACATTTTAAGTTAACTTCCCACATGTTTCTTAACAGTTTGAAAGTTGTTTCATGCCTCTGTACATCAAGACAAAAAAGTTGTTCTCTCAGTGCATACAATGCTTTAACAATACAGATAGTATACATATCAATTTTACTCCAAAGAACTTACTGCAAACCTAATGGAAACACCTTAGTTTAACCTCATACATGATTATGAGTTGTTTGAAAGTTGTTTCATGTCTCTGCTCATCACGACATAAAAGTTGCTATTTCAGTGCATGCAATGCTCTGACATTAAAGTAGTATACATTTCAATTTTCCACCAAAGTGCAGAGTGCAAAGAAGATGGAAACATTTTAAGTTAACTTCCCTCATGTTTCTGAGTTGTTTGAAAGTTGTTTCATGCCTCTGTGCATCAAGAGAAAAAAGTCATTTTCTCAGAGCATACAAAGCTTTGACAATACAAATAGTATACATTTTAATTTTACACCAAAGTACTTCCTGCAAACTTAATGGAAACACCTTAGGTTAACTTCTCACATGACGCTGAGTTGTCTGAAAGTTGATTCATGCCTCTGTACCTCAAGACAGAAAAGTTGCTTTCTCAGTGCATACAATGCTTTGACAAAAAAAGTAGTACACATTTCAATTTTACACCAAAGTACTTACTACGAAGCTAATGGAAACACCTTAGGTTAACTTCCCACATGATGCTGAGTTGTCTGAAAGTTGTTTCATGGCTCTGCTCATCAAGACAAAAAAGTTGCTATTTCAGTGCATACAATGCTCTGACATTAAAATAGTATACATTTCAATTTTCCAGCAAAGTGCAGACTGCAAACCTTATAGAAACATTTTCAGTTAACTTCGCACATGTTGCTGAGTTGTTTGAAAGTTGTTTCATGCCTCTGTACATCAAGACAAAAAAATTGTTTTCTCAGTGCATACAATGCTTTGACAATACAAATAGTATACATTTTAATTTTACTCCAAAGTACTTCATGCAAACCTATTGGAAACACCTTAGTTTAACCTCACACATGATTATGAGTAGTTTGAAAGTTGTTTCATGGCTCTGCTCATCAAGACAAAAAAGTTGCTATTTCTGTGCATACAATGCTTTGACAATACAGATAGTATACATATCAATTTTACTCCAAAATACTTACTGCAAAGCTAATGGAAACACGTTAGGTTATATTCCTACATGATTATGATTAGTTTGAAAGTTGTTTCATGGCTCTGCTCATCAAGACAAAAAAGTTGCTATTTCAGTGCATGCAATGCTCTGACATTAAAGTAGTATACATTTCAATTTTCAACCGAAGTGCAGATTGCAAACCGGATAGAAACATTTTAATTTAACTTCCCACATGTTTCTGAGCAGTTTGAAAGTTGTTCCATGCCTCTGTACATCAAGACAGAAAAGTTGCTTTCTCAGTGCCTACAATGCTTTGACAATAAAAGTAGTACACATTTCAATTTTATACCAAAGTACTTACTACGAAGCTAATGGAAACACCTTAGGTTAACTTCCCAGATGATGCTGAGTAGTCTGAAAGTTGTTTCATGCCTCTGTACATCAAGACAAAAAAGTTGTTCTCTCAGTGCATGCAATGAATTGACAATACAGATAGTATACATATCAATTTTACTCCAAAGAACTTACTGCAAACCCAATGGAAAAACCTTAGTTTATATTCCTACATGATTATGATTAGTTTGAAAGTTGTTTCATGGCTCTGCTCATCAAGACAAAAAAGTTGCTATTTCAGTGCATACAATGCTATGACATTAAAGTAGTATACATTTCAATTTTCCACCAAAGTGCAGAGTGCAAACCTGATAGAAAGATTTTAATTTAACTTCCCACATGTTTCTCAGCAGTTTGACAGTTGTTCCATGCCTCTGTACATCAAGACAGAAAAGTTGCTTTCTCAGTGCATACAATGCTTTGACAATAAAAGTAGTACACATTTCAATTTTACACCAAAGTACTTACTATGAAGCTAATGTAAACACCTTAGGTTAACTTCCCACATGATGCTGAGTTGTCTGAAAGTTGTTTCATGCCTCTGCACATCAAGACAGAAAAGTTCATTTCTCAGTGCATACAATGCTTACAGAAAAAAAGTTGTATTCATTTCAATTTTACAGAAAATTTCTTACTGCAAACCTTATGGAAACACCTTAGGATAACTTCCCACATGATTGGAGTAGTTTGAAAATTGTTTCATGGCTCTGCTCATCAAGACAAAAAAGTTACTATTTCAGTGCATACAATCTATGACATTAAAGTTGTAAACATTTCAATTTTCCAACAAAGTGCAGACTGCAAACCTGATAGAAACATTTTAAGTTAACTTTGCACATGATTCTCAACAGTTTGAAAGTTGTTTCATGTCTCTGTACATCAATACAAAAAAGTCATTTTCTCAGAGCATACAAAGCTTTGACAATACAAATAGTATACATTTTAATTTTACACCAAAGTACTTCCTGCAAACCTAATGGAAACACCTTAGTTTAAACTCATACATGATTATGAGTAGTTTGAAAGTTGTTTCATGGCTCTGCTCATCACGACATAAAAGTTGCTATTTCAGTGCATATAATGCTTTGACAATAAAGTAGTATACATTTTAATTTTACACCAAAGTACTTCCTGCAAACTTAATGGATACACCTTAGCTTAACTTCTCACATGATGCTGAGTTGTCTGAAAGTTGTTTCATGCCTCTGTAGATCAAGACAAAAAAGATGTTTTATCGGTGCATACAATGCTTTGACAAAACAAATAGAATACATATCCATTTTACACCAAAGAACTTACTGCAAACCTAATGCAAACACCTTAAGTTATCTTCCTACATGATTATGATTAGTTTGAAAGTTGTTTAATGCCTCTGCACATCAAGACAAAAAATTTCATTTTCTCAGTGCATGCAATGCTTTGACAATACAAATAGTAAACATATCAATTTCACACCAAAGTAGTTACTACAAAGCTAATGGAAACACCTTAGGTTAACTTCCCACATGATGCTGAGTTGTCTGAAAGTGTTTAATGCCTCTGCACATCAAGACAAAAAAGTTCATTTCTCAGTGCATACAATGCCTTGACAATACAAATAGTATACATTTTAATTTTACACCAAACTACTTCTTGCAAACCTAATGGAAACTCCTTCGGTTATATTCCTACATGATTATGATTATTTTGAAAGTTGTTTCAGGGCTCTGCTCATCAAGACAAAAAAATTCCTATTTCAGTGCATACAATGCTATGACATTAAAGTAGTATACATTTCAATTTTCCACCAAAGTGCAGACTGCAAACCTTATAGAAACATTTTAAGTTAACTTCGCACATGTTTCTCAGCAGTTTCAAAGTTGTTTCATGCCTGTGTACATCAAGACAAAAAAGTCGTTTTCACAGAGCATACAAAGCTTTGACAATAGAAATAGTATACATTTTAATTTTACACCAAAGTACTTCCTGCAAACTTAATGGAAACACCTCAGGTTCACTTCCCACATGATGCTGAGTAGTCTGAAAGTTGTTTCATCCCTCTGTACATCAAGACAAAGAAGTTGTTTTCTCAGAGCATACAATGCTTTGACAATAAAAGTAGTACACATTTCAATTTTACACCAAAGTACTTACTATGAAGCTAATGTAAACACCTTAGGTTAACTTCCCACATGATGCTGAGTTGTCTGAAAGTTGTTTCATGGCTGTACAAATCAACACAAAAAAGTTGTTATCTCAGCACATGCAATGCTTAGACAATACAAATAGTATACATTTCAATTTTACACCAAAGCACTTACTGCAAACCTAATGGAAACAACTTAGATTAACTTCCCACATGATTCTGAGATGTCTGAAAGTTGTTTCATACCTGTGCACATAAAGACAAAAAAGTTGATTTCTCAGTGAATAGAATGCTTTCACATAAATGTAGTTTCCATTTCAATTGCACTCAAAAGTCCTGACTGCAAACCTAATGGAAACACCTTAGGTTAACTTTCCACATGATTATTAGAATTTGAAAGTTGTTTCATGGCTGTACACATCAACACAAAAAAGTTGTTATCTCAGTGCATGCAAAGCTTTCACAATACAAATAGTATACATTTTAATTTTACACCAAAGTACTTCTTGCAAACCTAATGGAAACACCTTAGTTTAACCTCAGACATGATTATGAGTAGTTTGAAAGTTGTTTCATGGCTCTGCTCATCAAGACAAAAAAGATGCTATTTCAGTGCATGCAATGCTCTGACATTAAAGTAGTATACATTTCAATTTTCAACCGAAGTGCAGATTGCAAACCTGATAGAAACATTTTAATTTAACTTCCCACATGTTTCTGAGCAGTTTGAAAGTTGTTCCATGCCTCTGCACATCAAGACAGAAAAGTTGCTTTCTCAGTGCCTACAATGCTTTGACAATAAAAGTAGTACACATTTCAATTTTATACCAAAGTACTTACTACGAAGCTAATGGAAACACCTTAGGTTAACTTCCCACATGATGCTGAGTTGTCTGAAAGTTGTTTCATGCCTCTGCACATCAAAACAAAAAAGTTGTTCTCTCAGTGCATGCAATGATTTGACAATACAGATAGTATACATATCAATTTTACTCCAAAGAACTTACTGCAAACCCAATGGAAAAACCTTAGTTTATATTCCTACATGATTATGATTAGTTTGAAAGTTGTTTCATGGCTCTGCTCATCAAGACAAAAAAGATGCTATTTCAGTGCCTACAATGCTCTGACATTAAAGTAGTATACATTTCAATTTTCCACCAAAGTGCCGAGTTGAAACCTGATAGAAACATTTTAATTTAACTTCCCACATGTTTCTCAGCAGTTTGACAGTTGTTCCATCCGTCTGTACATCAAGACAGAAAAGTTGCTTTCTCAGTGCATACAATGCTTTGACAATAAAAGTAGTACACATTTCAATTTTACACCAAAGTACTTACTACGAAGCTAATGGAAACACCTTAGGTTAACTTCCCACATGATGCTGAGTTGTCTGAAAGTTGTTTCATGCCTCTGTACATCAAGACAGAAAAGTTGTTCTCTCAGTTCATACAATAATATGACATTACAGATAGTATACATATCAATTTTACTCCAAATAACTTACTGCAAACCTAATGCAAAAACCTTAGGTTATATTCCTACATCATTATGATTAGTTTGAAAGTTGTTTCATGGCTCTGCTCATCAAGACAAAAAAGTTTCTACTTCAGTGCATACAAAGCTCTGACATTAAAGTAGTATATATTTCAATTTTCCACCAAAGTGCAGAGTGCAAAGAAGATGGAAACATTTTAAGGTAACTTCCCACATGTTTCTGAGTTGTTTGAAAGTTGTTTCATGCCTCTGTACATCAATACAAAAAAGTCATTTTCTCAGAGCATACAAAGCTTTGACAATACAAATAGTATACATTTTAATTTTACACCAAAGTACTTCTTGCAAACCTAATGGAAACACCTTAGTTTAACCTCAGACATGATTATGAGTAGTTTGAAAATTGTTTCATGACTCTGCTCATCAAGACAAAAAAGATGCTATTTCAGTGCATACAATGCTCTGACATTAAAGTAGTATACATCTCAATTTTCCACCAAAGTGCAGAGTGCAAACCTGATAGAAACATTTTAAGATAACTTCCCACATGTTTCTGAGTTGTCTGAAAGTTGTTTCATGCCTCTGCACATCAAGACAAAAAAGTTCATTTCTCAGTGCATACAATGCTTACAGAAAAAAAGTTGAATTTATTTCAATTTTCCACCAAAGTACTTACTACGAAGCTAATGGAAACACCTTAGGTTAACTTCCCACATGATGCTGAGTTGCCTGAAAGTTGTTTAATGCCTCTGCACATCAAGACAAAAAAGTTCATTTCTCAGTGAATGCAATGCTTTGACAATACAAATAGTATACATATCAATTTCACACCAAAGTAGTTACTACAAAGCTAATGGAAACACCTTAGGTTAACTTCCCACATGATGCTGAGTTGCCTGAAAGTTGTTTAATGCCTCTGCACATCAAGACAAAAAAGTTCATTTCTCAGTGCATACAATGCTTTGACAATACAAATAGTATACATTTTAATTTTACACCAAACTACTTCTTGCAAACCTAATGGAAACACCGTAGTTTAACCTCAGACATGATTATGAGTAATTTGAAAGTTGTTTCATGGCTCTGCTCATCAAGAGAAAAAAGATGCTATTTCAGTGCATACAATGCTCTGACATTAAAGTAGTACACATTTCAATTTACCACCAAAGTCTTTACTACGAAGCTAATGGAAACACCTTAGGTTAACTTCCCACATGATGCTGAGTTGCCTGAAAGTTGTTTAATGCCTCTGCACATCAAGACAAAAAAGTTCATTTCTCAGTGCATGTAATGCTTTGACAATACAAATAGTAAACATATCAATTTCACACCAAAGTAGTTACTACAAAGCTAATGGAAACACCTTAGGTTAACTTCCCACATGATTCTGAGATGTCTGAAAGTTGTTTCATACCTGTGCACATAAAGTCAAAAAAGTTCCTATTTCAGTGCATACAATGCTATGACATTAAAGTAGTATACATTTCAATTTTCCAACAAAGTGCAGACTGCAAACCTGATAGAAACATTTTAAGTTAACTTCGCACATGTTTCTCAGCAGTTTCAAAGTTGTTCCATGCCTCTGTACATCAAGACAAAAAAGTTCATTTCTCAGTGCATACAATGCTTTGACAATACAAATAGTATACATATTAATTTTACACCAAAGTACTTCCTGCAAACCTATTGGAAACACCTTAGTTTAACCTCACACATGATTATGAGCAGTTTGAAAGTTGTTTCATGGCTCTGCTCATCAAGACAAAAAGGTGCTGTTTCAGTGCATACATTTCCATTTTCCATCAAAGTGCAGAGTGCAAACAAGATGGAAACATTTTAAGTTAACTTCCCACATGTTTCTGAGTTGTTTGAAAGTTGTTTCATGCCTCTGTACATCAATACAAAAAAGATGTTTTTTCGGTGCATACAATGCTTTCACAATACAAATAGAATACATATCAATTTTACACCAAAGAACTTACTGCAAACCTGATGAAAACACCTTAGGTTATCTTCCTACATAATTATGATTAGCTTCAAAGTTGTTTCATGGCTCTGCTCATCAAGACAAAAAAGTTGCTATTTCAGTGCATGCAATGCTTTGACAATAATATTAGTACACATTTCAATTTTCCACCAAAGTACTTACTACGAAGCTAATGGAAACACCTTTAGTTGATTTCCCACATGATGCTCAGTTGTCTGAAAGTTGTTTCATGCCTCTGTACATCAAGACAAAAAAGATGCTGTTTCAGTGCATACAATGCTCTGAAATTAAAGTAGTATACATTTCAATTTTCCACCAAAGTGCAGAGTGCAAACAAGATGGAAACTTTTTAAGTTAACTTCCCACATGCTTCTGAGTTGTGTGAAAGTTGTTTCATGCCTCTGTACATCAAGACAAAAAAGTTGTTTTCTCAGAGCATACAAAGCTTTGACAACACAAATAGTATACATTTCAATTTTACACCAAAGAACTTACTGCAAACCTAATGCAAACACCTTAAGTTATCTTCCTACATGATTATGATTAGTTTGAAAGTTGTTTAATGCCTCTGCAAATCAAGACAAAAAAGTTCATTTTTCAGTGCATGCAATGCTTTGAGAATACAAATAGTATACATATCAATTTCACACCAAAGTAGTTACTACAAAGCTAATGGAAACACCTTAGGTTAACTTCCCACATGATGCTGAGTTGTCTGAAAGTTGTTTCATGCTTCTGCACATCAAGACAAAAAAGTTCATTTCTCAGAGCATACAATGCTTACAGAAAAAAAGTTGTATTCATTTCAATTTTACACAAAAGTTCTTACTGCAAATCTTATGGAAACACCTTAGGTCAACTTCCCACATGATTATGAGTAGTTTGAAAGTTGGTTCATGGCTCTGCTCGTCAAGACAAAAAAGTTTCTATTTCAGTGGATCCAATGCTCTGACATTAAAGTAGTATACATTTCAATTTTCCACCAAAGTGCAGACTGCAAACCCGGTAGAAACATTTTAAGTTAACTTCCCACATGTTTCTCAGCAATTTCAAAGTTGTTTCATGCCTCTGTACATCAAGACAAAAAGTTGTTTTCTCAGTGAATACAATGCTTTGACAATGCAAATAGTATACATATTAATTTTACACCAAAGTACTTCCTGCAAACTTAATGGATACACCTTAGATTAACTTCTCACATGATGCTGAGTTGTCTGAAAATTGTTTCATGCCTCTGTACATCAAGACAAAAAAGTTGCTATTTCAGTGCATACAATGCTCTGACATTCAAGTAGTATACATTTCAATTTTCCACCAAAGTACAGACTGCAAACAAGATGGACACATTTTAAGTTAACTTCCCACATGTTTCTGAGTTGTCTGAAAGTTGTTTCATGCCTCTGTACATAAAGACAAAAAAGTTGTTTTCTCAGAGCATACAAAGCTTTGACAATACAAATAGTATACATTTTGATTTTACACCAAAGTACTTCTTGCAAACCTAATGGAAACACCTTAGTTTAACCTCAGACATGATTATGAGTAGTTTGAAAGTTGTTTCATGGCTCTGCTCATCAAGACAAAAAAGATGCTATTTCAGTGCATACAATGATCTGACATTAAAGTAGTATACATTTCAATTTTCCACCAAATGCAGAGTGCAAACCTGATAGAAACATTTTAAGTTAACTTTCCACATGTTTCTGAGCAGTTTGACCGTTGTTCCATGCCTCTGTACATCAAGACAGAAAAGTTGCTTTCTCAGTGCATTCAATGCTTTGACAATAAAAGTAGTACACATTTCAATTTTACACCAAAGTACTTCCTGCAAACTTAATGGAAACACCTTAGGTTAACTTCTCAGATGATGCTGAGTTGTCTGAAAGTTGTTTCATGCCTCTGCACATCAAGACAAAAAAGTTCATTTCTCAGAGCACACAACGCTTTCAGAAATAAAAGTTGTATTCATTTCAATTTTACACAAAAGTTCTTTCTGCAAACCTTATGGAAACACCTTAGGTTAACTTCCCACATGATTATGAGTAGTTTGAAAGTTGTTTCATGGCTCTGCTCATCAAGACAAAACAGTTTCTATTTCAGTGCATACAATGCTCTGACATTAAAGTAGTATACATTTCAATTTTCCAACAAAGTGCAGACTGCAAACCCGATAGAAACATTTTAAGTTAACTTCCCACATGTTTCTGAGTTGTTTGAAAGTTGTTTCATGCCTCTGTAAATCAAGACAAAAAAGATGTTTTTTCAGTGCATACAATGCTTTGACAATACAAATAGAGTACATATCAATTTTACACCAAAGAACTTACTGCAAACTTAATGCAAACACCTTAGGTTATGTTCCTACATGATTATGATTAGTTTGAAAGTTGTTTCATGGCTCTGCTCATCAAGACAAAAAATGTTGCTATTTCAGTGCATACAATGCTTTGACAATAAAATTAGTACACATTTCAATTTTCCACCAAAGTACTTACTACGAAGCTAATGGAAACACCTTAGGTTAACTTCCCACATGATGCTGAGTTGTCTGAAAGTTGTTTCATGCCTCTGCACATCGAGACAAGAAAGTTCATTTCTCAGTGC
Organism: Mobula birostris; assembly: GCF_030028105.1. Classification (NCBI taxonomy): domain Eukaryota; kingdom Metazoa; phylum Chordata; class Chondrichthyes; order Myliobatiformes; family Myliobatidae; genus Mobula; species Mobula birostris. The sequence continues at coordinate 36,510,525 of NC_092389.1, forward strand.
ATACAATGCTTTGACAATACAAATAGTATACATTTTAATTTTACACCAAAGTACTTCCTGCAAACCTATTGGAAACACCTTAGTTTAACCTCACACATGATTATGAGTAGTTTGTAAGTTGTTTCATGGCTCTGCTCATCAAGACAAAAAGGTTGCTATTTCAGTGCATGCAAGGGTTTGACAATAGAATTAGTAGACATTTCACTTTTCCACCAAAGTACTTACTACGAAGCTAATGGGAACACCTTAGGTTAACTTCCCACATGATGCTGAGTTGTCTGAAAGTTCTTTCATGCTTCTGCACATCAAGACAAAAAAGTTCATTTCACAGTGCATACAAGCTTACAGAAAAAAAGTTGTATTCATTTCAATTTTACACAAAAGTTCTTACTGCAAACCTTATGGAAACACCTTAGGTTAACTTCCCACATGATTATGAATAGTTTGAAAGTTGTTTCATGGCTCTGCTCATCAAGACAAAAAAGTTTCTATTTCAGTGCATCCAATGCTGTGACATTAAAGTAGTATACATTTCAATTTTCCACCAAAGTGCAGACTGCAAACCCGATAGAAACATTTTAAGTTAACTTCCCACATGTTTCTCAACAGTTTGAAAGTTGTTTCATGCCTCTGTACATCAAGACAAAAAAGTTGTTCTCTCAGTGCATAGAATGCTTTGACAATATAGATAGCATAGATATCAATTTTACTCCAAAGAACTTACTGCAAACCTAATGGAAACACCTTAGGTTATATTCCTACATGATTATGATTAGTTTGAAAGTTGTTTCATGGCTCTGCTCATCAAGACAAAAAAGTTGCTATTTCAGTGCATACAATGCTCTGACATTAAAAAAGTATACATTTCAATTTTCCAACAAAGTGCAGACTGCAAACCTTATAGAAACATTTTCAGTTAACTTCGCACATGTTTCTCAGCAATTTCAAAGTTGTTTGATGCATCAAGACAAAAAGTTGTTTTCTCAGTGCATACAATGCTTTGACAATACAAATAGTATACATTTTAATTTTACACCAAAGTACTTCCTGCAAACTTAATGGAAACACCTTAGATTAACTTCTCACATGATGCTGAGTTGTCTGAAAGTTGTTTCATGCCTCTGTACATCAATACAAAGAAGTTGTTTTCTCAGAGCATACAAAGCTTTGACAATACAAATAGTATGCATTTTAATTTTACACCAAAGTACTTGCAAACCTAATGGAAACAACTTAGTTTAACCTTAGACATGATTATGAGTAGTTTGAAAGTTGTTTCATGGCTCTGCTCATCAAGACAATAAAGATGCTATTTCAGTGCTTACAATGCTCTGACATCAAAGTAGTATACATTTCAATTTTCCACCAAAGTGCAGAGTGCAAACAAGATGGAAACATTTTAAGATAACTCCCCACATGTTTCTGAGTTGTCTGAAAGTTGCTTCATGCCTCTGCACATCAAGACAAAAAAGTTCATTTCTCAGTGCACACAATGCTTTGACAATAAAAGTAGTACACATTTCAATTTTACACCAAAGTACTTACTACGATGCTAATGGAAACACCTTAGTTTAACCTCACACATGATTATGAGTAGTTTGAAAGTTATTTCATGGCTCTGCTGATCAAGACAAAAAAGTTGCTATTTCAGTGCATACAATGCTATGACATTAAAGTAGTATACATTTCAATTTTCCAACAAAGTGCAGACTGCAAACCTGATAGAAACATTTTAAGTTAACTTCGCACATGTTACTCAGCAGTTTCAAAGTTGTTTCATTCCTCTGTACATCAAGACAAAAAAGTTGTTTTCTCAGAGCATACAATGCTTTGACAATACAAATAGTATACATATTAATTTTACACCAAAGTACTTCCTGCAAACCTAATGGAAACACCTTAGTTTAACTTCACACATGATTATGAGTAGTTTTAAGTTGTTTCATGGCTCTGCTCATCAAGACAAAAAAGTTGCTATTTCAGTGCATACAAGGCTTTGACAATAAAATTAGTACATATTTCAATTTTCCACCAAAGTACTTACTACAAAGCTAATGGGAACACCTTAGGTTAACTTCCCACATGATGCTGAGTTGTCTGAAAGTTGTTTCATGCTTCTGCAAATCAAGACAAAAAAGTTCATTTCTCAGTGCATGCAATGCTTACAGAAAAAAAGTTGTATTCATTTCAATTTTACACAAAAGTTCTTACTGCAAACCTTATGGAAACACTTTAGGTTAACTTCCCACATGATTATGAGCAGTTTGAAAGTTTTTTCATGGCTCTGCTCATCAAGACAAAAAATGTTTCGGTTTCAGTGCATCCAATGCTCTGACATTAAAGTAGTATACATTTCAATTTTCCACCAAAGTGCAGACTGCAAACCCGATAGAAACATTTTAAGTTAACTTCCCACATGTTTCTCAACAGTTTGAAAGTTGTTTCATGCCTCTGTACATCAAGACAAAAAAGTTATTCTCTCAGTGCATACAATGCTTTGACAATACAGATAGAATACATATCAATTTTACTCCAAAGAACTTACTGCAAACCTAATGGAAAAACCTTCGGTTATATTCCTACATGATTATGATTAGTTTGAAAGTTGTTTCATGCCTCTGTACATCAAGACAAAAAAGTTGTTTTCTCAGTGCATACAATGCTTTGACAATACAAATAGTATACATATTAATTTTACACCAAAGTACTTCCTGCAAACCTATTGGAAACACCTTAGTATAACCTCACACATGATTATGAGTAGTTTGAAAGTTGTTTCATAGCTCTGCTCATCAAGACAAAAAAGCTGCTATTTCAGTGCATAGAATGCTCTGACTTTAAAGTAGTATACATTTCAATTTTCCAACAAAGTGCAGACTGCAAACCTTATAGAAACATTTTCAGTTAACTTCGCACATGTTTCTCAGCAATTTCAAAGTTGTTTCATGCCTCTGTACATCAAGACAAAAAGTTGTTTTCTCAGAGCATACAATGCTTTGACAATACAAATAATATACATATTAAATTTACACCAAAGTACTTCCTGCAAACTTAATGGATACACCTTAGATTAAATTCTCACATGATGCTGAGTTGTCTGAAAGTTGTTTCATGCCTCTGTACATCACGACAAAAAAGATGCTATTTCAGTGCATACAATGCTCTGACATTAAAGTAGTATACATTTCAATTTTCCACCAAAGTGCAGACTGCAAACAAGATGGAAACATTTTAAGTTAACTTCCCGCATCTTTCTGAGTTGTTTGAAAGTTGTTTCATGCCTCTGTACATCAAGACAAAAAAGTCATTTTCTCAGAGTATATCATTCTTTGACAATACAAATAGTATACATATTAATTTTACACCAAAGTACTTCCTGCAAACCTATTGGAAACACCTTAGGTTAACTTCTCACATGATGCTGAGTTGTCTGAAAGTTGTTTCATGCCTCTGCATATCAGGACAAAAAAGTTCATTTCTCAGTGCATGCAATGCTTACAGAAAAAAATAGTATACATATCAATTTTCCACCAAAGTACTTACTTCGAAGCTAATGGAAACACCTTTAGTTGATTTCTCACATGATGCTCAGTTGTCTGAAAGTTGATTCATGCCTCTGCACATCAAGACAAAAAAGTTCATTTCTCAGTGCATACAATGCTTACAGAAAAAAAGTTGTATTCATTTCAATTTTACACAAAAGTTCTTACTGCAAACCTTATGGAAACACATTAGGTTAACTTCCCACATGATAAAAAGTAGTTTGAAAGTTGTTTCATGGCTCTGCTCATCAAGGCAAAAAAGTTTCTATTTCAGTGCATACAATGCTCTGACATTAAAGTAGTATACATTTCAATTTTCCAACAAAGTGCAGACTGCAAACCTGATAGAAACATTTTAAGTTAACTTCGCACATGTTTCTCAGCAGTTTCAAAGTTGTTTCATGCCTCTGTACATCAAGGCAAAAAAGTTATTTTCTCAGAGCATACAATGCTTTGACAATACAAATAGTATACATATTAATTTTACACCAAAGTACTTCCTGCAAACCTAATGGAAACACCTTAGTTTAACCTCACACATGATTATGAGTAGTTTTAAGTTGTTTCATGGCTCTGCTCATCAAGACAAAAAAGTTGCTATTTCAGTGCATACAAGGCTTTGACAATAAAATTAGTACATATTTCAATTTTCCACCAAAGTACTTACTACAAAGCTAATGGGAACACCTTAGGTTAACTTCCCACATGATGCTGAGTTGTCTGAAAGTTGTTTCATGCTTCTGCAAATCAAGACAAAAAAGTTCATTTCTCAGTGCATACAATGCTTACAGAAAAAAAGTTGTATTCATTTCAATTTTACACAAAAGTTCTTACTGCAAACCTTATGGAAACACTTTAGGTTAACTTCCCACATGTTTATGAGCAGTTTGAAAGTTGTTTCATGGCTCTGCTAATCAAGACAAAAAAATTTCTATTTCAGTGCATCCAATGCTCTGACATTAAAGTAGTATACATTTCAATTTTCCACCAAAGTGCAGACTGCAAACCCGATAGAAACATTTTAAGTTAACTTCCCACATGTTTCTCAACAGTTTGAAAGTTGTTTCATGCCTCTGTACATCAAGACAAAAAAGTTATTCTCTCAGTGCATACAATGCTTTGACAATACAGATAGAATACATATCAATTTTACTCCAAAGAATTTACTGCAAACCTAATGGAAACACCTTCGGTTATATTCCTACATGATTATGATTAGTTTGAAAGTTGTTTCATGCCTCTGTACATCAAGACAAAAAAGTTGTTTTCTCAGTGCATACAATGCTTTGACAATACAAATAGTATACATATTAATTTTACACCAAAGTACTTCCTGCAAACCTATTGGAAACACCTTAGTATAACCTCACACATGATTATGAGTAGTTTGAAAGTTGTTTCATGGCTCTGCTCATCAAGACAAAAAAGCTTCAGTGCATAGAATGCTCTGACTTTAAAGTAGTATACATTTCAATTTTCCAACAAAGTGCAGACTGCAAACCTTATAGAAACATTTTCAGTTAACTTCGCACATGTTTCTCAGCAATTTCAAAGTTGTTTCATGCCTCTGTACATCAAGACAAAAAGTTGTTTTCTCAGAGCATACAATGCTTTGACAATACAAATAATATACATATTAAATTTACACCAAAGTACTTCCTGCAAACTTAATGGACACACCTTAGATTAACTTCTCACATGATGCTGAGTTGTCTGAAAGTTGTTTCATGCCTCTGTACATTACGACAAAAAAGATGCTATTTCAGTGCATACAATGCTCTGACATTAAAGTAGTATACATTTCAATTTTCCACCAAAGTGCAGACTGCAAACAAGATGGAAACATTTTAAGTTAACTTCCCGCATGTTTCTGAGTTGTTTGAAAGTTGTTTCATGCCTCTGTACATCAAGACAAAAAAGTCATTTTCTCAGAGTATACCATTCTTTGACAATACAAATAGTATACATTTTAATTTTACACCAAAGTACTTCCTGCAAACCTATTGGAAACACCTTAGGTTAACTTCTCACATGATGCTGAGTTGTCTGAAAGTTGTTTCATGCCTCTGCATATCAGGACAAAAAAGTTCATTTCTCAGTGCATGCAATGCTTACAGAAAAAAATAGTATACATATCAATTTTCCACCAAAGTACTTACTTCGAAGCTAATGGAAACACCTTTAGTTGATTTCTCACATGATGCTCAGTTGTCTGAAAGTTGATTCATGCCTCTGCACATCAAGACAAAAAAGTTCATTTCTCAGTGCATACAATGCTTACAGAAAAAAAGTTGTATTCATTTCAATTTTACACAAAAGTTCTTACTGCAAACCTTATGGAAACACATTAGGTTAACTTCCCACATGATAAAAAGTAGTTTGAAAGTTGTTTCATGGCTCTGCTCATCAAGACAAAAAAGTTTCTATTTCAGTGCATACAATGCTCTGACATTAAAGTAGTATACATTTCAATTTTCCAACAAAGTGCAGACTGCAAACCTGATAGAAACATTTTAAGTTAACTTCGCACATGTTTCTCAGCAGTTTCAAAGTTGTTTCATGCCTCTGTACATCAAGGCAAAAAAGTTATTTTCTCAGTGCATACAATGCTTTGACCATACAAATAGTATACATTTTAATTTTACACCAAAGTACTTCCTGCAAACCTAATGGAAGCACCTTAGTTTGACCTCACACATGATTATGAGTAGTTTGTAAGTTGTTTCATGGCTCTGCTCATGAAGGCAAAAAAGTTGCTATTTCAGTGCATACAATGCTTTGACATTAAAGTAGTATACATTTCAATTTTCCACCAAAGTGCAGAGTGCAAAGAAGATGGAAACATTTTAAGTTAACTTCCCACATGTTTCTGAGTTGTTTGAAAGTTGTTTCATGCCTCTGTACATCAATACAAAAAACTCATTTTCTCTGAGCATACAAAGCTTTGACAATACAAATAGTATACATTTTAATTTTACACCCAAGTAGTTCCTGCAAACTTAATGGAAACACCTTAGCTTAACTTCTCACATGATGCTGAGTTGTCTGAAAGTTGATTCATGCCTCTGCACATCAAGACAAAAAAGTTCATTTCTCAGTGCACACAACGCTGTGACCATACAAATAGTATACATTTAAATTTTACACCAAAGTACTTCCTGCAAACTTAATGGAAACACCTTAGGTTTACTTCTCACATGATGCTGAGTTGTCTGAAAGTTGTTTCATGGCTCTGTACATCAAGACAAAAAAGTTGTTTTCTCAGAGCATACAAAGCTTTGACAATACAAATAGTATACATTTTAATTTTACACCAAAGTACTTAATGCAAACCTAATGGAAACACCTTAGTTTAACCTCAGACATGATTATGAGTAGTTTGAAAGTTGTTTCATGGCTCTGCTCATCAAGACAAAAAAGATGCTATTTCAGTGCATACAATGCTCTGATATTAAAGTAGTATACATTTCTATTTTCCACCAAAATGCAGACTGCAAACCTGATAGAAACATTTTAATTTAACTTCCCACATGTTTCTCAGCAGTTCGACAGTTATTCCATGCCTCTGTACAGCAAGACAGAAAAGTTGCTTTCTCAGTGCACACAATGCTTTGACAATAAAAGTAGTACACATTTCAATTTTACACCAAAGTACTTACTACGATGCTAATGGAAACACCTTAGGTTAACTTCCCACATGATGCAGAGTTCTCTGAAAGTTGTTTCATACCTCTGCACATCAAGACAAAAACGTTCATTTCTCAGTGCATACAATGCTTACAGAAAAAAAATTGTATTCATTTCAATTTTACACAAAAGTTCTTACTGCAAACCTTAGGTTAACTTCCCACATGATTACGAGTAGTTGGAAAATTGTTTCATGGCTCTGCTCATCAAGACAAAAAAGTTTATACTTCAGTGCATACAAAGCTCTGACATTAAAGTAGTATACATTTCAATTTTCTACCAAAGTGCAGATTGCAAACCTGATAGAAACATTTTAAGTTAACTTCCCACATGTCTATCAACCGTTTGAAAGTTGTTTCATGCCTCTGTACATCAAGACAAAAAAGTTGTTCTCTCAGAGCATACAAAGCTTTGACATTTCAAATAGTATACATTTTAATTTTCCACCAATTTACTTCCTGCAAACTTAATGGAAACAGCTTAGGTTAACTTTTCACATGATGCTGAGTTGTCTGAAAGTTGTTTCATGCCTCTGCATATCAGGTCAAAAAAGTTCATTTCTCAGAGCATGCAATGCTTTGACAATACAAATACTATACATTTTAATTTTACACCAAAGTACTTCTTGCAAACCTACTTGAAACACCTCAGTTTAACCTCAGACATGATTATGAGTAGTTTGAAAGTTGTTTCAAGGCTCTGCTCATCAAGACAAAAAAGATGCTATTTCAGTGCATACAATGCTCTGACATTAAAGTAGTATACATTTCAATTTTCCACCAAAGTGCAGACTGCAAACCCGATAGAAACATTTTAAGTTAACTTCCCACATGTTTCTCAACAGTTTGAAAGTTGTTTCATGCCTCTGTACATCAAGACAAAAAAGATGTTCTCTCAGTGCATGCAATGCTTTGACAATACAGATAGTATACATATCAATTTTACTCCAAAGAACTTACTGCAAACCTAATGGAAACACATTCGGTTATATTCCTACATGATTATGATTAGTTTCAAAGTTGTTTCATGGCTCTGCTCATCAAGACAAAAAAGTTGCTATTTCTGTGCATACAATGCTATGACATTAAAGTAATATACATCTCAATTTTCCAACGAAGTGCAGACTGCAAACCTGATAGAAACATTTTAAGTTAACTTCGTACATGTTTCTCAGCAGTTTCAAAGTTGTTTCAGTCCTCTGTACATCAAGACAAAAAAGTCGTTTTCACAGAGCATACAAAGCTTTGACAATACAAATAGTATACATATTAATTTTACACCAAAGTACTTCCTGCAAACCTATTGGAAACACCTTAGTTTAACCTCATACATGATTATGAAGGTGTTTGAAAGTTGTTTCATAGCTCTGCTCACCAAGACAAAATAGTTGCTATTTCAGTGCATACAATGCTCTGACATTAAAGTAGTATACATTTGAATTTTACACCAAAGTGCAGAGTGCAAAGAAGATGGAAACATTTTAAGTTAACTTCCCACATGTTTCTGAGTTGTTTGAAAGTTGTTTCATGCCTCTGTACATCAAGACAAAAAAGTTCATTTCTCAGTGCATACAATGCCTACATAAAAAAAGTTGTATTTATTTCAATTTTACACAAAAGTTCTTACTGCAGACCTTATGGAAACACTTTAGGTTAACTTCCCACATGTTTCTCAACAGTTTGAAAGTTGTTTCATGCCTCTGTACATCAAGACAAAAAAGATGTTCTCTCAGTGCATACAATGCTTTGACAATACAGATAGTATACATATCAATTTTACTCCAAAGAACTTACTGCAAACCTAATGGAAACACCTTCGGTAATATTCCTACATGATTATTATTAGTTTCAAAGTTGTTTCATGGCTCTGCTCATCAAGACAAAAAAGTTGCTATTTCTGTGCATACAATGCTATGAGATTAAAGTAATATACATCTCAATTTTCCAACGAAGTGCAGACCGCAAGCCTGATAGAAACATTTTAAGTTAACTTCGCACATGTTTCTCAGCAGTTTCAAAGTTGTTTCAGTCCTCTGTACATCAAGACAAAAAAGTTGTTTTCTCAGTGCATACAATGCTTTGAGAACACAAATAGTATACATATTAATTTTACACCAAAGTACTTCCTGCAAACCTAATGGAAACACCTTAGTTTAACCTCATACATGATTATGAAGGTGTTTGAAAGTTGTTTCATGGCTCTGCTCATCACGACATAAAAGTTGCTATTTCAGTGCATACAATGCTCTGACATTAAAGTAGTATACATTTCAATTTTCCACCAAAGTGCACAGTGCAAAGAAGATGGAAACATTTTAAGTTAACTTCCCACATGTTTCTGAGTTGTTTGAAAGTTGTTTCATGCCTCTGTACATCAATACAAAAAACTCATTTTCTCTGAGCGTACAAACCTTTGACAATACAAGTAGTATACATTTTAATTTTACACCCAAGTAGTTCCTGCAAACTTAATGGAAACACCTTAGCTTAACTTCTCACATGATGCTGAGTTGTCTGAAAGTTGTTTCATGGCTCTGCTCATCAAGACAAAAAAGTTGCTATTTCAGTGCATACAATGCTCTGACATTAAAGTAGTATACATTTCAATTTTCCACCAAAGTGCAGACTGCAAACCTGATAGAAACATTTTAATTTAACTTCCCACATGTTTCTGAGCAGTTTGACAGTTGTTCCATGCCTCTGTACATCAAGACAAAAAAGTTGTTCTCTCAGAGCATACAAAGCTTTGACAATTCAAATAGTATACATTTTAATTTTACACCAAAGTACTTCCTGCAAACTTAATGGAAACAGCTTAGGTTAACTTTTCACATGATGCTGAGTTGTATGAAAGTTGTTTCATGCCTCTGCATATCAGGACAAAAGAGTTCATTTCTCAGTGCATACAATGCCTACATAAAAAAAGTTGTATTTATTTCAATTTTACACAAAAGTTCTTACTGCAAACCTTATGGAAACACCTTAGGTTAACTTCCCACATGTTTCTCAACAGTTTGAAAGTTGTTTCATGCCTCTGTACATCAAGACAAAAAAGATGTTCTCTCAGTGCATACAATGCTTTGACAATACAGATAGTATACATATCAATTTTACTCCAAAGAACTTACTGCAAACCTAATGGAAACACCTTCGGTAATATTCCTACATGATTATGATTAGTTTCAAAGTTGTTTCATGGCTCTACTCATCAATACAAAAAAGTTGCTATTTCTGTGCATACAATGCTATGACATTAAAGTAGTATACATTTCAATTTTCCACCAAAGTGCAGAGTGCAATGAAGATGGAAACATTTTAAGTTAACTTCCCACATGTTTCTGAGTTGTTTGAAAGTTGTTTCATGCCTCTGTACATCAATACAAAAAACTCATTTTCTCTGAGCATACAAAGCTTTGACAATACAAATAGTATGCATTTTAATTTTACACCCAAGTAGTTCCTGCAAACTTAATGGAAACACCTTAGCTTAACTTCTCACATGATGCTGAGTTGTCTGAAAGTTGATTCATGCCTCTGCACATCAAGACAGAAAAGTTGCTTTCTCAGTGCATACAATGCTTTGACAATAAAAGTAGTACACATTTCAATTTTACACCAAAGTACTTACTACGAAGCTAATGGAAACACCTTAGGTTAACTTCCCACATGATGCAGAGTTGTCTGAAAGTTGTTTCATGCCTCTGCACATCAAGACAAAAAAGGTTCATTTCTCAGTGCATACAATGCTTACAGAAAAAAAGTTGTATTCGTTTCAATTTTACACAAAATTTCTTACTGCAAACCTTATGGAAACACCTTAGGTTAACTTCCCACATGATTAGAGTAGTTTGAAAATTGTTTCATGGCTCTGCTCATCAAGACAAAAAAGTTTATACTTCAGTGCATACAAAGCTCTAACATTAAAGTAGTATACATTTCAATTTTCTACCAAAGTGCAGATTGCAAACCTGATAGAAACATTTTAAGTTAACTTCCCACATGTCTATCAACCGTTTGAAAGTTGTTTCATGCCTCTGTACATCAAGACAAAAAAGTTGTTCTCTCAGAGCATACAAAGCTTTGACATTTCAAATAGTATACATTTTAATTTTCCACCAAAGTACTTCCTGCAAACTTAATGGAAACAGCTTAGGTTAACTTTTCACATGATGCTGAGTTGTCTGAAAGTTGTTTCATGCCTCTGCATATCAGGACAAAAAAGTTCATTTCTCAGTGCATACAATGCTTTGACAATACAAATAGTATACATTTTAATTTTACACCAAAGTACTTCTTGCAAACCTAATGGAAACACCTTAGTTTAACCTCAGACATGATTATGAGTAGTTTGAAAGTTGTTTCATGGCTCTGCTCATCAAGACAAAAAAGATGCTATTTCAGTGCATACAATGCTCTGACATTAAAGTAGTATACATTTCAATTTTCCACCAAAGTGCAGAGTGCAAACCTGATAGAAACATTTTAAGATAACTTCCCACATGTTTCTGAGTTGTCTGAAAGTTGTTTCATGCCTCTACACATCAAGACAAAAAAGTTCATTTCTCAGTGCATATAATGCTTACAGAAAAAAAGTTGTATTTATTTCAATTTTACACAAAAGTTCTCACTGCAAACCTTATGGAAACACCTTAGGTTAACTTCCCACATGTTTCTCAACAGTTTGAAAGTTGTTTCATGCCTCTGTACATCAAGACAAAAAAGATGTTCTCTCAGTGCATACAATGCTTTGACAATACAGATAGTATACATATCAATTTTACTCCGAAGAACTTACTGCAAACCTAATGGAAACACATTCGGTTATATTCCTACATGATTATGATTAGGTTCAAAGTTGTTTCATGGCTCTGCTCATCAAGACAAAAAAGTTGCTATTTCTGTGCATACAATGCTATGACATTAAAGTAATATACATCTCAATTTTCCAACGAAGTGCAGACTGCAAACCTGATAGAAACATTTTAAGTTAACTTCGCACATGTTTCTCAGCAGTTTCAAAGTTGTTTCAGTCCTCTGTACATCAAGACAAAAAAGTTGTTTTCTCAGTGCATACAATGCTTTGACAACACAAATATTATACATATTAATTTTACACCAAAGTACTTCCTGCAAACCTAATGGAAACACCTTAGTTTAACCTCATACATGATTATGAAGGTGTTTGAAAGTTGTTTCATGGCTCTGCTCATCACGGCATAAAAGTTGCTATTTCAGTGCATACAATGCTCTGACATTAAAGTAGTATACATTTCAATTTTCCAGCAAAGTGCAGAGTGCAAAGAAGCTGGAAGCATTTTAAGTTAACTTCCCACATGTTTCTGAGTTGTTTGAAAGTTGTTTCATGCCTCTGTACATCAATACAAAAAAGTCATTTTCTCTGAGCATACAAAGCTTTGACAATACAAATAGTATACATTTTAATTTTACACCCAAGTAGTTCCTGCAAACTTAATGGAAACACCTTAGCTTAACTTCTCACATGATGCTGAGTTGTCTGAAAGTTGATTCATGCCTCTGCACATCAAGACAAAAAAGTTCATTTCTCAGTGCATGCAATGCTTTGACAATACAAATAGTATACATATCAATTTCACACCAAAGAACTTACTTCGAAGCTAATGGAAACACCTTAGTTTAACCTCAGAAATGATTATGAGTAGTTTGAAAGTTGTTTCATGGCTCTGCTCATCAAGACAAAAAAGATGCTATTTCGGTGCATACAATGCTCTGACATTAAAGTAGTATACATTTCAATTTTCCACCAAAGTGCAGACTGCAAACCTGATAGAAACATTTTAATTTAACTTCCCACATGTTTCTGAGCAGTTTGACAGTTGTTCCATGCCTCTGTACATCAAGACAGAAAAGTTGCTTTCTCAGTGCATACAATGCTTTGACAATAAAAGTAGTACACATTTCAATTTTAAACCAAAGTACTTCCTGCAAACCTAATGGAAACACCTTAGTTTAACCTCATACATGATTATGAAGGTGTTTGAAAGTTGTTTCATGGCTCTGCTCATCACGACATAAAAATTGCTATTTCAGTGCAAACAATGCTCTGACATTAAAGTAGTATACATTTCAATTTTCCACCAAAGTGCAGAGTGCAAAGAAGATGGAAACAGCTTAGCTTAACATCTCACATGATGCTGAGTTGTCTGAAAGTTGATTCATGCCTCTGCACATCAAGACAAAACAGTTCATTTCTCAGTGCATACAATGCTTTGACAATACAAATAGTATACATTTTAATTTTACACCAAAGTATTTCCTGCAAACTTAATGGAAACACCTTAGGTTAACTTCTCACATGATGCTGAGTTGTCTGAAAGTTGTTTCATGGCTCTGTACATCAAGATAAAAAAGTTGTTTTCTCAGAGCATACAAAGCTTTGACAATACAAATAGCATACATTTTAATTTTACACCAAAGTACTTAATGCAAACCTAATGGAAACACCTTAGTTTAACCTCAGACATGATTATGAGTAGTTTGAAAGTTGTTTCATGGCTCTGCTCATCAAGACAAAAAAGATGCTATTTCAGTGCATACAATGCTCTGATATTAAAGTAGTATACATTTCTATTTTCCACCAAAATGCAGACTGCAAACCTGATAGAAACATTTTAATTTAACTTCCCACATGTTTCTGAGCATTTTGACAGTTGTTCCATGCCTCTGTACATCAAGACAGAAAAGTTGCTTTCTCAGTGCATACAATGCTTTGACAATAAAAGTTGTACACATTTCAATTTTACACCAAAGTACTTACTACGAAGCTGATGGAAACACCTTAGGTTAACTTCCCACATGATGCAGAGTTGTCTGAAAGTTGTTTCATGCCTCTGCACATCAAGACAAAAAAGTTCATTGCTCAGTGCATACAATGCTTACAGAAAAAAAGTTGTATTCGTTTCAATTTTACACAAAATTTCTCACTGCAAAGCTTATGGAAACACCTTAGGTTAACTTCCCACATGATTAGAGTAGTTTGAAAATTGTTTCATGGCTCTGCTCATCAAGACAAAAAAGTTTCTATTTCAGTGCATACAAAGCTCTGACATTAAAGTAGTATACATTTCAATTTTCCACCAAAGTGCAGACTGCAATCCCGATAGAAACATTTTAAGTTAACTTCCCACATGTCTCTCAACAGTTTGAAAGTTGTTTCATGCCTCTGTACATCAAGACAAAAAAGTTGTTCTCTCAGTGCATACAATGCTTTGACAATACAAATAGTATACATATTAATTTTAGACCAAAGTATTTCCTGCAAACCTAATGGAAACACCTTAGTTTAACCTCATACATGATTATGAGTAGTTTGAAAGTTGTTTCATAGCTCTGCTCACCAAGACATAAAAGTTGCTATTTCAGTGCATACAATGCTCTGACATTAAAGTAGTATACATTTCAATTTTCCACCAAAGTGCACAGTGCAAAGAAGATGGAAACATTTTAAGTTAACTTCCCACATGTTTCTGAGTTGTTTGAAAGTTGTTTCATGCCTCTGTACATCAATACAAAAAACTCATTTTCTCTGAGCGTACAAAGCTTTGACAATACAAATAGTATACATTTTAATTTTACACCCAAGTAGTTCCTGCAAACTTAATGGAAACACCTTAGCTTAACTTCTCACATGATGCTGAGTTGTCTGAAAGTTGTTTCATGGCTCTGCTCATCAAGACAAAAAAGTTGCTATTTCAGTGCATACAATGCTCTGACATTAAAGTAGTATACATTTGAATTTTACACCAAAGTGCAGAGTGCAAAGAAGATGGAAACATTTTAAGTTAACTTCCCACATGTTTCTGAGTTGTTTGAAAGTTGTTTCATGCCTCTGTACATCAAGACAAAAAAGTTCATTTCTCAGTGCATACAATGCCTACATAAAAAAAGTTGTATTTATTTCAATTTTACACAAAAGTTCTTACTGCAGACCTTATGGAAACACTTTAGGTTAACTTCCCACATGTTTCTCAACAGTTTGAAAGTTGTTTCATGCCTCTGTACATCAAGACAAAAAAGATGTTCTCTCAGTGCATACAATGCTTTGACAATACAGATAGTATACATATCAATTTTACTCCAAAGAACTTACTGCAAACCTAATGGAAACACCTTCGGTAATATTCCTACATGATTATTATTAGTTTCAAAGTTGTTTCATGGCTCTGCTCATCAAGACAAAAAAGTTGCTATTTCTGTGCATACAATGCTATGAGATTAAAGTAATATACATCTCAATTTTCCAACGAAGTGCAGACCGCAAGCCTGATAGAAACATTTTAAGTTAACTTCGCACATGTTTCTCAGCAGTTTCAAAGTTGTTTCAGTCCTCTGTACATCAAGACAAAAAAGTTGTTTTCTCAGTGCATACAATGCTTTGAGAACACAAATAGTATACATATTAATTTTACACCAAAGTACTTCCTGCAAACCTAATGGAAACACCTTAGTTTAACCTCATACATGATTATGAAGGTGTTTGAAAGTTGTTTCATGGCTCTGCTCATCACGACATAAAAGTTGCTATTTCAGTGCATACAATGCTCTGACATTAAAGTAGTATACATTTCAATTTTCCACCAAAGTGCACAGTGCAAAGAAGATGGAAACATTTTAAGTTAACTTCCCACATGTTTCTGAGTTGTTTGAAAGTTGTTTCATGCCTCTGTACATCAATACAAAAAACTCATTTTCTCTGAGCGTACAAAGCTTTGACAATACAAATAGTATACATTTTAATTTTACACCCAAGTAGTTCCTGCAAACTTAATGGAAACACCTTAGCTTAACTTCTCACATGATGCTGAGTTGTCTGAAAGTTGTTTCATGGCTCTGCTCATCAAGACAAAAAAGTTGCTATTTCAGTGCATACAATGCTCTGACATTAAAGTAGTATACATTTCAATTTTCCACCAAAGTGCAGACTGCAAACCTGATAGAAACATTTTAATTTAACTTCCCACATGTTTCTGAGCAGTTTGACAGTTGTTCCATGCCTCTGTACATCAAGACAAAAAAGTTGTTCTCTCAGAGCATACAAAGCTTTGACAATTCAAATAGTATACATTTTAATTTTACACCAAAGTACTTCCTGCAAACTTAATGGAAACAGCTTAGGTTAACTTTTCACATGATGCTGAGTTGTATGAAAGTTGTTTCATGCCTCTGCATATCAGGACAAAAGAGTTCATTTCTCAGTGCATACAATGCCTACATAAAAAAAGTTGTATTTATTTCAATTTTACACAAAAGTTCTTACTGCAAACCTTATGGAAACACCTTAGGTTAACTTCCCACATGTTTCTCAACAGTTTGAAAGTTGTTTCATGCCTCTGTACATCAAGACAAAAAAGATGTTCTCTCAGTGCATACAATGCTTTGACAATACAGATAGTATACATATCAATTTTACTCCAAAGAACTTACTGCAAACCTAATGGAAACACCTTCGGTAATATTCCTACATGATTATGATTAGTTTCAAAGTTGTTTCATGGCTCTACTCATCAATACAAAAAAGTTGCTATTTCTGTGCATACAATGCTATGACATTAAAGTAGTATACATTTTAATTTTCCACCAAAGTGCAGAGTGCAAAGAAGATGGAAACATTTTAAGTTAACTTCCCACATGTTTCTGAGTTGTTTGAAAGTTGTTTCATGCCTCTGTACATCAATACAAAAAACTCATTTTCTCTGAGCATACAAAGCTTTGACAATACAAATAGTATGCATTTT
This sequence comes from Mobula birostris, assembly GCF_030028105.1. Lineage (NCBI taxonomy): Eukaryota > Metazoa > Chordata > Chondrichthyes > Myliobatiformes > Myliobatidae > Mobula > Mobula birostris. The sequence goes on from NC_092389.1 coordinate 36,527,526, forward strand.
AATTTTACACCCAAGTAGTTCCTGCAAACTTAATGGAAACACCTTAGCTTAACTTCTCACATGATGCTGAGTTGTCTGAAAGTTGATTCATGCCTCTGCACATCAAGACAGAAAAGTTGCTTTCTCAGTGCATACAATGCTTTGACAATAAAAGTAGTACACATTTCAATTTTACACCAAAGTACTTACTACGAAGCTAATGGAAACACCTTAGGTTAACTTCCCACATGATGCAGAGTTGTCTGAAAGTTGTTTCATGCCTCTGCACATCAAGACAAAAAAGGTTCATTTCTCAGTGCATACAATGCTTACAGAAAAAAAGTTGTATTCGTTTCAATTTTACACAAAATTTCTTACTGCAAACCTTATGGAAACACCTTAGGTTAACTTCCCACATGATTAGAGTAGTTTGAAAATTGTTTCATGGCTCTGCTCATCAAGACAAAAAAGTTTATACTTCAGTGCATACAAAGCTCTAACATTAAAGTAGTATACATTTCAATTTTCTACCAAAGTGCAGATTGCAAACCTGATAGAAACATTTTAAGTTAACTTCCCACATGTCTATCAACCGTTTGAAAGTTGTTTCATGCCTCTGTACATCAAGACAAAAAAGTTGTTCTCTCAGAGCATACAAAGCTTTGACATTTCAAATAGTATACATTTTAATTTTCCACCAAAGTACTTCCTGCAAACTTAATGGAAACAGCTTAGGTTAACTTTTCACATGATGCTGAGTTGTCTGAAAGTTGTTTCATGCCTCTGCATATCAGGACAAAAAAGTTCATTTCTCAGTGCATACAATGCTTTGACAATACAAATAGTATACATTTTAATTTTACACCAAAGTACTTCTTGCAAACCTAATGGAAACACCTTAGTTTAACCTCAGACATGATTATGAGTAGTTTGAAAGTTGTTTCATGGCTCTGCTCATCAAGACAAAAAAGATGCTATTTCAGTGCATACAATGCTCTGACATTAAAGTAGTATACATTTCAATTTTCCACCAAAGTGCAGACTGCAAACCTGATAGAAACATTTTAATTTAACTTCCCACATGTTTCTGAGCAGTTTGACAGTTGTTCCATGCCTCTGTACATCAAGACAAAAAAGTTGTTCTCTCAGAGCATACAAAGCTTTGACAATTCAAATAGTATACATTTTAATTTTACACCAAAGTACTTCCTGCAAACTTAATGGAAACAGCTTAGGTTAACTTTTCACATGATGCTGAGTTGTATGAAAGTTGTTTCATGCCTCTGCATATCAGGACAAAAGAGTTCATTTCTCAGTGCATACAATGCCTACATAAAAAAAGTTGTATTTATTTCAATTTTACACAAAAGTTCTTACTGCAAACCTTATGGAAACACCTTAGGTTAACTTCCCACATGTTTCTCAACAGTTTGAAAGTTGTTTCATGCCTCTGTACATCAAGACAAAAAAGATGTTCTCTCAGTGCATACAATGCTTTGACAATACAGATAGTATACATATCAATTTTACTCCAAAGAACTTACTGCAAACCTAATGGAAACACCTTCGGTAATATTCCTACATGATTATGATTAGTTTCAAAGTTGTTTCATGGCTCTACTCATCAATACAAAAAAGTTGCTATTTCTGTGCATACAATGCTATGACATTAAAGTAGTATACATTTTAATTTTCCACCAAAGTGCAGAGTGCAAAGAAGATGGAAACATTTTAAGTTAACTTCCCACATGTTTCTGAGTTGTTTGAAAGTTGTTTCATGCCTCTGTACATCAATACAAAAAACTCATTTTCTCTGAGCATACAAAGCTTTGACAATACAAATAGTATGCATTTTAATTTTACACCCAAGTAGTTCCTGCAAACTTAATGGAAACACCTTAGCTTAACTTCTCACATGATGCTGAGTTGTCTGAAGGTTGATTCATGCCTCTGCACATCAAGACAGAAAAGTTGCTTTCTCAGTGCATACAATGCTTTGACAATAAAAGTAGTACACATTTCAATTTTACACCAAAGTACTTACTACGAAGCTAATGGAAACACCTTAGGTTAACTTCCCACATGATGCAGAGTTGTCTGAAAGTTGTTTCATGCCTCTGCACATCAAGACAAAAAAGGTTCATTTCTCAGTGCATACAATGCTTACAGAAAAAAAGTTGTATTCGTTTCAATTTTACACAAAATTTCTTACTGCAAACCTTATGGAAACACCTTAGGTTAACTTCCCACATGATTAGAGTAGTTTGAAAATTGTTTCATGGCTCTGCTCATCAAGACAAAAAAGTTTATACTTCAGTGCATACAAAGCTCTAACATTAAAGTAGTATACATTTCAATTTTCTACCAAAGTGCAGATTGCAAACCTGATAGAAACATTTTAAGTTAACTTCCCACATGTCTATCAACCGTTTGAAAGTTGTTTCATGCCTCTGTACATCAAGACAAAAAAGTTGTTCTCTCAGAGCATACAAAGCTTTGACATTTCAAATAGTATACATTTTAATTTTCCACCAAAGTACTTCCTGCAAACTTAATGGAAACAGCTTAGGTTAACTTTTCACATGATGCTGAGTTGTCTGAAAGTTGTTTCATGCCTCTGCATATCAGGACAAAAAAGTTCATTTCTCAGTGCATACAATGCTTTGACAATACAAATAGTATACATTTTAATTTTACACCAAAGTACTTCTTGCAAACCTAATGGAAACACCTTAGTTTAACCTCAGACATGATTATGAGTAGTTTGAAAGTTGTTTCATGGCTCTGCTCATCAAGACAAAAAAGATGCTATTTCAGTGCATACAATGCTCTGACATTAAAGTAGTATACATTTCAATTTTCCACCAAAGTGCAGACTGCAAACCTGATAGAAACATTTTAAGATAACTTCCCACATGTTTCTGAGTTGTCTGAAAGTTGTTTCATGCCTCTACACATCAAGACAAAAAAGTTCATTTCTCAGTGCATATAATGCTTACAGAAAAAAAGTTGTATTTATTTCAATTTTACACAAAAGTTCTCACTGCAAACCTTATGGAAACACCTTAGGTTAACTTCCCACATGTTTCTCAACAGTTTGAAAGTTGTTTCATGCCTCTGTACATCAAGACAAAAAAGATGTTCTCTCAGTGCATACAATGCTTTGACAATACAGATAGTATACATATCAATTTTACTCCGAAGAACTTACTGCAAACCTAATGGAAACACATTCGGTTATATTCCTACATGATTATGATTAGGTTCAAAGTTGTTTCATGGCTCTGCTCATCAAGACAAAAAAGTTGCTATTTCTGTGCATACAATGCTATGACATTAAAGTAATATACATCTCAATTTTCCAACGAAGTGCAGACTGCAAACCTGATAGAAACATTTTAAGTTAACTTCGCACATGTTTCTCAGCAGTTTCAAAGTTGTTTCAGTCCTCTGTACATCAAGACAAAAAAGTTGTTTTCTCAGGGCATACAATGCTTTGACAACACAAATATTATACATATTAATTTTACACCAAAGTACTTCCTGCAAACCTAATGGAAACACCTTAGTTTAACCTCATACATGATTATGAAGGTGTTTGAAAGTTGTTTCATGGCTCTGCTCATCACGGCATAAAAGTTGCTATTTCAGTGCATACAATGCTCTGACATTAAAGTAGTATACATTTCAATTTTCCAGCAAAGTGCAGAGTGCAAAGAAGCTGGAAGCATTTTAAGTTAACTTCCCACATGTTTCTGAGTTGTTTGAAAGTTGTTTCATGCCTCTGTACATCAATACAAAAAAGTCATTTTCTCTGAGCATACAAAGCTTTGACAATACAAATAGTATACATTTTAATTTTACACCCAAGTAGTTCCTGCAAACTTAATGGAAACACCTTAGCTTAACTTCTCACATGATGCTGAGTTGTCTGAAAGTTGATTCATGCCTCTGCACATCAAGACAAAAAAGTTCATTTCTCAGTGCATGCAATGCTTTGACAATACAAATAGTATACATATCAATTTCACACCAAAGAACTTACTTCGAAGCTAATGGAAACACCTTAGTTTAACCTCAGAAATGATTATGAGTAGTTTGAAAGTTGTTTCATGGCTCTGCTCATCAAGACAAAAAAGATGCTATTTCGGTGCATACAATGCTCTGACATTAAAGTAGTATACATTTCAATTTTCCACCAAAGTGCAGACTGCAAACCTGATAGAAACATTTTAATTTAACTTCCCACATGTTTCTCAGCAGTTTGACAGTTGTTCCATGCCTCTGTACATCAAGACAGAAAAGTTGCTTTCTCAGTGCATACAATGCTTTGACAATTAAAGTAGTACACATTTTAATTTTACACCAAAGTACTTACTACGAAGCTAATGGAAACACCTTAGGTTAACTTCCCACATGATGCAGAGTTGTCTGAAAGTTGTTTCATGCCTCTGCACATCAAGACAAAAAAGTTCATTGCTCAGTGCATACAATGCTTACAGAAAAAAAGTTGTATTCATTTCAATTTTACACAAAATTTCTCACTGCAAAGCTTATGGAAACACCTTAGGTTAACTTCCCACATGGTTAGAGTAGTTTGAAAATTGTTTCATGGCTCTGCTCATCAAGACAGAAAAGTTTCTATTTCAGTGCATACAAAGCTCTGACATTAAAGTAGTATACATTTCAATTTTCCACCAAAGTGCAGACTGCAAACCCGATAGAAACATTTTAAGTTAACTTCCCACAAGTTTTTGAGTTGTTTGAAAGTTGTTTCATGCCTCTGTACATCAAGACAAAAAAGTCGTTTTCACAGAGCATACAAAGCTTTGACAATACAAAAAGTATACATTTTAATTTTACACCAAAGTACTTCCTGAAAACTTAATGGAAACACCTTAGGTTAACTTCTCACATGATACTGAGTTGTCTGAAAGTTGTTTCATGCCTCTGTACATCAAGACAGAAAAGTTGCTTTCTCAGTGCATACAATGCTTTGACAATAAAATTAGTACACATTTCAATTTTCCACCAAAGTACTTACTACGAAGCTAATGGGAACACCTTAGGTTAACTTCCCACCTGATGCTGAGTTGTCTAAAAGTTGTTTCATGCTTCTGCACATCAAGACAAAAGAGTTCATTTCACAGTGCGTACAATGCTTACAGAAAAAAAGTTGTATTCATTTCAATTTTACATAAAAGTTCTTACTGCAAACCTAATGGAAACACCTTAGGTTAACTTCCCACATGATTATGAGTAGTTTGAAAGTTGTTTCATGGCTCTGCTCATCAAGACAAAAAAGTTTCTATTTCAGTGCATACAATGCTCTGACATTAAAGTAGTATACATTTCAATTTTCCAGCAAAGTGCAGACTGCAAACACGATAGAAACATTTTAAGTTAACTTCCCACATGTTTCTCAACAGTTTGAAAGTTGTTTCATGCCTCTGTACATCAAGACAAAAAAGTTGCTTTCTCAGTGCATACAATGCTTTGACAATACAGATAGTATACATATTAATTTTACACCAGAAGTACTTCCTGCAAACTTCATGGAAACACCTTAGCTTAACTTCTCACATGATGCTGAGTTGTCTGAAAGTTGTTTCATGCCTCTGTACATCAAGACAAAAAAGTTGTTTTCTCAGAGCTTACAAAGCTTTGACAATACAAATAGTATACATTTTAATTTTACAACAAAGTACTTCCTGGAAACCTATTGGAAACAACTTAGTTTAACCTCACACATGATTATGAGTAGTTTGAAAGTTGTTTCATGGCTCTGCTCATCAAGACAAAAAAGATGCTGTTTCAGTGCATGCAATGCTCTGACATTAAAGTAGTATACATTTCAATTTTCCACCAAAGTGCAGAGTGCAAACAAGATGGAAACATTTTAAGATAACTTCCCACATGTTTCTGAGTTGTTTGAAAGTTGTTTCATGCCTCTGTACATCAAGAGAAAAGAGATGTTTTTTCCGTGCGTACAATGCTTTGCAATGCAAATAGAATTCATATGAATTTTTCCACCAAAGAACTTACTGCAAACCTGATGCAAACACCTTAGGTTATCTTCCTACATGATTATGATTAGTTTGAAAGTTGTTTCACGGCTCTGCTCATCAAGACAAAAAAGTTGATTTTTCAGAGCATACAAAGCTTTGACAATACTAATAGTATACATTTTAATTTTACACCAAAGTACTTCCTGCAAACCTAATGGAAAAAACCGTAGGTTAACTTCTCACATGATGCTGAGTTGTCTGAAAGTTGTTTCATGCTTCTGCACATCAAGACAAAAAAGTTCATTTCCAAGACAAAAAGGTTGTTTTCACGGAGCATACAAAGCTTTGACAATACAAATAGTATACATTTTAATTTTATACCAAAGTAATTCCTGCAAACTTAATGGAAACACCTTAGGTTAACTTCTCACATGATGCTGAGTTGTCTGAAAGTTGTTTCATGCCTGTGTACATCAAGACAAAAAAGTTGTTTTCTCAGTGCATACAATGCTTTGACCATACAAATAGTATACATTTTATTTTTACACCAAAGTACTTCCTGCAAACCTATTGGAAACACCTTAGTTTAACCTCACACATGATTATGAGTAGTTTGTAAGTTGATTCATGGCTCTGCTCATCAAGACAAAAAAGTTGCTATTTCAGTGCATACAATGCTTTGACAATAAAATTAGTAAACATTTCAATTTTACACCAAAGTACTTACTACGAAGCTAATGGGAACACCTTAGGTTAACTTCCCACATGATGCTGAGTTGTCTGAAAGTTGTTTCATGCTTCTGCACATCAAGACCAGAAAGTTCATTTCTCAGTGCGTACAATGCTTACAGAAAAAAAGTTGTATTCATTTCAATTTTACACAAAAGTTCTTACTGCAAACCTTATGGAAACACATTAAGTTAACTTCCCACATGATAAAAAGTAGTTTGAAAGTTGTTTCATGGCTCTGCTCATCAAGACAAAAAAGTTTCTATTTCAGTGCATACAATGCTCTGACATTAAAGTAGTATACATTTCAATTTTCCACCAAAGTGCAGAGTGCAAACCTGATAGAAACATTATAATTTAACTTCCCACATGTTTCTGAGTTGTTTGAAAGTTGTTTCATACCTCTGTACATCAAGACAAAAAAGTCGTTTTCTCAGAGCATACAAAGATTTGACAATACAAATAGTATACATCTTAATTTTACACCAAAGTACTTCCTGCAAACTTAATGGAAACAACTTAGGTTAACTTCTCACATGATGCTGAGTTGTCTGAAAGTCGTTTCATGCCTCTGTACATCAAGACAAAAGAGTTCATTTCACAGTGCGTACAATGCTTACAGAAAAAAAGTTGTATTCATTTCAATTTTACACAAAAGTTCTTACTGCAAACCTAATGGAAACACCTTAGGTTAACTTCCCACATGATTATGAGTAGTTTGAAAGTTGTTTCATGGCTCTGCTCATCAAGACAAAAAAGTTTCTATTTCAGTGCATACAATGCTCTGACATTAAAGTAGTATACATTTCAATTTTCCACCTAAGTGCAGACTGCAAACCCGATAGAAACATTTTAAGTTAACTTCCCACATGTTTCTCAACAGTTTGAAAGTTGTTTCATGCCTCTGTACATCAAGACAAAAAAGTCGTTTTCACAGAGCATACAAAGCTTTGACAATACAAAAAGTATACATTTTAATTTTACACCAAAGTACTTCCTGAAAACTTAATGGAAACACCTTAGGTTAACTTCTCACATGATACTGAGTTGTCTGAAAGTTGTTTCATGCCTCTGTACATCAAGACAGAAAAGTTGCTTTCTCAGTGCATACAATGCTTTGACAATAAAATTAGTACACATTTCAATTTTCCACCAAAGTACTTACTACGAAGCTAATGGGAACACCTTAGGTTAACTTCCCACCTGATGCTGAGTTGTCTGAAAGTTGTTTCATGCTTCTGCACATCAAGACAAAAGAGTTCATTTCACAGTGCGTACAATGCTTACAGAAAAAAAGTTGTATTCATTTCAATTTTACATAAAAGTTCTTACTGCAAACCTAATGGAAACACCTTAGGTTAACTTCCCACATGATTATGAGTAGTTTGAAAGTTGTTTCATGGCTCTGCTCATCAAGACAAAAAAGTTTCTATTTCAGTGCATACAATGCTCTGACATTAAAGTAGTATACATTTCAATTTTCCAGCAAAGTGCAGACTGCAAACACGATAGAAACATTTTAAGTTAACTTCCCACATGTTTCTCAACAGTTTGAAAGTTGTTTCATGCCTCTGTACATCAAGACAAAAAAGTTGTTTTCTCAGTGCATACAATGCTTTGACAATACAGATAGTATACATATTAATTTTACACCAGAAGTACTTCCTGCAAACTTAATGGAAACACCTTAGCTTAACTTCTCACATGATGCTGAGTTGTCTGAAAGTTGTTTCATGCCTCTGTACATCAAGACAAAAAAGTTGTTTTCTCAGAGCTTACAAAGCTTTGACAATACAAATAGTATACATTTTAATTTTACAACAAAGTACTTCCTGGAAACCTATTGGAAACAACTTAGTTTAACCTCACACATGATTATGAGTAGTTTGAAAGTTGTTTCATGGCTCTGCTCATCAAGACAAAAAAGATGCTGTTTCAGTGCATGCAATGCTCTGACATTAAAGTAGTATACATTTCAATTTTCCACCAAAGTGCAGAGTGCAAACAAGATGGAAACATTTTAAAATACCTTCCCACATGTTTCTGAGTTGTTTGAAAGTTGTTTCATGCCTCTGTACATCAAGAGAAAAGAGATGTTTTTTCCGTGCGTACAATGCTTTGCAATGCAAATAGAATTCATATGAATTTTTCCACCAAAGAACTTACTGCAAACCTGATGCAAACACCTTAGGTTATCTTCCTACATGATTATGATTAGTTTGAAAGTTGTTTCACGGCTCTGCTCATCAAGACAAAAAAGTTGATTTTTCAGAGCATACAAAGCTTTGACAATACTAATAGTATACATTTTAATTTTACACCAAAGTACTTCCTGCAAACCTAATGGAAAAACCGTAGGTTAACTTCTCAAATGATGCTGAGTTGTCTGAAAGTTGTTTCATGCTTCTGCACATCAAGACAAAAAAGTTCATTTCCAAGACAAAAAGGTTGTTTTCACGGAGCATACAAAGCTTTGACAATACAAATAGTATACATTTTAATTTTATACCAAAGTAATTCCTGCAAACTTAATGGAAACACCTTAGGTTAACTTCTCACATGATGCTGAGTTGTCTGAAAGTTGTTTCATGCCTGTGTACATCAAGACAAAAAAGTTGTTTTCTCAGTGCATACAATGCTTTGACCATACAAATAGTATACATTTTAATTTTACAACAAAGTACTTCCTGCAAACCTATTGGAAACACCTTAGTTTAACCTCACACATGATTATGAGTAGTTTGTAAGTTGATTCATGGCTCTGCTCATCAAGACAAAAAAGTTGCTATTTCAGTGCATACAATGCTTTGACAATAAAATTAGTAAACATTTCAATTTTACACCAAAGTACTTACTACGAAGCTAATGGGAACACCTTAGGTTAACTTCCCACATGATGCTGAGTTGTCTGAAAGTTTTTTCATGCTTCTGCACATCAAGACCAGAAAGTTCATTTCTCAGTGCGTACAATGCTTACAGAAAAAAAGTTGTATTCATTTCAATTTTACACAAAAGTTCTTACTGCAAACCTTATGGAAACACATTAAGTTAACTTCCCACATGATAAAAAGTAGTTTGAAAGTTGTTTCATGGCTCTGCTCATCAAGACAAAAAAGTTTCTATTTCAGTGCATACAATGCTCTGACATTAAAGTAGTATACATTTCAATTTTCCACCAAAGTGCAGAGTGCAAACCTGATAGAAACATTATAATTTAACTTCCCACATGTTTCTGAGTTGTTTGAAAGTTGTTTCATACCTCTGTACATCAAGACAAAAAAGTCGTTTTCTCAGAGCATACAAAGATTTGACAATACAAATAGTATACATCTTAATTTTACACCAAAGTACTTCCTGCAAACTTAATGGAAACAACTTAGGTTAACTTCTCACATGATGCTGAGTTGTCTGAAAGTCGTTTCATGCCTCTGTACATCAAGACTAAAAAGTTGTTTTCTCAGAGCATACAAAGCTTTGACAATACAAATAGTATACATTTTAATTTTACACCAAAGTACTTCCTGAAAACCTATTGGAAACACCTTAGTTTAACCTCACACATGATTATGAGCAGTTTGTAAGCTGTTTCATGGCTCTGCTCATCAAGACAAAAAAGTTGCTATTTCAGTGCATACAATGCTTTGACAATAAAATTAGTACACATTTCAATTTTCCACCAAAGTACTTACTACGACGCTAATGGGAACACCTTAGGTTAACTTCCCACATGATGCTGAGTTGTCTGAAAGTTGTTTCATGCTTCTGCACATCAAGAGAAAAGAGTTCATTTCTCAGTGCGTACAATGCTTACAGAAATAAAGTTGTATTCATTTCAATTTTACACAAAAGTTCTTACTGCAAAGCTTATGGAAACACCTTAGGTTAACTTCCCACATGATTATGAGTAGTTTGAAAGTTGTTTCATGGCTCTGCTCATCAAGACAAAAAAGTTTCTATTTCAGTGCATACAATGCTCTGACATTAAAGTAGTATACATTTCAATTTTCCACCTAAGTGCAGACTGCAAACCCGATAGAAACATTTTAAGTTAACTTCCCACATGTTTCTCAACAGTTTGAAAGTTGTTTCATGCCTCTGTACATCAAGACAAAAAAGTCGTTTTCACAGAGCATACAAAGCTTTGACAATACAAAAAGTATACATTTTAATTTTACACCAAAGTACTTCCTGAAAACTTAATGGAAACACCTTAGGTTAACTTCTCACATGATACTGAGTTGTCTGAAAGTTGTTTCATGCCTCTGTACATCAAGACAGAAAAGTTGCTTTCTCAGTGCATACAATGCTTTGACAATAAAATTAGTACACATTTCAATTTTCCACCAAAGTACTTACTACGAAGCTAATGGGAACACCTTAGGTTAACTTCCCACCTGATGCTGAGTTGTCTGAAAGTTGTTTCATGCTTCTGCACATCAAGACAAAAGAGTTCATTTCACAGTGCGTACAATGCTTACAGAAAAAAAGTTGTATTCATTTCAATTTTACATAAAAGTTCTTACTGCAAACCTAATGGAAACACCTTAGGTTAACTTCCCACATGATTATGAGTAGTTTGAAAGTTGTTTCATGGCTCTGCTCATCAAGACAAAAAAGTTTCTATTTCAGTGCATACAATGCTCTGACATTAAAGTAGTATACATTTCAATTTTCCAGCAAAGTGCAGACTGCAAACACGATAGAAACATTTTAAGTTAACTTCCCACATGTTTCTCAACAGTTTGAAAGTTGTTTCATGCCTCTGTACATCAAGACAAAAAAGTCGTTTTCTCAGAGCATACAAAGATTTGACAATACAAATAGTATACATCTTAATTTTACACCAAAGTACTTCCTGCAAACTTAATGGAAACAACTTAGGTTAACTTCTCACATGATGCTGAGTTGTCTGAAAGTCATTTCATGCCTCTGTACATCAAGACAAAAAAGTTGTTTTCTCAGAGCATACAAAGCTTTGACAATACAAATAGTATACATTTTAATTTTACACCAAAGTACTTCCTGCAAACCTAATGGAAACACTTTAGGTTAACTTCTCAAATGATGCTGAGTTGTCTGAAAGTTGTTTCATGCCTCTGTACATCAAGACGAAAAAGTTGTTTTTTCAGTGCACACAACGCTTTGACCATACAAATAGTATACATTTTAATTTTACACCAAAGTACTTCCTGAAAACCTATTGGAAACACCTTAGTTTAACCTCACACATGATTATGAGCAGTTTGTAAGTTGTTTCATGGCTCTGCTCATCAAGACAAAAAAGTTGCTATTTTAGTGCATACAATGCTTTGTCAATAAAATTAGTACACATTTCAATTTTCCACCAAAGTACTTACTACGAAGCTAATGGGAACACCTTAGGTTAACTTCCCACATGATGCTGAGTTGTCTGAAAGTTGTTTCATGCTTCTGCACATCAAGAGAAAAGAGTTCATTTCTCAGTGCGTACAATGCTTACAGAAATAAAGTTGTATTCATTTCAATTTTACACAAAAGTTCTTACTGCAAAGCTTATGGAAACACCTTAGGTTAACTTCCCACATGATTATGAGTAGTTTGAAAGTTGTTTCATGGCTCTGCTCATCAAGACAAAAAAGTTTCTATTTCAGTGCATACAATGCTCTGACATTAAAGTAGTATACATTTCAATTTTCCACCTAAGTGCAGACTGCAAACCTGATAGAAACATTTTAAGTTATTTTCCCACATGTTTCTCAACAGTTTGAAAGTTGTTTCATGCCTCTGTACATCAAGACAAAAAAGTTGTTTTCTCAGTGCATACAATGCTTTGACAATACAGATAGTATACATATTAAAGAAGTACTTCCTGCAAACTTAATGGAAACACCTTAGCTTAACTTCTCACATGATGCTGAGTTGTCTGAAAGTTGTTTCATGCCTCTGTACATCAAGACAAAAAAGTTGTTTCTCAGAGCTTACAAAGCTTTGACAATACAAATAGTATACATTTTGATTTTACAACAAAGTACTTCTTGCAAACCTAATGGAAACACCTTAGTTTAACCTCACACATGATTATGAGTAGTTTGAAAGTTGTTTCATGGCTCTGCTCATCAAGACAAAAAAGATGCTATTTCAGTGCATACAATGCTCTGACATTAAAGTAGTATGCATTTCAATTTTCCACCAAAGTGCAGACTGCAAACCTGATAGAAACATTTTAATTTAACTTCCCACATGTTTCTCAGCAGTTTGACAGTTGTTCCATGCCTCTGTACATGAAGACAGAAAAGTTGCTTTCTCAGTGCATACAATGCTTTGACAATAAAAGTAGTACACATTTCAATTTTACACCAAAGTACTTACTACGAAGCTAATGGAAACACCTCAGGTTAACTTCCCACATGATACAGAGTTGTCTGAAAGTTGTTTCATGCCTCTGCACATCAAGACAAAAAAGTTGTTCTCTCAGTGCATACAATGCTTTGACAATACAAATAGTATACATATTAATTTTACACCAAAGTACTTCCTGCAAACCTAATGGAAACACCTTAGTTTAACCTCAGACATGATTAGGAGTAGTTTGAAAGTTGATTCATGTCTCTGCTCACAAAGACAAAATAGTTGCTATTTCAGTGCATACAATGCTCTGACATTAAAGTAGTATACATTTGAATTTTACACCAAAGTGCAGAGTGGAAAGAAGATGGAAACATTTTAAGTTAACTTCCCACATGTTTCTGAGTTGTTTGAAAGTTGTTTCATGCCTCTGTACATCAAGGCAAAAAAGTCGTTTTCATAGAGCATACAAAGCTTTGACAATACAAATAGTATACATTTTAATTTTAAACCAAAGTACTACCTGCAAACTTAATGGAAACACCTTAGGGTAACTTCTCACATGATGCTGAGTTGTCTGAAAGTTGTTTCATGCCTCTGTGCATCAAGACAAAAAAGTTGTTTTCTCAGTGCATACAATGCTTTGACCATACAAATAGTATACATTTTAATTTTACACCAAAGTACTTGTGCAAACCTATTCGAAACACCTTAGTTTAACCTCACACATGATTATGAGTAGTTTGTAAGTTGTTTCATGGCTCTGCTCATCAAGGCAAAAAATGTTGCTATTTCAGTGCATACAATGCTTTGACAATAAAATTAGTACACATTTCAATTTTCCACCAAAGTACTTACTACGAAGCTAATGGGAACACCTCAGGTTAACTTCCCACATGATGCTGAGTTGTCTGAAAGTTGTTTCATGCTTCTGCACATCAAGACCAGAAAGTTCATTTCTCAGTGCATACAATGCTTACAGAAAAAAAGTTGTATTCATTTGAATTTTACACAAAAGTTCTAACTGCAAACCTTATGGAAACACATTAGGTTAACTTCCCACATGATAAAAAGTAGTTTGAAAGTTGTTTCATGGCTCTGCTCATCAAGACAAAAAAGTTTTTATTTCAGTGCATACAATGCTCTGACATTAAAGTAGTATACATTTCAATTTTCCTCCTAAGTGCAGACTGCAAACCCGATAGAAACATTTTAAGTTAACTTCCCACATGTTTCTCAACAGTTTGAAAGATGTTTCAGCCTCTGTACATCAAGACAAAAAAGTTGTTTTCTCAGTGCATACAATGCTTTGACAACACAAATAGTATACATTTTAATTTTACACCAAAGTACTTCCTGGAAACCTATTGGAAGCACGTTAGTTTAACCTCACACATGATTATGAGTAGTTTGAAAGTTGTTTCATGGCTCTGCTCATCAAGACAAAAAAGATGCTGTTTCAGTGCATGCAATGCTCTGACATTAAAGTAGTATACATTTCAATTTTCCACCAAAGTGCAGAGTGCAAACAAGATGGAAACATTTTAAGATAACTTCCCACATGTTTCTGAGTTGTTTGAAAGTTGTTTCATGCCTCTGTACACCAAGAGAAAAGAGATGTTTTTTCCGTGCATACAATGCTTTGCAATGCAAATAGAATTCATATGAATTTTACACCAAAGAACTGACTGCAAACCTGATGCAAACACCTTAGGTTATCTTCCTACATGATTATGATTAGTTTGAAAGTTGTTTCACGGCTCTGCTCATCAAGACAAAAAAGTTGTTTTCTCAGAGCATACAAAGCTTTGACAATACTAATAGTATACATTTTAATTTTACACCAAAGTACTTCCTGCAAACCTAATGGAAAAACCTTAGGTTAACTTCTCAAATGATGCTGAGTTGTCTGAAAGTTGTTTCATGCCTCTGTACATCAAGACAAGAAAGTTGTTTTCTCAGTGCATACAATGCTTTGACCATACAAATAGTACACATTTTTATTTTACACCAAAGTACTTCCTGCAAACCTATTGGAAACACCTTAGTTTAACCTCACACACGATTATGAGTAGTTTGTAACTTGTTTCATGGCTCTGCTCATCAAGACAAAAAAGTTGCTATTTCAGTGCATACAATGCTTTGACAATAAAATTAGTACACACTTCAATTTTCCACCAAAGTACTTACTAAGAAGCTAATGGGAACACCTTAGGTTAACTTCCCACATGATGCTGAGTTGTCTGAAAGTTGTTTCATGCTTCTGCACATCAAGACAAAATAGTTCATTTCCAAGACAAAAAGGTTGTTTTCACAGAGCATACAAAGCTTTGACAATACAAATAGTATACATTTTAATTTTACACCAAAGTAATTCCTGCAAACTTAATGGAAACACCTTAGGTTAACTTCTCACATGATGCTGAGTTGTCTGAAAGTTGTTTCATGCCTCTGTACATCAAGACAAAAAAGTTGTTTTCTCAGAGCTTACAAAGCTTTGACAATACAAATAGTATACATTTTAATGTTACACCAAAGTACTTCCTGGAAACCTATTGGAAACACCTTAGTTTAACCTCACACATGATTATGAGTAGTTTGAAAGTTGTTTCATGGCTCTGCTCATCAAGACAAAAAAGTTGCTATTTCAGTGCATACAATGCTTTGACAATAAAATTAGTACACACTTCAATTTTCCACCAAAGTGCTTACTAAGAAGCTAATGGGAACACCTTAGGTTAACTTCCCACATGATGCTGAGTTGTCTGAACGTTGTTTCATGCTTCTGCACATCAAGACAAAAAAGTTCATTTCCAAGACAAAAAGGTTGTTTTCACAGAGCATACAAAGCTTTGACAATACAAATAATAAAAGACTTTTTTTCGGTGCATACAATGCTTTGACAATACAAATAGAATACATTTTAATTTTACACCAAAGTACTTCCTGGAAACCTATTGGAAACACCTTAGTTTAACCTCACACATGATTATGAGTAGTTTGAAAGTTGTTTCATGGCTCTGCTCATCAAGACAAAAAAGATGCTGTTTCAGTGCATGCAATGCTCTGACATTAAAGTAGTATACATTTCAATTTTCCACCAAAGTGCAGAGTGCAAACAAGATGGAAACATTTTAAGATAACTTCCCACATGTTTCTGAGTTGTTTGAAAGTTGTTTCATGCCTCTGTACACCAAGAGAAAAGAGATGTTTTTTCCGTGCATACAATGCTTTGCAATGCAAATAGAATTCATATGAATTTTACACCAAAGAACTGACTGCAAACCTGATGCAAACACCTTAGGTTATCTTCCTACATGATTATGATTAGTTTGAAAGTTGTTTCACGGCTCTGCTCATCAAGACAAAAAAGTTGTTTTCTCAGAGCATACAAAGCTTTGACAATACTAATAGTATACATTTTAATTTTACACCAAAGTACTTCCTGCAAACCTAATGGAAAAACCTTAGGTTAACTTCTCAAATGATGCTGAGTTGTCTGAAAGTTGTTTCATGCCTCTGTACATCAAGACAAGAAAGTTGTTTTCTCAGTGCATACAATGCTTTGACCATACAAATAGTACACATTTTTATTTTACACCAAAGTACTTCCTGCAAACCTATTGGAAACACCTTAGTTTAACCTCACACACGATTATGAGTAGTTTGTAAGTTGTTTCATGGCTCTGCTCATCAAGACAAAAAAGTTGCTATTTCAGTGCATACAATGCTTTGACAATAAAATTAGTACACACTTCAATTTTCCACCAAAGTACTTACTAAGAAGCTAATGGGAACACCTTAGGTTAACTTCCCACATGATGCTGAGTTGTCTGAAAGTTGTTTCATGCTTCTGCACATCAAGACAAAAAAGTTCATTTCCAAGACAAAAAGGTTGTTTTCACGGAGCATACAAAGCTTTGACAATACAAATAGTATACATTTTAATTTTATACCAAAGTAATTCCTGCAAACTTAATGGAAACACCTTAGGTTAACTTCTCACATGATGCTGAGTTGTCTGAAAGTTGTTTCATGCCTGTGCACATCAAGACAAAAAAGTTGTTTTCTCAGTGCATACAATGCTTTGACCATACAAATAGTATACATTTTAATTTTACACCAAAGTACTTCCTGCAAACCTATTGGAAACACCTTAGTTTAACCTCACACATGATTATGAGTAGTTTGTAAGTTGATTCATGGCTCGGCTCATCAAGACAAAAAAGTTGCTATTTCAGTGCATACAATGCTTTGACAATAAAATTAGTAAACATTTCAATTTTACACCAAAGTACTTACTACGAAGCTAATGGGAACACCTTAGGTTAACTTCCCACATGATGCTGAGTTGTCTGAAAGTTGTTTCATGCTTCTGCACATCAAGACCAGAAAGTTCATTTCTCAGTGCGTACAATGCTTACAGAAAAAAAGTTGTATTCATTTCAATTTTACACAAAAGTTCTTACTGCAAACCTTATGGAAACACATTAGGTTAACTTCCCACATGATAAAAAGTAGTTTGAAAGTTGTTTCATGGCTCTGCTCATCAAGACAAAAAAGTTTCTATTTCAGTGCATACAATGCTCTGACATTAAAGTAGTATACATTTCAATTTTCCACCAAAGTGCAGAGTGCAAACCTGATAGAAACATTATAATTTAACTTCCCACATGTTTCTGAGTTGTTTGAAAGTTGTTTCATGCCTATGTACATCAAGACAAAAAAGTCGTTTTCTCAGAGCATACAAAGATTTGACAATACAAATAGTATACATCTTAATTTTACACCAAAGTACTTCCTGCAAACTTAATGGAAACAACTTAGGTTAACTTCTCACATGATGCTGAGTCGTCTGAAAGTCGTTTCATGCCTCTGTACATCAAGACAAAAAAGTTGTTTTCTCAGAGCATACAAAGCTTTGACAATAGAAATAGTATACATTTTAATTTTACACCAAAGTACTTCCTGCAAACCTAATGGAAACACCTTAGGTTAACTTCTCAAATGATGCTGAGTTGTCTGAAAGTTGTTTCATGCCTCTGTAGATCAAGACAAAAAAGTTGTTTTTTCAGTGCACACAACGCTTTGACCATACAAATAGTATACATTTTAATTTTACACCAAAGTACTTCCTGAAAACCTATTGGAAACACCTCAGTTTAACCTCACACATGATTATGAGCAGTTTGTAAGTTGTTTCATGGCTCTGCTCATCAAGACAAAAAAGTTGTTTTCTCAGTGCATACAATGCTTTGACCATACAAATAGTATACATTTTAATTTTACACCAAAGTACTTGTGCAAACCTATTCGAAACACCTTAGTTTAACCTCACACATGATTATGAGTAGTTTGTAAGTTGTTTCATGGCTCTGCTCATCAAGGCAAAAAATGTTGCTATTTCAGTGCATACAATGCTTTGACAATAAAATTAGTACACATTTCAATTTTCCACCAAAGTACTTACTACGAAGCTAATGGGAACACCTCAGGTTAACTTCCCACATGATGCTGAGTTGTCTGAAAGTTGTTTCATGCTTCTGCACATCAAGACCAGAAAGTTCATTTCTCAGTGCATACAATGCTTACAGAAAAAAAGTTGTATTCATTTGAATTTTACACAAAAGTTCTAACTGCAAACCTTATGGAAACACATTAGGTTAACTTCCCACATGATAAAAAGTAGTTTGAAAGTTGTTTCATGGCTCTGCTCATCAAGACAAAAAAGTTTTTATTTCAGTGCATACAATGCTCTGACATTAAAGTAGTATACATTTCAATTTTCCTCCTAAGTGCAGACTGCAAACCCGATAGAAACATTTTAAGTTAACTTCCCACATGTTTCTCAACAGTTTGAAAGATGTTTCAGCCTCTGTACATCAAGACAAAAAAGTTGTTTTCTCAGTGCATACAATGCTTTGACAACACAAATAGTATACATTTTAATTTTACACCAAAGTACTTCCTGGAAACCTATTGGAAGCACGTTAGTTTAACCTCACACATGATTATGAGTAGTTTGAAAGTTGTTTCATGGCTCTGCTCATCAAGACAAAAAAGATGCTGTTTCAGTGCATGCAATGCTCTGACATTAAAGTAGTATACATTTCAATTTTCCACCAAAGTGCAGAGTGCAAACAAGATGGAAACATTTTAAGATAACTTCCCACATGTTTCTGAGTTGTTTGAAAGTTGTTTCATGCCTCTGTACACCAAGAGAAAAGAGATGTTTTTTCCGTGCATACAATGCTTTGCAATGCAAATAGAATTCATATGAATTTTACACCAAAGAACTGACTGCAAACCTGATGCAAACACCTTAGGTTATCTTCCTACATGATTATGATTAGTTTGAAAGTTGTTTCACGGCTCTGCTCATCAAGACAAAAAAGTTGTTTTCTCAGAGCATACAAAGCTTTGACAATACTAATAGTATACATTTTAATTTTACACCAAAGTACTTCCTGCAAACCTAATGGAAAAACCTTAGGTTAACTTCTCAAATGATGCTGAGTTGTCTGAAAGTTGTTTCATGCCTCTGTACATCAAGACAAGAAAGTTGTTTTCTCAGTGCATACAATGCTTTGACCATACAAATAGTACACATTTTTATTTTACACCAAAGTACTTCCTGCAAACCTATTGGAAACACCTTAGTTTAACCTCACACACGATTATGAGTAGTTTGTAACTTGTTTCATGGCTCTGCTCATCAAGACAAAAAAGTTGCTATTTCAGTGCATACAATGCTTTGACAATAAAATTAGTACACACTTCAATTTTCCACCAAAGTACTTACTAAGAAGCTAATGGGAACACCTTAGGTTAACTTCCCACATGATGCTGAGTTGTCTGAAAGTTGTTTCATGCTTCTGCACATCAAGACAAAATAGTTCATTTCCAAGACAAAAAGGTTGTTTTCACAGAGCATACAAAGCTTTGACAATACAAATAGTATACATTTTAATTTTACACCAAAGTAATTCCTGCAAACTTAATGGAAACACCTTAGGTTAACTTCTCACATGATGCTGAGTTGTCTGAAAGTTGTTTCATGCCTCTGTACATCAAGACAAAAAAGTTGTTTTCTCAGAGCTTACAAAGCTTTGACAATACAAATAGTATACATTTTAATGTTACACCAAAGTACTTCCTGGAAACCTATTGGAAACACCTTAGTTTAACCTCACACATGATTATGAGTAGTTTGAAAGTTGTTTCATGGCTCTGCTCATCAAGACAAAAAAGTTGCTATTTCAGTGCATACAATGCTTTGACAATAAAATTAGTACACACTTCAATTTTCCACCAAAGTGCTTACTAAGAAGCTAATGGGAACACCTTAGGTTAACTTCCCACATGATGCTGAGTTGTCTGAACGTTGTTTCATGCTTCTGCACATCAAGACAAAAAAGTTCATTTCCAAGACAAAAAGGTTGTTTTCACAGAGCATACAAAGCTTTGACAATACAAATAATAAAAGACTTTTTTTCGGTGCATACAATGCTTTGACAATACAAATAGAATACATTTTAATTTTACACCAAAGTACTTCCTGGAAACCTATTGGAAACACCTTAGTTTAACCTCACACATGATTATGAGTAGTTTGAAAGTTGTTTCATGGCTCTGCTCATCAAGACAAAAAAGATGCTGTTTCAGTGCATGCAATGCTCTGACATTAAAGTAGTATACATTTCAATTTTCCACCAAAGTGCAGAGTGCAAACAAGATGGAAACATTTTAAGATAACTTCCCACATGTTTCTGAGTTGTTTGAAAGTTGTTTCATGCCTCTGTACACCAAGAGAAAAGAGATGTTTTTTCCGTGCATACAATGCTTTGCAATGCAAATAGAATTCATATGAATTTTACACCAAAGAACTGACTGCAAACCTGATGCAAACACCTTAGGTTATCTTCCTACATGATTATGATTAGTTTGAAAGTTGTTTCACGGCTCTGCTCATCAAGACAAAAAAGTTGTTTTCTCAGAGCATACAAAGCTTTGACAATACTAATAGTATACATTTTAATTTTACACCAAAGTACTTCCTGCAAACCTAATGGAAAAACCTTAGGTTAACTTCTCAAATGATGCTGAGTTGTCTGAAAGTTGTTTCATGCCTCTGTACATCAAGACAAGAAAGTTGTTTTCTCAGTGCATACAATGCTTTGACCATACAAATAGTACACATTTTTATTTTACACCAAAGTACTTCCTGCAAACCTATTGGAAACACCTTAGTTTAACCTCACACACGATTATGAGTAGTTTGTAAGTTGTTTCATGGCTCTGCTCATCAAGACAAAAAAGTTGCTATTTCAGTGCATACAATGCTTTGACAATAAAATTAGTACACACTTCAATTTTCCACCAAAGTACTTACTAAGAAGCTAATGGGAACACCTTAGGTTAACTTCCCACATGATGCTGAGTTGTCTGAAAGTTGTTTCATGCTTCTGCACATCAAGACAAAAAAGTTCATTTCCAAGACAAAAAGGTTGTTTTCACGGAGCATACAAAGCTTTGACAATACAAATAGTATACATTTTAATTTTATACCAAAGTAATTCCTGCAAACTTAATGGAAACACCTTAGGTTAACTTCTCACATGATGCTGAGTTGTCTGAAAGTTGTTTCATGCCTGTGCACATCAAGACAAAAAAGTTGTTTTCTCAGTGCATACAATGCTTTGACCATACAAATAGTATACATTTTAATTTTACACCAAAGTACTTCCTGCAAACCTATTGGAAACACCTTAGTTTAACCTCACACATGATTATGAGTAGTTTGTAAGTTGATTCATGGCTCGGCTCATCAAGACAAAAAAGTTGCTATTTCAGTGCATACAATGCTTTGACAATAAAATTAGTAAACATTTCAATTTTACACCAAAGTACTTACTACGAAGCTAATGGGAACACCTTAGGTTAACTTCCCACATGATGCTGAGTTGTCTGAAAGTTGTTTCATGCTTCTGCACATCAAGACCAGAAAGTTCATTTCTCAGTGCGTACAATGCTTACAGAAAAAAAGTTGTATTCATTTCAATTTTACACAAAAGTTCTTACTGCAAACCTTATGGAAACACATTAGGTTAACTTCCCACATGATAAAAAGTAGTTTGAAAGTTGTTTCATGGCTCTGCTCATCAAGACAAAAAAGTTTCTATTTCAGTGCATACAATGCTCTGACATTAAAGTAGTATACATTTCAATTTTCCACCAAAGTGCAGAGTGCAAACCTGATAGAAACATTATAATTTAACTTCCCACATGTTTCTGAGTTGTTTGAAAGTTGTTTCATGCCTATGTACATCAAGACAAAAAAGTCGTTTTCTCAGAGCATACAAAGATTTGACAATACAAATAGTATACATATTAATTTTACACCAAAGTACTTCCTGCAAACTTAATGGAAACAACTTAGGTTAACTTCTCACATGATGCTGAGTCGTCTGAAAGTCGTTTCATGCCTCTGTACATCAAGACAAAAAAGTTGTTTTCTCAGAGCATACAAAGCTTTGACAATAGAAATAGTATACATTTTAATTTTACACCAAAGTACTTCCTGCAAACCTAATGGAAACACCTTAGGTTAACTTCTCAAATGATGCTGAGTTGTCTGAAAGTTGTTTCATGCCTCTGTAGATCAAGACAAAAAAGTTGTTTTTTCAGTGCACACAACGCTTTGACCATACAAATAGTATACATTTTAATTTTACACCAAAGTACTTCCTGAAAACCTATTGGAAACACCTCAGTTTAACCTCACACATGATTATGAGCAGTTTGTAAGTTGTTTCATGGCTCTGCTCATCAAGACAAAAAAGTTGCTATTTTAGTGCATACAATGCTTTGTCAATAAAATTAGTACACATTTCAATTTTCCACCAAAGTACTTGCTACGAAGCTAATGGGAACACCTTAGGTTAACTTCCCACATGATGCTGAGTTGTCTGAAAGTTGTTTCATGCTTCTGCACATCAAGAGAAAAGAGTTCATTTCTCAGTGCGTAGAATGCTTACAGAAATAAAGTTGTATTCATTTCAATTTTACACAAAAGTTCTTACTGCAAAGCTTATGGAAACACCTTATGTTAACTTCCCACATGATTATGAGTAGTTTGAAAGTTGTTTCATGGCTCTGCTCATCAAGACAAAAAAGTTTCTATTTCAGTGCATACAATGCTCTGACATTAAAGTAGTATACATTTCAATTTTCCACCTAAGTGCAGACTGCAAACCCGATAGAAACATTTTAAGTTAACTTCCCACATGTTTCTCAACAGTTTGAAAGTTGTTTCATGCCTCTGTACATCAAGACAAAAAAGTTGTTTTCTCAGTGCATACAATGCTTTGACAATACAGATAGTATACATATTAATTTTACACCAGAAGTACTTCCTGCAAACTTAATGGAAACACCTTAGCTTAACTTCTCACATGATGCTGAGTTGTCTGAAAGTTGTTTCATGCCTCTGTACATCAAGACAAAAAAGTTGTTTTCTCAGAGCTTACAAAGCTTTGACAATACAAATAGGAAACATTTTGATTTTACAACAAAGTACTTCTTGCAAACCTAATGGAAACACCTTAGTTTAACCTCACACATGATTATGAGTAGTTTGAAAGTTGTTTCATGGCTCTGCTCATCAAGACAAAAAAGATGCTATTTCAGTGCATACAATGCTCTGACATTAAAGTAGTATGCATTTCAATTTTCCACCAAAGTGCAGACTGCAAACCTGATAGAAACATTTTAATTTAACTTCCCACATGTTTCTCAGCAGTTTGACAGTTGTTCCATGCCTCTGTACATCAAGACAGAAAAGTTGCTTTCTCAGTGCATACAATGCTTTGACAATAAAAGTAGTACACATTTCAATTTTACACCAAAGTACTTACTACGAAGCTAATGGAAACACCTCAGGTTAACTTCCCACATGATACAGAGTTGTCTGAAAGTTGTTTCATGCCTCTGCACATCAAGACAAAAAAGTTGTTTTCTCAGTGCATACAATGCTTTGACCATACAAATAGTACACATTTTTATTTTACACCAAAGTACTTCCTGCAAACCTATTGGAAACACCTTAGTTTAACCTCACACACGATTATGAGTAGTTTGTAAGTTGTTTCATGGCTCTGCTCATCAAGACAAAAAAGTTGCTATTTCAGTGCATACAATGCTTTGACAATAAAATTAGTACACACTTCAATTTTCCACCAAAGTACTTACTAAGAAGCTAATGGGAACACCTTAGGTTAACTTCCCACATGATGCTGAGTTGTCTGAAAGTTGTTTCATGCTTCTGCACATCAAGACAAAAAAGTTCATTTCCAAGACAAAAAGGTTGTTTTCACAGAGCATACAAAGCTTTGACAATACAAATAGTATACATTTTAATTTTACACCAAAGTAATTCCTGCAAACTTAATGGAAACACCTTAGGTTAACTTCTCACATGATGCTGAGTTGTCTGAAAGTTGTTTCATGCCTCTGTACATCAAGACAAAAAAGTTGTTTTCTCAGAGCTTACAAAGCTTTGACAATACAAATAGTACTCATTTTAATGTTACACCAAAGTACTTCCTGGAAACCTATTGGAAACACCTTAGTTTAACCTCACACATGATTATGAGTAGTTTGAAAGTTGTTTCATGGCTCTGCTCAACAAGACAAAAAAGTTGCTATTTCAGTGCATACAATGCTTTGACAATAAAATTAGTACACACTTCAATTTTCCACCAAAGTGCTTACTAAGAAGCTAATGGGAATACCTTAGGTTAACTTCCCACATGATGCTGAGTTGTCTGAACGTTGTTTCATGCTTCTGCACATCAAGACAAAAAAGTTCATTTCCAAGACAAAAAGGTTGTTTTCACAGAGCATACAAAGCTTTGACAATACAAATAATAAAAGACTTTTTTTCGGTGCATACAATGCTTTGACAATACAAATAGAATACATTTTAATTTTACACCAAAGTACTTCCTGCAAACCTATTGGAAACACCTTAGTTCAACCTCACACATGATTATGACTAGTTTGTAAGTTGTTTCATGGCTCTGCTCATCAAGACAAAAAAGTTGCTATTTCTGTGCATACAATGCTTTGACAATAAAATTAGTACACATTTCAATTTTCCACCAAAGTACTTCCTACGAAGCTAATGAGAACACCTTAGGTTAACTTCCCACATGATGCTGAGTTGTCTGAAAGTTGTTTCATGCTTCTGCACATCAAGACAAAAAAGTTCATTTCCAAGACAAAAAGGTTGTTTTCACAGAGCATACAAAGCTTTGACAATACAAATAGTATACATTTTAATTTTACACCAAAGTAATTCCTGCAAACTTAATGGAAACACCTTAGGTTAACTTCTCACATGATGCTGAGTTGTCTGAAAGTTGTTTCATGCCTCTGTACATCAAGACAAAAAAGTTGTTTTCTCAGAGCTTACAAAGCTTTGACAATACAAATAGGAAACATTTTGATTTTACAACAAAGTACTTCTTGCAAACCTAATGGAAACACCTTAGTTTAACCTCACACATGATTATGAGTAGTTTGAAAGTTGTTTCATGGCTCTGCTCATCAAGACAAAAAAGATGCTATTTCAGTGCATACAATGCTCTGACATTAAAGTAGTATGCATTTCAATTTTCCACCAAAGTGCAGACTGCAAACCTGATAGAAACATTTTAATTTAACTTCCCACATGTTTCTCAGCAGTTTGACAGTTGTTCCATGCCTCTGTACATCAAGACAGAAAAGTTGCTTTCTCAGTGCATACAATGCTTTGACAATAAAAGTAGTACACATTTCAATTTTACACCAAAGTACTTACTACGAAGCTAATGGAAACACCTCAGGTTAACTTCCCACATGATACAGAGTTGTCTGAAAGTTGTTTCATGCCTCTGCACATCAAGACAAAAAAGTTGTTTTCTCAGTGCATACAATGCTTTGACCATACAAATAGTACACATTTTTATTTTACACCAAAGTACTTCCTGCAAACCTATTGGAAACACCTTAGTTTAACCTCACACACGATTATGAGTAGTTTGTAAGTTGTTTCATGGCTCTGCTCATCAAGACAAAAAAGTTGCTATTTCAGTGCATACAATGCTTTGACAATAAAATTAGTACACACTTCAATTTTTCACCAAAGTACTTACTAAGAATCTAATGGGAACACCTTAGGTTAACTTCCCACATGATGCTGAGTTGTCTGAAAGTTGTTTCATGCTTCTGCACATCAAGACAAAAAAGTTCATTTCCAAGACAAAAAGGTTGTTTTCACAGAGCATACAAAGCTTTGACAATACAAATAGTATACATTTTAATTTTACACCAAAGTAATTCCTGCAAACTTAATGGAAACACCTTAGGTTAACTTCTCACATGATGCTGAGTTGTCTGAAAGTTGTTTCATGCCTCTGTACATGAAGACAAAAAAGTTGTTTTCTCAGAGCTTACAAAGCTTTGACAATACAAATAGTATTCATTTTAATGTTACACCAAAGTACTTCCTGGAAACCTATTGGAAACACCTTAGTTTAACCTCACACATGATTATGATTAGTTTGAAAGTTGTTTCATGGCTCTGCTCAACAAGACAAAAAAGTTGCTATTTCAGTGCATACAATGCTTTGACAATAAAATTAGTACACACTTCAATTTTCCACCAAAGTGCTTACTAAGAAGCTAATGGGAACACCTTAGGTTAACTTCCCACATGATGCTGAGTTGTCTGAACGTTGTTTCATGCTTCTGCACATCAAGACAAAAAAGTTCATTTCCAAGACAAAAAGGTTGTTTTCACAGAGCATACAAAGCTTTGACAATACAAATAATAAAAGACTTTTTTTCGGTGCATACAATGCTTTGACAATACAAATAGAATACATTTTAATTTTACACCAAAGTACTTCCTGCAAACCTATTGGAAACACCTTAGTTTAACCTCACACATGATTATGACTAGTTTGTAAGTTGTTTCATGGCTCTGCTCATCAAGACAAAAAAGTTGCTATTTCTGTGCATACAATGCTTTGACAATAAAATTAGTACACATTTCAATTTTCCACCAAAGTACTTACTACGAAGCTAATGGGAACACCTTAGGTTAACTTCCCACATGATGCTGAGTTGTCTGAAAGTTGTTTCATGCTTCTGCACATCAAGACAAAAAAGTTCATTTCCAAGACAAAAAGGTTGTTTTCACAGAGCATACAAAGCTTTGACAATACAAATAGTATACATTTTAATTTTACACCAAAGTAATTCCTGCAAACTTAATGGAAACACCTTAGGTTAACTTCTCACATGATGCTGAGTTGTCTGAAAGTTGTTTCATGCCTCTGTACATCAAGACAAAAAAGTTGTTTTCTCAGAGCATACAAAGCTTTGACAATACAAATAGTATACATTTTAATTTTACACCAAAGTACTTCCTGGAAACCTATTGGAAACACCTTAGTTTAACCTCACACATGATTATGAGTAGTTTGAAAGTTGTTTCATGGCTCTGCTCATCAAGACAAAAAAGATGCTATTTCAGTGCATACAATGCTCTGACATTAAAGTAGTATACATTTCAATTTTCCACCAAAGTGCAGAGTGCAAACAAGATGGAAACATTTTAAGATAACTTCCCACATGTTTCTGAGTTGTTTGAAAGTTGTTTCATGCCTCTGTACATCAAGACAAAAAAGTCATTTTCTCAGAGCATACAAAGTTTTGACAATACAAATAGTATACATTTTAATTTTACACCGAAGTACTTTTCTGCAAACCTAATGGAAACACCTTAGGTTAACTTCTCAAATGATGCTGAGTTGTCTGAAAGTTGTTTCATGCCTCTGTACATCATGACAAAAAAGTTGTTTTTTCAGTGCATACAATGCTTTGACCATACAAATAGTATACATTTTAATTTTACACCAAAGTACTTCCTGGAAACCTATTTAAAAAAAACTTAGTTTAACCTCACACATGATTATGAGTAGTTTGAAAGTTGTTTCATGGCTCTGCTCATCAAGACAAAAAAGATGCTGTTTCAGTGCATGCAATGCTCTGACATTAAAGTAGTATACATTTCAATTTTCCACCAAAGTGCAGACTGCAAACAAGATGGAAACATTTTAAGATAACTTCCCACATGTTTCTGAGTTGTTTGAAAGTTGTTTCATGCCTCTGTACATCAAGAGAAAAGAGATGTTTTTTCCGTGCATACAATGCTTTGCAATGCAAATAGAATTCATATGAATTTTACACCAAAGAACTTACTGCAAACCTGATGCAAACACCTTAGGTTATCTTCCTACATGATTATGATTAGTTTGAAAGTTGTTTCATGGCTCTGCTCATCAAGACAAAAAAGTTGCTATTTCAGTGCATACAATGCTTTGACAATAAAATTAGTACACACTTCAATTTTCCACCAAAGTGCTTACTAAGAAGCTAATGGGAACACCTTAGGTTAACTTCCCACATGATGCTGAGTTGTCTGAACGTTGTTTCATGCTTCTGCACATCAAGACAAAAAAGTTCATTTCCAAGACAAAAAGGTTGTTTTCACAGAGCATACAAAGCTTTGACAATACAAATAATAAAAGACTTTTTTTCGGTGCATACAATGCTTTGACAATACAAATAGTACACATTTTTATTTTACACCAAAGTACTTCCTGCAAACCTATTGGAAACACCTTAGTTTAACCTCACACACGATTATGAGTAGTTTGTAAGTTGTTTCATGGCTCTGCTCATCAAGACAAAAAAGTTGCTATTTCAGTGCATACAATGCTTTGACAATAAAATTAGTACACACTTCAATTTTCCACCAAAGTACTTACTAAGAAGCTAATGGGAACACCTTAGGTTAACTTCCCACATGATGCTGAGTTGTCTGAAAGTTGTTTCATGCTTCTGCACATCAAGACAAAAAAGTTCATTTCCAACACAAAAAGGTTGTTTTCACAGAGCATACAAAGCTTTGACAATACAAATAGTATACATTTTAATTTTACACCAAAGTAATTCCTGCAAACTTAATGGAAACACCTTAGGTTAACTTCTCACATGATGCTGAGTTGTCTGAAAGTTGTTTCATGCCTCTGTACATCAAGACAAAAAAGTTGTTTTCTCAGAGCTTACAAAGCTTTGACAATACAAATAGTATTCATTTTAATGTTACACCAAAGTACTTCCTGGAAACCTATTGGAAACACCTTAGTTTAACCTCACACATGATTATGAGTAGTTTGAAAGTTGTTTCATGGCTCTGCTCAACAAGACAAAAAAGTTGCTATTTCAGTGCATACAATGCTTTGACAATAAAATTAGTACACACTTCAATTTTCCACCAAAGTGCTTACTAAGAAGCTAATGGGAACACCTTAGGTTAACTTCCCACATGATGCTGAGTTGTCTGAAAGTTGTTTCATGCTTCTGCACATCAAGACAAAAAAGTTCATTTCCAAGACAAAAAGGTTGTTTTCACAGAGCATACAAAGCTTTGACAATACAAATAATAAAAGACTTTTTTTCGGTGCATACAATGCTTTGACAATACAAATAGAATACATTTTAATTTTACACCAAAGTACTTCCTGCAAACCTATTGGAAACACCTTAGTTTAACCTCACACATGATTATGACTAGTTTGTAAGTTGTTTCATGGCTCTGCTCATCAAGACAAAAAAGTTGCTATTTCTGTGCATACAATGCTTTGACAATAAAATTAGTACACATTTCAATTTTCCACCAAAGTACTTACTACGAAGCTAATGGGAACACCTTAGGTTAACTTCCCACATGATGCTGAGTTGTCTGAAAGTTGTTTCATGCTTCTGCACATCAAGACAAAAAAGTTCATTTCCAAGACAAAAAGGTTGTTTTCACAGAGCATACAAAGCTTTGACAATACAAATAGTATACATTTTAATTTTACACCAAAGTAATTCCTGCAAACTTAATGGAAACACCTTAGGTTAACTTCTCACATGATGCTGAGTTGTCTGAAAGTTGTTTCATGCCTCTGTACATCAAGACAAAAAAGTTGTTTTCTCAGAGCATACAAAGCTTTGACAATACAAATAGTATACATTTTAATTTTACACCAAAGTACTTCCTGGAAACCTATTGGAAACACCTTAGTTTAACCTCACACATGATTATGAGTAGTTTGAAAGTTGTTTCATGGCTCTGCTCATCAAGACAAAAAAGATGCTATTTCAGTGCATACAATGCTCTGACATTAAAGTAGTATACATTTCAATTTTCCACCAAAGTGCAGAGTGCAAACAAGATGGAAACATTTTAAGATAACTTCCCACATGTTTCTGAGTTGTTTGAAAGTTGTTTCATGCCTCTGTACATCAAGAGAAAAGAGATGTTTTTTCCGTGCATACAATGCTTTGCAATGCAAATAGAATTCATATGAATTTTACACCAAAGAACGTACTGCAAACCTGATGCAAACACCTTAGGTTATCTTCCTACATGATTATGATTAGTTTGAAAGTTGTTTCACGGCTCTGCTCATCAAGACAAAAAAGTTGTTTTCTCAGAGCATACAAAGCTTTGACAATACTAATAGTATACATTTTAATTTTACACCAAAGTACTTCCTGCGAACCTAATGGAAAAACCTTAGGTTAACTTCTCAAATGATGCTGAGTTGTCTGAAAGTTGTTTCATGCCTCTGTACATCAAGACAAAAAAGTTGTTTTCTCAGTGCATACAATGCTTTGACCATACAAATAGTACACATTTTTACTTTACACCAAAGTACTTCCTGCAAACCTATTGGAAACACCTTAGTTTAACCTCACACATGATTATGAGTAGTTTGTAAGTTGTTTCATGGCTCTGCTCATCAAGACAAAAAAGTTGCTATTTCAGTGCATAAAATGCTTTGACAATAAAATTAGTACACACTTCAATTTTCCACCAAAGTACTTGCTAAGAAGCTAATGGGAACACCTTAGGTTAACTTCCCACATGATGCTGAGTTGTCTGAACGTTGTTTCATGCTTCTGCACATCAAGACAAAAAAGTTCATTTCCAAGACAAAAAGGTTGTTTTCACAGAGCATACAAAGCTTTGACAATACAAATAATAAAAGACTTTTTTTCGGTGCATACAATGCTTTGACAATACAAATAGTACACATTTTAATTTTACACCAAAGTACTTCCTGCAAACCTATTGGAAACACCTTAGTTTAACCTCACACATGATTATGAGTAGTTTGTAAGTTGTTTCATGGCTCTGCTCATCAAGACAAAAAAGTTGCTATTTCAGTGCATACAATGCTTTGACAATAAAATTAGTACACATTTCAATTTTCCACCAAAGTACTTACTATGAAGCTAATGGGAACACCTTAGGTTAACTTCCCACATGATGCTGAGTTGTCTGAAAGTTGTTTCATGCTTCTGCACATCAAGACAAAAAAGTTCATTTCCAAGACAAAAAGGTTGTTTTCACAGAGCATACAAAGCTTTGACAATACAAATAGTATACATTTTAATTTTACACCAAAGTAATTCCTGCAAACTTAATGGAAACACCTTAGGTTAACTTCTCACATGATGCTGAGTTGTCTGAAAGTTGTTTCATGCCTGTGTACATCAAGACAAAAAAGTTGTTTTCTCAGTGCATACAATGCTTTGACCATACAAATAGTATACATTTTAATTTTACACCAAAGTACTTCCTGCAAACCTATTGGAAACACCTTAGTTTAACCTCACACATGATTATGAGTAGTTTGTAAGTTGTTTCATGGCTCAGCTCATCAAGACAAAAAAGTTGCTATTTCAGTGCATACAATGCTTTGACAATAAAATTAGTAAACATTTCAATTTTACACCAAAGTACTTACAACGAAGCTAATGGGAACACCTTAGGTTAACTTCCCACATGATGCTGAGTTGTCTGAAAGTTGTTTCATGCTTCTGCACATCAAGACCAGAAAGTTCATTTCTCAGTGCATACAATGCTTACAGAAAAAAAGTTGTATTCATTTCAATTTTACACAAAAGTTCTTACTGCAAACCTTATGGAAACACATTAGGTTAACTTCCCACATGATAAAAAGTAGTTTGAAAGTTGTTTCATGGCTCTGCTCATCAAGACAAAAAAGTTTCTATTTCAGTGCATACAATGCTCTGACATTAAAGTAGTATACATTTCAATTTTCCAGCAAAGTGCAGACTGCAAACCCAATAGAAACATTTTAAGCTAACTTCCCACGTTTCTCAACAGTTTGAAAGTTGTTTCATGCCTCTGTACATCAAGACAAAAAAGTTGCTCTCTCAGTGCATACGAACCTTTGACAATATAGATAGTATACATATCAATTTTACTACAAAGAACTTACTGCAAACCTAATGGAAACACCTTAGGTTAACTTCTCAAATGATGCTGAGTTGTCTGAAAGTTGTTTCATGCCTCTGTACATCAAGACAAAAAATGTTGTTTTCTCAGAGCATACAATGCTTTGACCATACAAATAGTATACATTTTAATATTACACCAAAGTATTTCCTGCAAATCTATTGGAAACACCTTAGTTTAACCGCACACATGAGTATGAGTAGTTTGTAAGTTGTTTCATGGCTCTGCTCATCAAGACAAAAAAGTTGCTATTTCAGTGCATACAATGCTTTGACAATAAAATTAGTACACATTTCAATTTTGCACCAAAGTACTTACTACGAAGCTAATGGGAACACCTTAGGTTAACTTCCCACATGATGCTGAGTTGTCTGAAAGTTGTTTCATGCTTCTGCACATCAAGACAAAAAAGTTCATTTCCAAGACAAAAAGGTTGTTTTCACAGAGCATACAAAGCTTTGACAATACAAATAGTATACATTTTAATTTTGCACCAAAGTAATTCCTGCAAACTTAATGGAAACACCTTAGGTTAACTTCTCACATGATGCTGAGTTGTCTGAAAGTTGTTTCATGCCTGTGTACATCAAGACAAAAAAGTTGTTTTCCCAGTGCATACAATGCTTTGACCATACAAATAGTATACATTTTAATTTTACACCAAAGTACTTCCTGCAAACCTATTGGAAACACCTTAGTTTAACCTCACACATGATTATGAGTAGTTTGCAAGTTGTTTCATGGCTCAGCTCATCAGGACAAAAAAGTTGCTATTTCATTGCATACAATGCTTTGACAATAAAATTAGTAAACATTTCAATTTTACACCAAAGTAGTTACTACGAAGCTAATGGGAACACCTTAGGTTAACTTCCCACATGATGCTGAGTTGTCTGAAAGTTGTTTCATGCTTCTGCACATCAAGACCAGAAAGTTCATTTCTCAGTGCATACAATGCTTACAGAAAAAAAGTTGTATTCATTTCAATTTTACACAAAAGTTCTTACTGCAAACCTTATGGAAACACATTAGGTTAACTTCCCACATGATAAAAAGTAGTTTGAAAGTTGTTTCATGGCTCTGCTCATCAAGACAAAAAAGTTTCTATTTCAGTGCATACAATGCTCTGACATTAAAGTAGGATACATTTCAATTTTCCACCAAAGTGCAGACTGCAAACCCAATAGAAACATTTTAAGCTAACTTCCCACGTTTCTCAACAGTTTGAAAGTTGTTTCATGCCTCTGTACATCAAGACAAAAAAGTTGCTTTCTCAGTGCATACGAACCTTTGACAATATAGATAGTATACATATCAATTTTACTACGAAGAACTTACTGCAAACCTAATGGAAACACCTTAGGTTAACTTCTCAAATGATGCTGAGTTGTCTGAAAGTTGTTTCATGCCTCTGTACATCAAGACAAAAAATGTTGTTTTCTCAGAGCATACAATGCTTTGACCATACAAATAGTATACATTTTAATATTACACCAAAGTACTTCCTGCAAACCTATTGGAAACACCTTAGTTTAACCGCACACATGAGTATGAGTAGTTTGTAAGTTGTTTCATGGCTCTGCTCATCAAGACAAAAAAGTTGTTATTTCAGTGCATACAATGCTCTGACATTAAAGTAGCATACATTTCAATTTTCCACCAAAGTACTTACTACGAAGCTAATGGAAACACCTTAAGTTAACTTCCCACATGATGCTGAGTTGCCTGAAAGTTGTTTCATGCCTCTGTACATCAAGACAAAAAAGTTGTTTTCTCAGAGCATACAAAGCTTTGACAATACAAATAATAAAAGTCTTTTTTTCGGTGCATACAATGCTTTGACAATACAAATAGAATACATTTTAATTTTACACCAAAGTACTTCCTGCAAACCTATTGGAAACACCTTAGTTTAACCTCACACATGATTATGACTAGTTTGTAAGTTGTTTCATGGCTCTGCTCATCAAGACAAAAAAGTTGCTATTTCTGTGCATACAATGCTTTGACAATAAAATTAGTACACATTTCAATTTTCCACCAAAGTACTTACTACGAAGCTAATGGGAACACCTTAGGTTAACTTCCCACATGATGCTGAGTTGTCTGAAAGTTGTTTCATGCTTCTGCACATCAAGACAAAAAAGTTCATTTCCAAGACAAAAAGGTTGTTTTCACAGAGCATACAAAGCTTTGACAATACAAATAGTATACATTTTAATTTTACACCAAAGTAATTCCTGCAAACTTAATGGAAACACCTTAGGTTAACTTCTCACATGATGCTGAGTTGTCTGAAAGCTGTTTCATGCCTCTGTACATCAAGACAAAAAAGTTGTTTTCTCAGAGCATACAAAGCTTTGACAATACAAATAGTATACATTTTAATTTTACACCAAAGTACTTCCTGGAAACCTATTGGAAACACCTTAGTTTAACCTCACACATGATTATGAGTAGTTTGAAAGTTGTTTCATGGCTCTTCTCATCAAGACAAAAAAGATGCTATTTCAGTGCATACAATGCTCTGACATTAAAGTAGTATACATTTCAATTTTCCACCAAAGTGCAGAGTGCAAACAAGATGGAAACATTTTAAGATAACTTCCCACATGTTTCTGAGTTGTTTGAAAGTTGTTTCATGCCTCTGTACATCAAGACAAAAAAGTCATTTTCTCAGAGCATACAAAGTTTTGACAATACAAATAGTATACATTTTAATTTTACACCAAAGTACTTTTCTGCAAACCTAATGGAAACACCTTAGGTTAACTTCTCAAATGATGCTGAGTTGTCTGAAAGTTGTTTCATGCCTCTGTACATCATGACAAAAAAGTTGTTTTCTCAGTGCATACAATGCTTTGACCATACAAATAGTACACATTTTTATTTTACACCAAAGTACTTCCTGCAAACCTATTGGAAACACCTTAGTTTAACCTCACACATGATTATGAGTAGTTTGTAAGTTGTTTCATGGCTCTGCTCATCAAGACAAAAAAGTTGCTATTTCAGTGCATAAAATGCTTTGACAATAAAATTAGTACACACTTCAATTTTCCACCAAAGTACTTACTAAGAAGCTAATGGGAACACCTTAGGTTAACTTCCCACATGATGCTGAGTTGTCTGAACGTTGTTTCATGCTTCTGCACATCAAGACAAAAAAGTTCATTTCCAAGACAAAAAGGTTGTTTTCACAGAGCATACAAAGCTTTGACAATACAAATAATAAAAGACTTTTTTTCGGTGCATACAATGCTTTGACAATACAAATAGTACACATTTTAATTTTACACCAAAGTACTTCCTGCAAACCTATTGGAAACACCTTAGTTTAACCTCACACATGATTATGAGTAGTTTGTAAGTTGTTTCATGGCTCTGCTCATCAAGAGAAAAAAGTTGCTATTTCAGTGCATACAATGCTTTGACAATAAAATTAGTACACATTTCAATTTTCCACCAAAGTACTTACTACGAAGCTAATGGGAACACCTTAGGTTAACTTCCCACATGATGCTGAGTTGTCTGAAAGTTGTTTCATGCTTCTGCACATCAAGAGAAAAAAGTTCATTTCCAAGACAAAAAGGTTGTTTTCACAGAGCATACAAAGCTTTGACAATACAAATAGTATACATTTTAATTTTGCACCAAAGTAATTCCTGCAAACTTAATGGAAACACCTTAGGTTAACTTCTCACATGATGCTGAGTTGTCTGAAAGTTGTTTCATGCCTCTGTACATCAAGACAAAAAAGTTGTTTTCTCAGTGCACACAATGCTTTGACCATACAAATAGTATACATTTTAATTTTACACCAAAGTACTTCCTGGAAACCTATTGGAAACACCTTAGTTTAACCTCACACATGATTATGAGTAGTTTGTAAGTTGTTTCATGGCTCAGCTCATCAAGACAAAAAAGTTGCTATTTCAGTGCATACAATGCTTTGGCAATAAAATTAGTAAACATTTCAATTTTACACCAAAGTAGTTACTACGAAGCTAATGGGAACACCTTAGGTTAACTTCCCACATGATGCTGAGTTGTCTGAAAGTTGTTTCATGCTTCTGCACATCAAGACAAAAAAGTTCATTTCCAAGACAAAAAGGTTGTTTTCACAGAGCATACAAAGCTTTGACAATACAAATAGTATACATTTTAATTTTACACCAAAGTAATTCCTGCAAACTTAATGGAAACACCTTAGGTTAACTTCTCACATGATGCTGAGTTGTCTGAAAGCTGTTTCATGCCTCTGTACATCAAGACAAAAAAGTTGTTTTCTCAGAGCATACAAAGCTTTGACAATACAAATAGTATACATTTTAATTTTACACCAAAGTACTTCCTGGAAACCTATTGGAAACACCTTAGTTTAACCTCACACATGATTATGAGTAGTTTGAAAGTTGTTTCATGGCTCTGCTCATCAAGACAAAAAAGATGCTATTTCAGTGCATACAATGCTCTGACATTAAAGTAGTATACATTTCAATTTTCCACCAAAGTGCAGAGTGCAAACAAGATGGAAACATTTTAAGATAACTTCCCACATGTTTCTGAGTTGTTTGAAAGTTGTTTCATGCCTCTGTACATCAAGACAAAAAAGTCATTTTCTCAGAGCATACAAAGTTTTGACAATACAAATAGTATACATTTTAATTTTACACCAAAGTACTTTTCTGCAAACCTAATGGAAACACCTTAGGTTAACTTCTCAAATGATGCTGAGTTGTCTGAAAGTTGTTTCATGCCTCTGTACATCATGACAAAAAAGTTGTTTTCTCAGTGCATACAATGCTTTGACCATACAAATAGTACACATTTTTATTTTACACCAAAGTACTTCCTGCAAACCTATTGGAAACACCTTAGTTTAACCTCACACATGATTATGAGTAGTTTGTAAGTTGTTTCATGGCTCTGCTCATCAAGACAAAAAAGTTGCTATTTCAGTGCATAAAATGCTTTGACAATAAAATTAGTACACACTTCAATTTTCCACCAAAGTACTTACTAAGAAGCTAATGGGAACACCTTAGGTTAACTTCCCACATGATGCTGAGTTGTCTGAACGTTGTTTCATGCTTCTGCACATCAAGACAAAAAAGTTCATTTCCAAGACAAAAAGGTTGTTTTCACAGAGCATACAAAGCTTTGACAATACAAATAATAAAAGACTTTTTTTCGGTGCATACAATGCTTTGACAATACAAATAGTACACATTTTAATTTTACACCAAAGTACTTCCTGCAAACCTATTGGAAACACCTTAGTTTAACCTCACACATGATTATGAGTAGTTTGTAAGTTGTTTCATGGCTCTGCTCATCAAGAGAAAAAAGTTGCTATTTCAGTGCATACAATGCTTTGACAATAAAATTAGTACACATTTCAATTTTCCACCAAAGTACTTACTACGAAGCTAATGGGAACACCTTAGGTTAACTTCCCACATGATGCTGAGTTGTCTGAAAGTTGTTTCATGCTTCTGCACATCAAGAGAAAAAAGTTCATTTCCAAGACAAAAAGGTTGTTTTCACAGAGCATACAAAGCTTTGACAATACAAATAGTATACATTTTAATTTTGCACCAAAGTAATTCCTGCAAACTTAATGGAAACACCTTAGGTTAACTTCTCACATGATGCTGAGTTGTCTGAAAGTTGTTTCATGCCTCTGTACATCAAGACAAAAAAGTTGTTTTCTCAGTGCACACAATGCTTTGACCATACAAATAGTATACATTTTAATTTTACACCAAAGTACTTCCTGGAAACCTATTGGAAACACCTTAGTTTAACCTCACACATGATTATGAGTAGTTTGTAAGTTGTTTCATGGCTCAGCTCATCAAGACAAAAAAGTTGCTATTTCAGTGCATACAATGCTTTGGCAATAAAATTAGTAAACATTTCAATTTTACACCAAAGTAGTTACTACGAAGCTAATGGGAACACCTTAGGTTAACTTCCCACATGATGCTGAGTTGTCTGAAAGTTGTTTCATGCTTCTGCACATCAAGACCAGAAAGTTCATTTCTCAGTGCATACAATGCTTACAGAAAAAAAGTTGTATTCATTTCAATTTTACACAAAAGTTCTTACTGCAAACCTTATGGAAACACATTAGGTTAACTTCCCACATGATAAAAAGTAGTTTGAAAGTTGTTTTATGGCTCTGCTCATCAAGACAAAAAAGTTTCTATTTCAGTGCATACAATGCTCTGACATTAAAGTAGTATACATTTCAATTTTCCACCAAAGTGCAGACTGCAAACCCAATAGAAACATTTTAAGCTAACTTCCCACGTTTCTCAACAGTTTGAAAGTTGTTTCATGCCTCTGTACATCAAGACAAAAAAGTTGCTCTCTCAGTGCATACGAACCTTTGACAATATAGATAGTATACATATCAATTTTACTACAAAGAACTTACTGCAAACCTAATGGAAACACCTTAGGTTAACTTCTCAAATGATGCTGAGTTGTCTGAAAGTTGTTTCATACCTCTGTACATCAAGACAAAAAATGTTGTTTTCTCAGAGCATACAATGCTTTGACCATACAAATAGTATACATTTTAATATTACACCAAAGTACTTCCTGCAAACCTATTGGAAACACCTTAGTTTAACCGCACACATGAGTATGAGTAGTTTGTAAGTTGTTTCATGGCTCTGCTCATCAAGACAAAAAAGTTGCTATTTCAGTGCATACAATGCTCTGACATTAAAGTAGCATACATTTCAATTTTCCACCAAAGTACTTACTACGAAGCTAATGGAAACACCTTAGGTTAACTTCCCACATGATGCTGAGTTGTCTGAAAGTTGTTTAATGCCTCTGCACATCAAGAGAAAAAAGTTCATTACTTAGTGCATACAATGCTTACAGAAAAAAAGTTGTATTCATTTCAATTTTACACAAAAGTTCTTACTGCAAACCTTATGGAAACACCTTAGGTTAACTTCCCACATGATTACGAGTAGTTTGAAAGTTGTTTCATGGCTCTGCTCATCAAGACAAAAAAGTTGCTATTTCAGGGCATAGAATGCTCTGACATTAAAGTAGTATACATTTCAATTTTCCACCAAAGTGCAGACTGCAAACCTTATAGAAACATTTTAAGTTAACTTCGCACATGTTTCTCAGCAGTTTCAAAGTTGTTTCATGCCTGTGTACATCAAGACAAAAAAGTCGTTTTCACAGAGCATACAAAGCTTTGACAATAGAAATAGTATACATTTTAATTTTACACCAAAGTACTTCCTGCAAACTTAATGGAAACACCTCAGGTTCACTTCCCACATGATGCTGAGTAGTCTGAAAGTTGTTTCATCCCTCTGTACATCAAGACATAGAAGTTGTTTTCTCAGAGCATGCAAAGCTTTGACAATACAAATAGTATACATTTTAATTTTACACCAAAGTACTTCCTGCAAACCTATTGGAAACACCTTAGTTTAACCTCACACATGATTATGAGTAGTTTGTAAGTTGTTTCATGGCTCTGTACATCAAGAGATAAAAGTTGTTCTCTCAGTGCATACAATGCTTTGACAATACAGATAGTATTCATATCAATTTTACTCCAAAGAACTTACTGCAAACCTAATGGAAAAACCTTAGGTTATCTTCCTACATGATTATGATTAGTTTGAAAGTTGTTTCATGGCTCTGCTCATCAAGACAAAAAAGTTGCTATTACAGTGCATACAATGCTTTGACAATAAAATTAGTACACATTTCAATTTTCCACCAAAGTACTTACTAGGAAGCTAATGGAAACACCTTAACTTAACTTCCCACATGATGCTGAGTTGGCTGAAAGTTGTTTCATGCCTCTGCACATCAAGACAAAAAAGTTCATTTCTCAGTGCATGGAATGCTTTGACAATACAAATAGTATACATATCAATTTCACACCAAAGTAGTTACTACAAACCTAATGGAAACACCTTATTTTAACTTCCCACATGATGCTGAGTTGTCTGAAAGTTGTTTAATGCCTCTGCACATCAAGACAAAAAAGTTCATTTCTCAGTGCTTACAATGCTTTGACAATACAAATAGTATACATATTAATTTTACACCAAAGTACTTCTTGCAAACCTAATGGAAACACTTTAGTTTAACCTCAGACATGATTATGAGTAGTTTGAAAGTTGTTTCAAGGCTCTGCTCATCAAGACAAAAAAGATGCTATTTCAGTGCATACAATGCTCTAACATTAAAGTAGTATACATTTCAATTTTCCACCAAAGTGCAGAGTGCAAACTTGATAGAAACATTTTAATTTAACTTCCCACATGTTTCTCAGCAGTTTGACAGTTGTACCATGCCTCTGTACATCAAGACAGAAAAGTTACTTTCTCAGTGCATACAATGCTTTGACAATAAAAGTAGTACACATTTCAATTTTACACCAAAGTACTTACTACGAAGCTAATGGAAGCACCTTAGGTTAACTTCCCACATGATGCTGAGTTGTCTGAAAGTTGTTTCATGCCTCTGCAAATCAAGACAAAAAAGTTCATTTCTCAGTGCATACAATGCTTACAGAAAAAAAGTTGTATTCATTTCAATTTTACACAAAAGTTCTTACTGCAAACCTTATGGAAACACCTTAGGTTAAGTTCCCACATGATTATGAGTAGTTTGAAAGTTGTTTCATGGCTCTGCTCATCAAGACAAAAAAGTTGCTAATTTAGTGCATACAATGCTCTGTCATTAAAGTAGTATACATTTCAATTTTCCACCAAAATGCAGAGTGCAAACCGGATAGATACATTTTAAGTTAATTTCCCACATGTTTCTCAACAGTTTGAAAGTTGTTTCATGCCTCTGTACATCAAGACAAAAAATTGTTCTCTCAGTGCATACAATGCTTTGACAATACAGATAGTGTACATATCAATTTTACTCCAAAGAACTTACTGCAAACCTAATGGAAACACCTTAGGTTATATTCCTACATGATTATGATTAGTTTGAAAGTTGTTTCATGGCTCTGCTCATCAAGACAAAAAAGTTGCTATTTCAGTGCATACAATGCTCTGACATTAAAGTAGTATACATTTCAATTTTCCAACAAAGTGCAGACTGCAAACCTTATAGAAACATTTTAAGTTAACTTCGCACATGTTTCTCAGCAGTTTGAAAGTTGTTTCATGGCTCTGTACATCAAGCCAGGAAAGTTGCTTTCTCAGTGCATACAATGCTTTGACAATGAAATTAGTACACATTTCAATTTTACACCAAAGTGCTTACTACGAAGCTAATGGAAGCACCTTAGGTTAACTTCCCACATGATGCTGAGTTGTCTGAAAGTTGTTTCATGCCTCTGTACATCAAGACAAAAAAGTTGTTTTCCAGAGCATACAAAGCTTTCACAATACAAATTGTATACATTTTAATTTTACACCAAAGAACTTCCTGCAAACCTATTGGAAACACCTTAGTTTAACCTCACACATGATTATGAGAAGTTTGTAAGTTGTTTCATGGCTCTGTAGATCAAGAGATAAAAGTTGTTCTCTCAGTGCATACAATGCTTTGACAATACAGATAGTATTCATATCAATTTTACTCCAAAGAACTTACTGCAAAACTAATGGAAAAACCTTAGGTTATCTTCCTACATGATTATGATTAGTTTGAAAGTTGTTTCATAGCTCTGCTCATCAAGACAAAAAAGTTGCTATTTCAGTGCATAAAATGCTTTGACAATAAAATTAGTACACATTTCAATTTTCCACCAAAGTACTTACTACGAAGCTAATGCAAACACCTTAGGTTAACTTCCCACATGATGCTGAGTTGTCTGAAAGTTGTTTCATGCCTCTGCACATCAAGACAAAAAAGTTCATTTCTCAGTGCATACAATGCTTACAGAAAAAAAGTTGTATTCATTTCAATTTTACACAGAAGTTCTTTCTGCAAACCTTATG
Source organism: Mobula birostris (assembly GCF_030028105.1). Taxonomy (NCBI): domain Eukaryota; kingdom Metazoa; phylum Chordata; class Chondrichthyes; order Myliobatiformes; family Myliobatidae; genus Mobula; species Mobula birostris. Next base: position 36,569,954 of record NC_092389.1, read on the forward strand.
GAAACACCTTAGGTTATGTTCCCACATGATTATGAGTAGTTTGAAAGTTGTTTCATGGCTCTGCTCATGAAGACAAAAAAGTTGCTATTTCAGTGCATACAATGCTCTGACATTAAAGTAGTATACATTTCAATTTTCCACCAAAATGCAGACTGCAAACCCGATAGAAACATCTTAAGTTAACTTCCCACATGTTTCTCAACAGTTTGAAAGTTGTTTCATGCCTCTGTACATCAAGACAAAAAAATTGTTCTCTCAGTGCATACAATGCTTTGACAATACAGATAGCATACATATCAATTTTACTCCAAAGAACTTACTGCAAACCTAATGGAAACACCTTAGGTTATATTCCTACATGATTATGATTAGTTTGAAAGTTGTTGCATGGCTCTGCTCATCAAGACAAAAAAGTTGCTATTTCAGTGCATACAATGCTCTGACATTAAAGTAGTATACATTTCAATTTTCCAACAATGTGCAGAATGCAAACCTGATAGAAACATTTTAAGTTAACTTCGCACATGTTTCTCAGCAGTTTCAAAGTTTTTTCATGCCTCTGTACATCAAGACAAAAAAGTCATTTTCTCAGAGCATACAAAGCTTTGACAGTACAAATAGTATACATTTTAATTTTACACCAAAGTACTTCCTGCAAACCTAATGGAGACACCTTAGGTTAACTTCTCACATGATGCTGAGTTGTCTGAAAGTTCTTTCATGCCTCTGTACATCAAGACAAAAAAGTTGTTCTCTCAGTGCATACAATGCTTTGACAATACAGATAGTGTACATATCAATTTCACACCAAAGTACTTCCTGCAAACCTAATGGAAACACCTTAGTTTAACCTAACACATGATTATGAGTAGTTTCAAAGTTGTTTCATGGCTCTGCTCATCAAGACAAAAGAGATGCTATTTCAGTGCATACAATGCTCTGACATTAAAGTAGTATACATTTCAATTTTCCAACAAAGTGCAGACTGCAAACCTGATAGAAACATTTTAAGTTAACTTCGCACATGTTTCTCAGCAGTTTCAAAGTTGTTTCATGCCTCTGTACATCAAGGCAAAAAAGTTATTTTCTCAGTGCATACAATGCTTTGACCATACAAATAGTATACATTTTAATTTTACACCAAAGTACTTCCTGCAAACCTAATGGAAACACCTTAGTTTGACCTCACACATGATTATGAGTAGTTTGTAAGTTGTTTCATGGCTCTGCTCATCAAGGCAAAAAAGTTGCTATTTCAGTGCATACAAAGCTTTGACAATAAAATTGGTACACATTTCAATTTTCCACCAAAGTACTTACTACGAAGCTAATGGGAACACCTTAGGTTAACTTCCCACATGATGCTGAGTTGTCTGAAAGTTGTTTCATGCTTCTGCACATCAACACAAAAAAGTTCATTTCTCAGTGCATACAATGCTTACAGAAAAAAAGTTGTATTCCTTTCAATTTTACACAAAAGTTCTTACTGCAAACCTTATGGAAACACCTTAGGTTAACTTCCCACATGATTATGAGTAGTTTGAAAGTTGTTTCATGGCTCTGCTCATCAAGACTAAAAAGTTGCTATTTCAGTGCATACAATGCTCTGACATTAAAGTAGCATACATTTCAATTTTCCACCAAAGTACTTACTACGAAGCTAATGGAAACACCTAAAGTTACCTTCCCACATGATGCTGAGTTGCCTGAAAGTTGTTTCATGCCTCTGCACATCAAGACAAAAAAGTTCATTTCTCAGTGAATGGAATGCTTTGACAATACAAATAGTATACATATCAATTTCACACCAAAGTAGTTACTACAAAGCTAATGGAAACACCTTAGGTTAACTTCCCACATGATGCTGAGTTGTCTGAAAGTTGTTTAATGCCACTGCACATCAAGACAAAAAAGTTCATTTCTCAGTGCATACAAAGCTTTGACAATACAAATAGTATACATTTTAATTTTACACCAAAGTACTTCTTACAAACCTAATGGAAACACCTTAGTTTAACCTCAGACATGATTATGAGTAGTTTGAAAGTTGTTTCAAGGCTCTGCTCATCAAGACAAAAAAGATTCTATTTCAGTGCATACAATGCTCTGACATTAAAGTAGTATACATTTCAATTTTCCACCAAAGTGCAGAGTGCAAACTTGATAGAAACATTTTAATTTCACTTCCCACATGTTTCTCAGCAGTTTGACAGTTGTTCCATGCCTCTGTACATCAAGACAGAAAAGTTGCTTTCTCAGTGCATACAATGCTTTGACAATAAAAGTAGTACACATTTCAATTTTACACCAAAGTACTTACTACGAAGCTAATGGAAAAACCTTAGGTTAACTTCCCACATGATGCTGAGTTGTCTGAAAGTTGTTTAATGCCTCTGCACATCAAGAGAAAAAAGTTCATTTCTCAGTGCATACAATGCTTACAGAAAAAAAGTTGTATTCATTTCAATTTTACACAAAAGTTCTTACTGCAAACCTTATGCAAACACCTTAGGTTAACTTCCCACATGATTACGAGTAGTTTGAAAGTTGTTTCATGGCTCTGCTCATCAAGACAAAAAAGTTTCTATTTCAGTGCATACAATGCTCTGACATTAAAGTAGCATACATTTCAATTTTCCACCAATGTGCAGGCTGCAAACCCGATAGAAACATTTTAAATTAACTTCCCACAATTTTCTGTACAGTTTGAAAGTTGTTTCATGCCTCTGTACATCAAGAGATAAAAGTTGTTCTCTCAGTGCACACAATGCTTTGACAATACAGATAGTATACATATCAATTTTACTCCAAAGAACTTACTGCAAACCTAATGGAAAAACCTTAGGTTATCTTCCTACATGATTATGATTAGTTTGAAAGTTGTTTCATGGCTCTGCACATCAAGACAAAAAAGTTCTTATCTCAGGGCATAGAATGCTTAGACAATACAATTAGTATGCATTTCAATTTTACACCAAAGCACTTACTGCAAACCTAATGGAAACAACTTAGATTAACTTCCCAAATGATTCTGAGATGTCTGAAAGTTGTTTCATACCTGTGCACATAAAGACAAAAAAGTTGATTTCTCAGTGAATAGAATGCTTTGACATAAATGTAGTTTCCATTTCAATTGTACTCAAAAGTCCTGACTGCAAACCTAATGTAAACACCTTAGGTTAAGTTTCCACATAATTATGAGTAGTTTGAAAGTTGTTTCATGGCTGTACACATCAACACAAAAAAGTTGTTATCTCAGTGCATGCAATGCTTAGACAATACAAATACTATACATTTCAATTTTACACCAAAGCACCTACTGCAAACCTAATGTAAACACTTTAGGTTAACTTCCCACATGATTCTGAGATGTCTGAAAGTTGTTTCATACCTCTGCACATAAAGACAAAAAAGTTGATTTCTCAGTGAATAGAATGCTTTGACATAAATGTAGTTTACATTTCAATTGTACTCAAAAGTCCTGACTGCAAACCTAATGGAAACACCTTAGGTTAACTTTCCACATGATTATGAGTAGTTTGAAAGTTGTTTCACGGCTGCACACATCTACTCAAAAAAGTTGCTATCTCAGTGCATGCAATGCTTAGACAATACAAATAGTATACCTTTCAATTTTACACCAAAGCACTTACTGCAAACCTAGTGGAAACAACTTAGATTAACTTCCCACATGATTCTGAGATGTCTGAAAGTTGTTTCATACCTGTGCACATGAAGACATAAAAGTTGATTTCTCAGTGAATAGAATGCTTTGACATAAATGTAGTTTCCATTTCAATTGTACTCAAAAGTCCTGACTGCAAACCTAATCGAAACACCTTAGGTTAAGTTTCCACATGATTATGAGTAGTTTGAAAGTTGTTTCATGGCTCTACACATCAAAACATAAAAGTTGTTATCTCAGTGCATACAATACTAAGACAATACAAATAGTATACATTTCAATTTTACTCCAAAGCACTTACTGCAAACCTAATGGAAACACCTTTCGTTAATTTCCCACATCATTCTGAGATGTCTGCAAGTTGTTTCATGCCTCTACTCATCAACACAAAAAAGTTGTTAACTCAGGGCACACAATGGTTAGATAATACAAAAAGTATACATTTCAATTTTAAAATAAAGTACTTACTGCAAACCTAATGGAAACACCTTAGGTTAACTTCCCACATGTTTCTGAGTTGTTTCAAAGTTCTATTATGGCTCTGCACATCAAGACAAAAAAGTTGTTATCTCAGGGCATAGAATGCCTAGACAATACAAATAGTATACATTTCAATTTCACAGCAAAGCACTGACTGCAAACCTAATGTAAACACTTTAGGTTAACTTCCCACATGATTCTGAGATGTCTGAAAGTTGTTTCATACCTGTGCACATAAAGACAAAAAAGTTGATTTCTCATTGAATAGAATGCTTTGACATAAATGTAGTTTCCATTTCAGTTGTATTCAAAAGTGCTGACTGCAAACCTGATGGAAACACATTAGGTTAACTTTCCACATGATTATGAGTAGTTTGAAAGTTGTTTCATGGCTGCACACATCAACACAAAAAAGTTGTTATCTCAGTTCATGCAATGCTTAGACAATACAAATAGTAGACATTTCAATTTTACACCAAAGCACTTAGGGCAAACCTAATGGAAACACTTTAGGTTAACTTCCCACATGATTCTGAGATGTCTGAAAGTTGTTTCATACCTGTGCACATAAAGACAAAAAAGTTGATTTCTCAGTGAATAGAATGCTTTGACATAAATGTAGTTTCCATTTCAATTGTACTCAAAAGTCCTGACTGCAAACCTAATGGAAACACCATAGGTTAACTTTCCACATGATTATGAGTAGTTTGAAAGTTGTTTCATGGCTGTACACATCAACACAAAAAAGTTGTTATCTCAGTGCATGCAATGCTTAGACAATACAAATAGTATACATTTCAATTTTACACCAAAGCACTTACTGCAAACTTAATGGAAACAACTTAGATTAACTTCCCACATGATTCTGAGATGTCTGAAAGTTGTTTCATACCTGTGCACATAAAGACAAAAAAGTTGATTTCTCAGTGAATAGAATGCTTTGACATGAATGTAGTTTCCATTTCAATTGTACTCAAAAGTCCTGACTGCAAACCTAATGGAAACACCTTAGGTTAAGTTTCCACATGATTATGAGTAGTTTGAAAGTTGTTTCATGGCTGTACACATCAACACAAAAAAGTTGCTATCTCAGTGCATGCAATGCTTAGACAATACAAACAGTATACATTTCAATTTTACACCAAAGCACGTACTGCAAACCTAATGTAAATAACTTAGATTAACTTCCCACATGATTCTGAGATGTCTGAAAGTTGTTTCATACCTGTGCACATAAAGCCAAAATAGTTGATTTCTCAGTGAATAGAATGCTTTGACATAAATGTAGTTTCCATTTCAATTGTATTCAAAAGTGCTGACTGCAAACCTAATGGAAACACATTAGGTTAACTTTCCACATGATTATGAGTAGTTTGAAAGTTGTTACATGGCTGTACACATCAACACAAAAAAGTTGTTATGTCAGTGCATGCAATGCTTAGACAATACAAATAGTATACATTTCAATTTTACACCAAAGCACTTACTGCAAACCTAGTGGAAACAACTTAGATTAACTTCCCACATGATTCTGAGATGTCTGAAAGTTGTTTCATGCCTCTGTTCATCAAGACAAAAAAGTTACTTTCTCAGTGCATACTATGTTCTGACATTAAGGTAGTATACATTTCAATTTTCCACCAAAGTGCAGACTGCAAACACGATAGAAACATTTTAAGTTAACTTCCCACATGTTTCTCAACAGTTTGAAAGTTGTTTCATGCCTCTGTACATCAAGACAGAAAAGTTGTTTTCTCAGTGCATACAATGCTTTGAGAATACAGATAGTATACATATTAATTTTACACCAGAAGTACTTCCTGCAAACTTAATGGAAACACCTTAGCTTAACTTCTCACATGATGCTGAGTTGTCTGAAAGTTGTTTCATGCCTCTGTGCATCAAGACAAAAAAGTTGTTTTCTCAGAGCTTACAAAGCTTTGACAATACAAATAGTATACATTTTAATTTTACAACAAAGTACTTCCTGGAAACCTATTGGAAACAACTTAGTTTAACCTCACACATGATTATGAGTAGTTTGAAAGTTGTTTCATGGCTCTGCTCATCAAGACAAAAAAGATGCTGTTTCAGTGCATGCAATGCTCTGACATTAAATAGTATACATTTCAATTTTCCACCAAAGTGCAGAGTGCAAACAAGATGGAAACATTTTAAAATACCTTCTCACATGTTTCTGAGTTGTTTGAAAGTTGTTTCATGCCTCTGTACATCAAGAGAAAAGAGATGTTTTTTCCGTGCGTACAATGCTTTGCAATGCAAATAGAATTCATATGAATTTTTCCACCAAAGAACTTACTGCAAACCTGATGCAAACACCTTAGGTTATCTTCCTACATGATTATGATTAGTTTGAAAGTTGTTTCACGGCTCTGCTCATTAAGACAAAAAAGTTGATTTTTCAGAGCATACAAAGCTTTGACAATACTAATAGTATACATTTTAATTTTACACCAAAGTACTTCCTGCAAACCTAATGGAAAAACCGTAGGTTAACTTCTCAAATGATGCTGAGTTGTCTGAAAGTTGTTTCATGCCTCTGCACATCAAGACAAAAAAGTTCATTTCCAAGACAAAAAGGTTGTTTTCACGGAGCATACAAAGCTTTGACAATACAAATAGTATACATTTTAATTTTATACCAAAGTAATTCCTGCAAACTTAATGGAAACACCTTAGGTTAACTTCTCACATGATGCTGAGTTTTCTGAAAGTTGTTTCATGCCTGTGTACATCAAGACAAAAAAGTTGTTTTCTCAGTGCATACAATGCTTTGACCATACAAATAGTATACATTTTAATTTTACAACAAAGTACTTCCTGCAAACCTATTGGAAACACCTTAGTTTAACCTCACACATGATTATGAGTAGTTTGTAAGTTGATTCATGGCTCTGCTCATCAAGACAAAAAAGTTGCTATTTCAGTGCATACAATGCTTTGACAATAAAATTAGTAAACATTTCAATTTTACACCAAAGTACTTACTACGAAGCTAATGGGAACACCTTAGGTTAACTTCCCACATGATGCTGAGTTGTCTGAAAGTTGTTTCATGCTTCTGCACATCAAGAGAAAAGAGTTCATTTCTCAGTGCGTACAATGCTTACAGAAATAAAGTTGTATTCATTTCAATTTTACACAAACGTTCTTACTGCAAAGCTTATGGAAACACCTTAGGTTAACTTCCCACATGATTATGAGTAGTTTGAAAGTTGTTTCATGGCTCTGCTCATCAAGACAAAAAAGTTTCTATTTCAGTGCATACAATGCTCTGACATTAAAGTAGTATACATTTCAATTTTCCAGCAAAGTGCAGACTGCAAACACGATAGAAACATTTTAAGTTAACTTCCCACATGTTTCTCAACAGTTTGAAAGTTGTTTCATGCCTCTGTACATCAAGACAAAAAAGTTGTTTTCTCAGTGAATACAATGCTTTGACAATACAGATAGTATACATATTAATTTTACACCAGAAGTACTTCCTGCAAACTTAATTGAAACACCTTAGCTTAACTTCTCACATGATGCTGAGTTGTCTGAAAGTTGTTTCATGCCTCTATACATCAAGACAAAAAAGTTGTTTTCTCAGAGCTTACAAAGCTTTGACAATACAAATAGTATACATTTTAATTTTACAACAAAGTACTTCCTGGAAACCTATTGGAAACAACTTAGTTTAACCTCACACATGATTATGAGTAGTTTGAAAGTTGTTTCATGGCTCTGCTCATCAAGACAAAACAGATGCTGTTTCAGTGCATGCAATGCTCTGACATTAAAGTAGTATACATTTCAATTTTCCACCAAAGTGCAGAGTGCAAACAAGATGGAAACATTTTAAAATACCTTCCCACATGTTTCTGAGTTGTTTGAAAGTTGTTTCATGCCTCTGTACATCAAGAGAAAAGAGATGTTTTTTCCGTGCGTACAATGCTTTGCAATGCAAATAGAATTCATATGAATTTTTCCACCAAAGAACTTACTGCAAACCTGATGCAAACACCTTAGGTTATCTTCCTACATGATTATGATTAGTTTGAAAGTTGTTTCACGGCTCTGCTCGTCAAGACAAAAAAGTTGATTTCTCAGAGCATACAAAGCTTTGACAATACTAATAGTATACATTTTAATTTTACACCAAAGTACTTCCTGCAAACCTAATGGAAAAACCGTAGGTTAACTTCTCAAATGATGCTGAGTTGTCTGAAAGTTGTTTCATGCTTCTGCACATCAAGACAAAAAAGTTCATTTCCAAGACAAAAAGGTTGTTTTCACGGAGCATACAAAGCTTTGACAATACAAATAGTATACATTTTAATTTTATACCAAAGTAATTCCTGCAAACTTAATGGAAACACCTTAGGTTAACTTCTCACATGATGCTGAGTTGTCTGAAAGTTGTTTCATGCCTGTGTACATCAAGACAAAAAAGTTGTTTTCTCAGTGCATACAATGCTTTGACCATACAAATAGTATACATTTTAATTTTACAACCAAGTACTTCCTGCAAACCTATTGGAAACACCTTAGTTTAACCTCACACATGATTATGAGTAGTTTGTAAGTTGATTCATGGCTCTGCTCATCAAGACAAAAAAGTTGCTATTTCACTGCATACAATGCTTTGACAATAAAATTAGTAAACATTTCAATTTTACACCAAAGTACTTACTACGAAGCTAATGGGAACACCTTAGGTTAACTTCCCACATGATGCTGAGTTGTCTGAAAGTTGTTTCATGCTTCTGCACATCAAGACCAGAAAGTTCATTTCTCAGTGCGTACAATGCTTACAGAAAAAAAGTTGTATTCATTTCAATTTTACACAAAAGTTCTTACTGCAAACCTTATGGAAACACATTAGGTTAACTTCCCACATGATAAAAAGTAGTTTGAAAGTTGTTTCATGGCTCTGCTCATCAAGACAAAAAAGTTTCTATTTCAGTGCATACAATGCTCTGACATTAAAGTAGTATACATTTCAATTTTCCACCAAAGTGCAGAGTGCAAACCTGATAGAAGCATTATAATTTAACTTCCCACATGTTTCTGAGTTGTTTGAAAGTTGTTTCATGCCTCTGTACATCAAGACTAAAAAGTTGTTTTCTCAGAGCATACAAAGCTTTGACAATACAAATAGTATACATTTTAATTTTACACCAAAGTACTTCCTGCAAACCTATTGGAAACACCTTAGTTTAACCTCACACATGATTATGAGCAGTTTGTAAGTTGTTTCATGGCTCTGCTCATCAAGACAAAAAAGTTGCTATTTCAGTGCATACAATGCTTTGACAATAAAATTAGTACACATTTCAATTTTCCACCAAAGTACTTACTACGAAGCTAATGGGAACACCTTAGGTTAACTTCCCACATGATGCTGAGTTGTCTGAAAGTTGTTTCATGCTTCTGCACATCAAGAGAAAAGAGTTCATTTCTCAGTGCGTACAATGCTTACAGAAATAAGGTTGTATTCATTTCAATTTTACACAAACGTTCTTACTGCAAAGCTTATGGAAACACCTTAGGTTAACTTCCCACATGATTATGAGTAGTTTGAAAGTTGTTTCATGGCTCTGCTCATCAAGACAAAAAAGTTTCTATTTCAGTGCATACAATGCTCTGACATTAAAGTAGTATGCATTTCAATTTTCCACCTAAGTGCAGACTGCAAACCCGATAGAAACATTTTAAGTTAACTTCCCACATGTTTCTCAACAGTTTGAAAGTTGTTTCATGCCTCTGTACATCAAGACAAAAAAGTCGTTTTCACAGAGCATACAAAGCTTTGACAATACAAAAAGTATACATTTTAATTTTACACCAAAGTACTTCCTGAAAACTTAATGGAAACACCTTAGGTTAACTTCTCACATGATACTGAGTTGTCTGAAAGTTGTTTCATGCCTCTGTACATCAAGACAGAAAAGTTGCTTTCTCAGTGCATACAATGCTTTGAGAACAAAATTAGTACACATTTCAATTTTCCACCAAAGTACTTACTACGAAGCTAATGGGAACACCTTAGGTTAACTTCCCACCTGATGCTGAGTTGTCTGAAAGTTGTTTCATGCTTCTGCACATCAAGACAAAAGAGTTCTTTTCACAGTGGGTACAATGCTTACAGAAAAAAAGTTGTATTCATTTCAATTTTACATAAAAGTTCTTACTGCAAACCTAATGGAAACACCTTAGGTTAACTTCCCACATGATTATGAGTAGTTTGAAAGTTGTTTCATGGCTCTGCTCATCAAGACAAAAAAGTTTCTATTTCAGTGCATACAATGCTCTGACATTAAAGTAGTATACATTTCAATTTTCCAGCAAAGTGCTGACTGCAAACACGATAGAAACATTTTAAGTTAACTTCCCACATGTTTCTCAACAGTTTGAAAGTTGTTTCATGCCTCTGTACATCAAGACAAAAAAGTTGTTTTCTCAGTGCATACAATGCTTTGACAATACAGATAGTATACATATTAATTTTACACCAGAAGTACTTCCTGCAAACTTAATTGAAACACCTTAGCTTAACTTCTCACATGATGCTGAGTTGTCTGAAAGTTGTTTCATGCCTCTATACATCAAGACAAAAAAGTTGTTTTCTCAGAGCTTACAAAGCTTTGACAATACAAATAGTATACATTTTAATTTTACAACAAAGTACTTCCTGGAAACCTATTGGAAACAACTTAGTTTAACCTCACACATGATTATGAGTAGTTTGAAAGTTGTTTCATGGCTCTGCTCATCAAGACAAAAAAGATGCTGTTTCAGTGCATGCAATGCTCTGACATTAAAGTAGTATACATTTCAATTTTCCACCAAAGTGCAGAGTGCAAACAAGATGGAAACATTTTAAAATACCTTCCCACATGTTTCTGAGTTGTTTGAAAGTTGTTTCATGCCTCTGTACATCAAGAGAAAAGAGATGTTTTTTCCGTGCGTACAATGCTTTGCAATGCAAATAGAATTCATATGAATTTTTCCACAAAAGAACTTACTGCAAACCTGATGCAAACACCTTAGGTTATCTTCCTACATGATTATGATTAGTTTGAAAGTTGTTTCACGGCTCTGCTCATCAAGACAAAAAAGTTGATTTCTCAGAGCATAGAAAGCTTTGACAATACTAATAGTATACATTTTAATTTTACACCAAAGTACTTCCTGCAAACCTAATGGAAAAACCGTAGGTTAACTTCTCAAATGATGCTGAGTTGTCTGAAAGTTGTTTCATGCTTCTGCACATCAAGACAAAAAAGTTCATTTCCAAGACAAAAAGGTTGTTTTCACGGAGCATACAAAGCTTTGACAATACAAATAGTATACATTTTAATTTTATACCAAAGTAATTCCTGCAAACTTAATGGAAACACCTTAGGTTAACTTCTCACATGATGCTGAGTTGTCTGAAAGTTGTTTCATGCCTGTGTACATCAAGACAAAAAAGTTGTTTTCTCAGTGCATACAATGCTTTGACCATACAAATAGTATACATTTTAATTTTACAACCAAGTACTTCCTGCAAACCTATTGGAAACACCTTAGTTTAACCTCACACATGATTATGAGTAGTTTGTAAGTTGATTCATGGCTCTGCTCATCAAGACAAAAAAGTTGCTATTTCAGTGCATACAATGCTTTGACAATAAAATTAGTAAACATTTCAATTTTACACCAAAGTACTTACTACGAAGCTAATGGGAACACCTTAGGTTAACTTCCCACATGATGCTGAGTTGTCTGAAAGTTGTTTCATGCTTCTGCACATCAAGACCAGAAAGTTCATTTCTCAGTGCGTACAATGCTTACAGAAAAAAAGTTGTATTCATTTCAATTTTACACAAAAGTTCTTACTGCAAACCTTATGGAAACACATTAGGTTAACTTCCCACATGATAAAAAGTAGTTTGAAAGTTGTTTCATGGCTCTGCTCATCAAGACAAAAAAGTTGCTATTTCAGTGCATACAATGCTCTGACATTAAAGTAGTATACATTTCAATTTTCCACCAAAGTGCAGAGTGCAAACCTGATAGAAACATTATAATTTAACTTCCCACATGTTTCTGAGTTGTTTGAAAGTTGTTTCATGCCTCTGTACATCAAGACAAAAAAGTTGTTTTCTCAGTGCATACAATGCTTTGACAATACAGATAGTATACATATTAATTTTACACCAGAAGTACATCCTGCAAACTTAATGGAAACACCTTAGCTTAACTTCTCACATGATGCTGAGTTGTCTGAAAGTTGTTTCATGCCTCTGTACATCAAGACAAAAAAGTTGTTTTCTCAGAGCTTACAAAGCTTTGACAATACAAATAGTATACATTTTGATTTTACAACAAAGTACTTCTTGCAAACCTAATGGAAACACCTTAGTTTAACCTCACACATGATTATGAGTAGTTTGAAAGTTGTTTCATGGCTCTGCTCATCAAGACAAAAAAGATGCTATTTCAGTGCATACAATGCTCTGACATTAAAGTAGTATGCATTTCAATTTTCCACCAAAGTGCAGACTGCAAACCTGATAGAAACATTTTAATTTAACTTCCCACATGTTTCTCAGCAGTTTGACAGTTGTTCCATGCCTCTGTACATCAAGACAGAAAAGTTGCTTTCTCAGTGCATACAATGCTTTGACAATAAAAGTAGTACACATTTCAATTTTACACCAAAGTACTTACTACGAAGCTAATGGAAACACCTCAGGTTAACTTCCCACATGATACAGAGTTGTCTGAAAGTTGTTTCATGCCTCTGCACATCAAGACAAAAAAGTTGTTCTCTCAGTGCATACAATGCTTTGACAATACAAATAGTATACATATTAATTTTACACCAAAGTACTTCCTGCAAACCTAATGGAAACACCTTAGTTTAACCTCAGACATGATTAGGAGTAGTTTGAAAGTTGTTTCATGTCTCTGCTCACAAAGACAAAATAGTTGCTATTTCAGTGCATACAATGCTCTGACATTAAAGTAGTATACATTTGAATTTTACACCAAAGTGCAGAGTGCAAAGAAGATGGAAACATTTTAAGTTAACTTCCCACATGTTTCTGAGTTGTTTGAAAGTTGTTTCATGCCTCTGTACATCAAGACAAAAAAGTCGTTTTCACAGAGCATACAAAGCTTTGACAATACAAATAGTATACATTTTAATTTTAAACCAAAGTACTACCTGCAAACTTAATGGAAACACCTTAGGGTAACTTCTCACATGATGCTGAGTTGTCTGAAAGTTGTTTCATGCCTCTGTGCATCAAGACAAAAAAGTTGTTTTCTCAGTGCATACAATGCTTTGACCATACAAATAGTATACATTTTAATTTTACACCAAAGTACTTGTGCAAACCTATTCGAAACACCTTAGTTTAACCTCACACATGATTATGAGTAGTTTGTAAGTTGTTTCATGGCTCTGCTCATCAAGGCAAAAAATGTTGCTATTTCAGTGCATACAATGCTTTGACAATAAAATTAGTACACATTTCAATTTTCCACCAAAGTACTTACTACGAAGCTAATGGGAACACCTCAGGTTAACTTCCCACATGATGCTGAGTTGTCTGAAAGTTGTTTCATGCTTCTGCACATCAAGACCAGAAAGTTCATTTCTCAGTGCATACAATGCTTACAGAAAAAAAGTTGTATTCATTTCAATTTTACACAAAAGTTCTAACTGCAAACATTATGGAAACACATTAGGTTAACTTCCCACATGATAAAAAGTAGTTTGAAAGTTGTTTCATGGCTCTGCTCATCAAGACAAAAAAGTTTCTATTTCAGTGCATACAATGCTCTGACATTAAAGTAGTATACATTTCAATTTTCCTCCTAAGTGCAAACTGCAAACCCGATAGAAAGATTTTAAGTTAACTTCCCACATGTTTCTCAACAGTTTGAAAGATGTTTCAGCCTCTGTACATCAAGACAAAAAAGTTGTTTTCTCAGTGCGTACAATGCTTTGACAATACAGATAGTATACATATTAATTTTACACCAGAAGTACTTCCTGCAAACTTAATGGAAACACCTTAGCTTTACTTCTCACATGATGCTGAGTTGTCTGAAAGTTGTTTCATGCCTCTGTTCATCAAGACAAAAAAGTTGTTTTCTCAGAGCTTACAAAGCTTTGACAACACAAATAGTATACATTTTAATTTTACACCAAAGTACTTCCTGGAAACCTATTGGAAACACCTTAGTTTAACCTCACACATGATTATGAGTAGTTTGAAAGTTGTTTCATGGCTCTGCTCATCAAGACAAAAAAGATGCTGTTTCAGTGCATGCAATGCTCTGACATTAAAGTAGTATACATTTCAATTTTCCACCAAAGTGCAGAGTGCAAACAAGATGGAAACATTTTAAGATAACTTCCCACATGTTTCTGAGTTGTTTGAAAGTTGTTTCATGCCTCTGTACATCAAGAGAAAAGAGATGTTTTTTCCGTGCATACAATGCTTTGCAATGCAAATAGAATTCATATGAATTTTACACCAAAGAACGTACTGCAAACCTGATGCAAACACCTTAGGTTATCTTCCTACATGATTATGATTAGTTTGAAAGTTGTTTCACGGCTCTGCTCATCAAGACAAAAAAGTTGTTTTCTCAGAGCATACAAAGCTTTGACAATACTAATAGTATACATTTTAATTTTACACCAAAGTACTTCCTGCGAACCTAATGGAAAAACCTTAGGTTAACTTCTCAAATGATGCTGAGTTGTCTGAAAGTTGTTTCATGCCTCTGTACATCAAGACAAAAAAGTTGTTTTCTCAGTGCATACAATGCTTTGACCATACAAATAGTACACATTTTTACTTTACACCAAAGTACTTCCTGCAAACCTATTGGAAACACCTTAGTTTAACCTCACACATGATTATGAGTAGTTTGTAAGTTGTTTCATGGCTCTGCTCATCAAGACAAAAAAGTTGCTATTTCAGTGCATAAAATGCTTTGACAATAAAATTAGTACACACTTCAATTTTCCACCAAAGTACTTGCTAAGAAGCTAATGGGAACACCTTAGGTTAACTTCCCACATGATGCTGAGTTGTCTGAACGTTGTTTCATGCTTCTGCACATCAAGACAAAAAAGTTCATTTCCAAGACAAAAAGGTTGTTTTCACAGAGCATACAAAGCTTTGACAATACAAATAATAAAAGACTTTTTTTCGGTGCATACAATGCTTTGACAATACAAATAGTACACATTTTAATTTTACACCAAAGTACTTCCTGCAAACCTATTGGAAACACCTTAGTTTAACCTCACACATGATTATGAGTAGTTTGTAAGTTGTTTCATGGCTCTGCTCATCAAGACAAAAAAGTTGCTATTTCAGTGCATACAATGCTTTGACAATAAAATTAGTACACATTTCAATTTTCCACCAAAGTACTTACTATGAAGCTAATGGGAACACCTTAGGTTAACTTCCCACATGATGCTGAGTTGTCTGAAAGTTGTTTCATGCTTCTGCACATCAAGACAAAAAAGTTCATTTCCAAGACAAAAAGGTTGTTTTCACAGAGCATACAAAGCTTTGACAATACAAATAGTATACATTTTAATTTTACACCAAAGTAATTCCTGCAAACTTAATGGAAACACCTTAGGTTAACTTCTCACATGATGCTGAGTTGTCTGAAAGTTGTTTCATGCCTGTGTACATCAAGACAAAAAAGTTGTTTTCTCAGTGCATACAATGCTTTGACCATACAAATAGTATACATTTTAATTTTACACCAAAGTACTTCCTGCAAACCTATTGGAAACACCTTAGTTTAACCTCACACATGATTATGAGTAGTTTGTAAGTTGTTTCATGGCTCAGCTCATCAAGACAAAAAAGTTGTTTTCTCAGTGCATACAATGCTTTGACCATACAAATAGTATACATTTTAATTTTACAACCAAGTACTTCCTGCAAACCTATTGGAAACACCTTAGTTTAACCTCACACATGATTATGAGTAGTTTGTAAGTTGATTCATGGCTCTGCTCATCAAGACAAAAAAGTTGCTATTTCAGTGCATACAATGCTTTGACAATAAAATTAGTAAACATTTCAATTTTACACCAAAGTACTTACTACGAAGCTAATGGGAACACCTTAGGTTAACTTCCCACATGATGCTGAGTTGTCTGAAAGTTGTTTCATGCTTCTGCACATCAAGACCAGAAAGTTCATTTCTCAGTGCGTACAATGCTTACAGAAAAAAAGTTGTATTCATTTCAATTTTACACAAAAGTTCTTACTGCAAACCTTATGGAAACACATTAGGTTAACTTCCCACATGATAAAAAGTAGTTTGAAAGTTGTTTCATGGCTCTGCTCATCAAGACAAAAAAGTTGCTATTTCAGTGCATACAATGCTCTGACATTAAAGTAGTATACATTTCAATTTTCCACCAAAGTGCAGAGTGCAAACCTGATAGAAACATTATAATTTAACTTCCCACATGTTTCTGAGTTGTTTGAAAGTTGTTTCATGCCTCTGTACATCAAGACAAAAAAGTTGTTTTCTCAGTGCATACAATGCTTTGACAATACAGATAGTATACATATTAATTTTACACCAGAAGTACATCCTGCAAACTTAATGGAAACACCTTAGCTTAACTTCTCACATGATGCTGAGTTGTCTGAAAGTTGTTTCATGCCTCTGTACATCAAGACAAAAAAGTTGTTTTCTCAGAGCTTACAAAGCTTTGACAATACAAATAGTATACATTTTGATTTTACAACAAAGTACTTCTTGCAAACCTAATGGAAACACCTTAGTTTAACCTCACACATGATTATGAGTAGTTTGAAAGTTGTTTCATGGCTCTGCTCATCAAGACAAAAAAGATGCTATTTCAGTGCATACAATGCTCTGACATTAAAGTAGTATGCATTTCAATTTTCCACCAAAGTGCAGACTGCAAACCTGATAGAAACATTTTAATTTAACTTCCCACATGTTTCTCAGCAGTTTGACAGTTGTTCCATGCCTCTGTACATCAAGACAGAAAAGTTGCTTTCTCAGTGCATACAATGCTTTGACAATAAAAGTAGTACACATTTCAATTTTACACCAAAGTACTTACTACGAAGCTAATGGAAACACCTCAGGTTAACTTCCCACATGATACAGAGTTGTCTGAAAGTTGTTTCATGCCTCTGCACATCAAGACAAAAAAGTTGTTCTCTCAGTGCATACAATGCTTTGACAATACAAATAGTATACATATTAATTTTACACCAAAGTACTTCCTGCAAACCTAATGGAAACACCTTAGTTTAACCTCAGACATGATTAGGAGTAGTTTGAAAGTTGTTTCATGTCTCTGCTCACAAAGACAAAATAGTTGCTATTTCAGTGCATACAATGCTCTGACATTAAAGTAGTATACATTTGAATTTTACACCAAAGTGCAGAGTGCAAAGAAGATGGAAACATTTTAAGTTAACTTCCCACATGTTTCTGAGTTGTTTGAAAGTTGTTTCATGCCTCTGTACATCAAGACAAAAAAGTCGTTTTCACAGAGCATACAAAGCTTTGACAATACAAATAGTATACATTTTAATTTTAAACCAAAGTACTACCTGCAAACTTAATGGAAACACCTTAGGGTAACTTCTCACATGATGCTGAGTTGTCTGAAAGTTGTTTCATGCCTCTGTGCATCAAGACAAAAAAGTTGTTTTCTCAGTGCATACAATGCTTTGACCATACAAATAGTATACATTTTAATTTTACACCAAAGTACTTGTGCAAACCTATTCGAAACACCTTAGTTTAACCTCACACATGATTATGAGTAGTTTGTAAGTTGTTTCATGGCTCTGCTCATCAAGGCAAAAAATGTTGCTATTTCAGTGCATACAATGCTTTGACAATAAAATTAGTACACATTTCAATTTTCCACCAAAGTACTTACTACGAAGCTAATGGGAACACCTCAGGTTAACTTCCCACATGATGCTGAGTTGTCTGAAAGTTGTTTCATGCTTCTGCACATCAAGACCAGAAAGTTCATTTCTCAGTGCATACAATGCTTACAGAAAAAAAGTTGTATTCATTTCAATTTTACACAAAAGTTCTAACTGCAAACATTATGGAAACACATTAGGTTAACTTCCCACATGATAAAAAGTAGTTTGAAAGTTGTTTCATGGCTCTGCTCATCAAGACAAAAAAGTTTCTATTTCAGTGCATACAATGCTCTGACATTAAAGTAGTATACATTTCAATTTTCCTCCTAAGTGCAAACTGCAAACCCGATAGAAAGATTTTAAGTTAACTTCCCACATGTTTCTCAACAGTTTGAAAGATGTTTCAGCCTCTGTACATCAAGACAAAAAAGTTGTTTTCTCAGTGCGTACAATGCTTTGACAATACAGATAGTATACATATTAATTTTACACCAGAAGTACTTCCTGCAAACTTAATGGAAACACCTTAGCTTTACTTCTCACATGATGCTGAGTTGTCTGAAAGTTGTTTCATGCCTCTGTTCATCAAGACAAAAAAGTTGTTTTCTCAGAGCTTACAAAGCTTTGACAACACAAATAGTATACATTTTAATTTTACACCAAAGTACTTCCTGGAAACCTATTGGAAACACCTTAGTTTAACCTCACACATGATTATGAGTAGTTTGAAAGTTGTTTCATGGCTCTGCTCATCAAGACAAAAAAGATGCTGTTTCAGTGCATGCAATGCTCTGACATTAAAGTAGTATACATTTCAATTTTCCACCAAAGTGCAGAGTGCAAACAAGATGGAAACATTTTAAGATAACTTCCCACATGTTTCTGAGTTGTTTGAAAGTTGTTTCATGCCTCTGTACATCAAGAGAAAAGAGATGTTTTTTCCGTGCATACAATGCTTTGCAATGCAAATAGAATTCATATGAATTTTACACCAAAGAACGTACTGCAAACCTGATGCAAACACCTTAGGTTATCTTCCTACATGATTATGATTAGTTTGAAAGTTGTTTCACGGCTCTGCTCATCAAGACAAAAAAGTTGTTTTCTCAGAGCATACAAAGCTTTGACAATACTAATAGTATACATTTTAATTTTACACCAAAGTACTTCCTGCGAACCTAATGGAAAAACCTTAGGTTAACTTCTCAAATGATGCTGAGTTGTCTGAAAGTTGTTTCATGCCTCTGTACATCAAGACAAAAAAGTTGTTTTCTCAGTGCATACAATGCTTTGACCATACAAATAGTACACATTTTTACTTTACACCAAAGTACTTCCTGCAAACCTATTGGAAACACCTTAGTTTAACCTCACACATGATTATGAGTAGTTTGTAAGTTGTTTCATGGCTCTGCTCATCAAGACAAAAAAGTTGCTATTTCAGTGCATAAAATGCTTTGACAATAAAATTAGTACACACTTCAATTTTCCACCAAAGTACTTGCTAAGAAGCTAATGGGAACACCTTAGGTTAACTTCCCACATGATGCTGAGTTGTCTGAACGTTGTTTCATGCTTCTGCACATCAAGACAAAAAAGTTCATTTCCAAGACAAAAAGGTTGTTTTCACAGAGCATACAAAGCTTTGACAATACAAATAATAAAAGACTTTTTTTCGGTGCATACAATGCTTTGACAATACAAATAGTACACATTTTAATTTTACACCAAAGTACTTCCTGCAAACCTATTGGAAACACCTTAGTTTAACCTCACACATGATTATGAGTAGTTTGTAAGTTGTTTCATGGCTCTGCTCATCAAGACAAAAAAGTTGCTATTTCAGTGCATACAATGCTTTGACAATAAAATTAGTACACATTTCAATTTTCCACCAAAGTACTTACTATGAAGCTAATGGGAACACCTTAGGTTAACTTCCCACATGATGCTGAGTTGTCTGAAAGTTGTTTCATGCTTCTGCACATCAAGACAAAAAAGTTCATTTCCAAGACAAAAAGGTTGTTTTCACAGAGCATACAAAGCTTTGACAATACAAATAGTATACATTTTAATTTTACACCAAAGTAATTCCTGCAAGCTTAATGGAAACACCTTAGGTTAACTTCTCACATGATGCTGAGTTGTCTGAAAGTTGTTTCATGCCTGTGTACATCAAGACAAAAAAGTTGTTTTCTCAGTGCATACAATGCTTTGACCATACAAATAGTATACATTTTAATTTTACACCAAAGTACTTCCTGCAAACCTATTGGAAACACCTTAGTTTAACCTCACACATGATTATGAGTAGTTTGTAAGTTGTTTCATGGCTCAGCTCATCAAGACAAAAAAGTTGCTATTTCAGTGCATACAATGCTTTGACAATAAAATTAGTAAACATTTCAATTTTACACCAAAGTACTTACAACGAAGCTAATGGGAACACCTTAGGTTAACTTCCCACATGATGCTGAGTTGTCTGAAAGTTGTTTCATGCTTCTGCACATCAAGACCAGAAAGTTCATTTCTCAGTGCATACAATGCTTACAGAAAAAAAGTTGTATTCATTTCAATTTTACACAAAAGTTCTTACTGCAAACCTTATGGAAACACATTAGGTTAACTTCCCACATGATAAAAAGTAGTTTGAAAGTTGTTTCATGGCTCTGCTCATCAAGACAAAAAAGTTTCTATTTCAGTGCATACAATGCTCTGACATTAAAGTAGTATACATTTCAATTTTCCAGCAAAGTGCAGACTGCAAACCCAATAGAAACATTTTAAGCTAACTTCCCACGTTTCTCAACAGTTTGAAAGTTGTTTCATGCCTCTGTACATCAAGACAAAAAAGTTGCTCTCTCAGTGCATACGAACCTTTGACAATATAGATAGTATACATATCAATTTTACTACAAAGAACTTACTGCAAACCTAATGGAAACACCTTAGGTTAACTTCTCAAATGATGCTGAGTTGTCTGAAAGTTGTTTCATGCCTCTGTACATCAAGACAAAAAATGTTGTTTTCTCAGAGCATACAATGCTTTGACCATACAAATAGTATACATTTTAATATTACACCAAAGTATTTCCTGCAAATCTATTGGAAACACCTTAGTTTAACCGCACACATGAGTATGAGTAGTTTGTAAGTTGTTTCATGGCTCTGCTCATCAAGACAAAAAAGTTGCTATTTCAGTGCATACAATGCTTTGACAATAAAATTAGTACACATTTCAATTTTGCACCAAAGTACTTACTACGAAGCTAATGGGAACACCTTAGGTTAACTTCCCACATGATGCTGAGTTGTCTGAAAGTTGTTTCATGCTTCTGCACATCAAGAGAAAAAAGTTCATTTCCAAGACAAAAAGGTTGTTTTCACAGAGCATACAAAGCTTTGACAATACAAATAGTATACATTTTAATTTTGCACCAAAGTAATTCCTGCAAACTTAATGGAAACACCTTAGGTTAACTTCTCACATGATGCTGAGTTGTCTGAAAGTTGTTTCATGCCTGTGTACATCAAGACAAAAAAGTTGTTTTCCCAGTGCATACAATGCTTTGACCATACAAATAGTATACATTTTAATTTTACACCAAAGTACTTCCTGCAAACCTATTGGAAACACCTTAGTTTAACCTCACACATGATTATGAGTAGTTTGCAAGTTGTTTCATGGCTCAGCTCATCAAGACAAAAAAGTTGCTATTTCATTGCATACAATGCTTTGACAATAAAATTAGTAAACATTTCAATTTTACACCAAAGTAGTTACTACGAAGCTAATGGGAACACCTTAGGTTAACTTCCCACATGATGCTGAGTTGTCTGAAAGTTGTTTCATGCTTCTGCACATCAAGACCAGAAAGTTCATTTCTCAGTGCATACAATGCTTACAGAAAAAAAGTTGTATTCATTTCAATTTTACACAAAAGTTCTTACTGCAAACCTTATGGAAACACATTAGGTTAACTTCCCACATGATAAAAAGTAGTTTGAAAGTTGTTTCATGGCTCTGCTCATCAAGACAAAAAAGTTTCTATTTCAGTGCATACAATGCTCTGACATTAAAGTAGGATACATTTCAATTTTCCACCAAAGTGCAGACTGCAAACCCAATAGAAACATTTTAAGCTAACTTCCCACGTTTCTCAACAGTTTGAAAGTTGTTTCATGCCTCTGTACATCAAGACAAAAAAGTTGCTTTCTCAGTGCATACGAACCTTTGACAATATAGATAGTATACATATCAATTTTACTACGAAGAACTTACTGCAAACCTAATGGAAACACCTTAGGTTAACTTCTCAAATGATGCTGAGTTGTCTGAAAGTTGTTTCATGCCTCTGTACATCAAGACAAAAAATGTTGTTTTCTCAGAGCATACAATGCTTTGACCATACAAATAGTATACATTTTAATATTACACCAAAGTACTTCCTGCAAACCTATTGGAAACACCTTAGTTTAACCGCACACATGAGTATGAGTAGTTTGTAAGTTGTTTCATGGCTCTGCTCATCAAGACAAAAAAGTTGTTATTTCAGTGCATACAATGCTCTGACATTAAAGTAGCATACATTTCAATTTTCCACCAAAGTACTTACTACGAAGCTAATGGAAACACCTTAAGTTAACTTCCCACATGATGCTGAGTTGCCTGAAAGTTGTTTCATGCCTCTGTACATCAAGACAAAAAAGTTGTTTTCTCAGAGCATACAAAGCTTTGACAATACAAATAATAAAAGACTTTTTTTCGGTGCATACAATGCTTTGACAATACAAATAGAATACATTTTAATTTTACACCAAAGTACTTCCTGCAAACCTATTGGAAACACCTTAGTTTAACCTCACACATGATTATGACTAGTTTGTAAGTTGTTTCATGGCTCTGCTCATCAAGACAAAAAAGTTGCTATTTCTGTGCATACAATGCTTTGACAATAAAATTAGTACACATTTCAATTTTCCACCAAAGTACTTACTACGAAGCTAATGGGAACACCTTAGGTTAACTTCCCACATGATGCTGAGTTGTCTGAAAGTTGTTTCATGCTTCTGCACATCAAGACAAAAAAGTTCATTTCCAAGACAAAAAGGTTGTTTTCACAGAGCATACAAAGCTTTGACAATACAAATAGTATACATTTTAATTTTACACCAAAGTAATTCCTGCAAACTTAATGGAAACACCTTAGGTTAACTTCTCACATGATGCTGAGTTGTCTGAAAGCTGTTTCATGCCTCTGTACATCAAGACAAAAAAGTTGTTTTCTCAGAGCATACAAAGCTTTGACAATACAAATAGTATACATTTTAATTTTACACCAAAGTACTTCCTGGAAACCTATTGGAAACACCTTAGTTTAACCTCACACATGATTATGAGTAGTTTGAAAGTTGTTTCATGGCTCTGCTCATCAAGACAAAAAAGATGCTATTTCAGTGCATACAATGCTCTGACATTAAAGTAGTATACATTTCAATTTTCCACCAAAGTGCAGAGTGCAAACAAGATGGAAACATTTTAAGATAACTTCCCACATGTTTCTGAGTTGTTTGAAAGTTTTTTCATGCCTCTGTACATCAAGACAAAAAAGTCATTTTCTCAGAGCATACAAAGTTTTGACAATACAAATAGTATACATTTTAATTTTACACCAAAGTACTTTTCTGCAAACCTAATGGAAACACCTTAGGTTAACTTCTCAAATGATGCTGAGTTGTCTGAAAGTTGTTTCATGCCTCTGTACATCATGACAAAAAAGTTGTTTTCTCAGTGCATACAATGCTTTGACCATACAAATAGTACACATTTTTATTTTACACCAAAGTACTTCCTGCAAACCTATTGGAAACACCTTAGTTTAACCTCACACATGATTATGAGTAGTTTGTAAGTTGTTTCATGGCTCTGCTCATCAAGACAAAAAAGTTGCTATTTCAGTGCATAAAATGCTTTGACAATAAAATTAGTACACACTTCAATTTTCCACCAAAGTACTTACTAAGAAGCTAATGGGAACACCTTAGGTTAACTTCCCACATGATGCTGAGTTGTCTGAACGTTGTTTCATGCTTCTGCACATCAAGACAAAAAAGTTCATTTCCAAGACAAAAAGGTTGTTTTCACAGAGCATACAAAGCTTTGACAATACAAATAATAAAAGACTTTTTTTCGGTGCATACAATGCTTTGACAATACAAATAGTACACATTTTAATTTTACACCAAAGTACTTCCTGCAAACCTATTGGAAACACCTTAGTTTAACCTCACACATGATTATGAGTAGTTTGTAAGTTGTTTCATGGCTCTGCTCATCAAGAGAAAAAAGTTGCTATTTCAGTGCATACAATGCTTTGACAATAAAATTAGTACACATTTCAATTTTCCACCAAAGTACTTACTACGAAGCTAATGGGAACACCTTAGGTTAACTTCCCACATGATGCTGAGTTGTCTGAAAGTTGTTTCATGCTTCTGCACATCAAGAGAAAAAAGTTCATTTCCAAGACAAAAAGGTTGTTTTCACAGAGCATACAAAGCTTTGACAATACAAATAGTATACATTTTAATTTTGCACCAAAGTAATTCCTGCAAACTTAATGGAAACACCTTAGGTTAACTTCTCACATGATGCTGAGTTGTCTGAAAGTTGTTTCATGCCTCTGTACATCAAGACAAAAAAGTTGTTTTCTCAGTGCACACAATGCTTTGACCATACAAATAGTATACATTTTAATTTTACACCAAAGTACTTCCTGGAAACCTATTGGAAACACCTTAGTTTAACCTCACACATGATTATGAGTAGTTTGTAAGTTGTTTCATGGCTCAGCTCATCAAGACAAAAAAGTTGCTATTTCAGTGCATACAATGCTTTGGCAATAAAATTAGTAAACATTTCAATTTTACACCAAAGTAGTTACTACGAAGCTAATGGGAACACCTTAGGTTAACTTCCCACATGATGCTGAGTTGTCTGAAAGTTGTTTCATGCTTCTGCACATCAAGACCAGAAAGTTCATTTCTCAGTGCATACAATGCTTACAGAAAAAAAGTTGTATTCATTTCAATTTTACACAAAAGTTCTTACTGCAAACCTTATGGAAACACATTAGGTTAACTTCCCACATGATAAAAAGTAGTTTGAAAGTTGTTTTATGGCTCTGCTCATCAAGACAAAAAAGTTTCTATTTCAGTGCATACAATGCTCTGACATTAAAGTAGTATACATTTCAATTTTCCACCAAAGTGCAGACTGCAAACCCAATAGAAACATTTTAAGCTAACTTCCCACGTTTCTCAACAGTTTGAAAGTTGTTTCATGCCTCTGTACATCAAGACAAAAAAGTTGCTCTCTCAGTGCATACGAACCTTTGACAATATAGATAGTATACATATCAATTTTACTACAAAGAACTTACTGCAAACCTAATGGAAACACCTTAGGTTAACTTCTCAAATGATGCTGAGTTGTCTGAAAGTTGTTTCATACCTCTGTACATCAAGACAAAAAATGTTGTTTTCTCAGAGCATACAATGCTTTGACCATACAAATAGTATACATTTTAATATTACACCAAAGTACTTCCTGCAAACCTATTGGAAACACCTTAGTTTAACCGCACACATGAGTATGAGTAGTTTGTAAGTTGTTTCATGGCTCTGCTCATCAAGACAAAAAAGTTGCTATTTCAGTGCATACAATGCTCTGACATTAAAGTAGCATACATTTCAATTTTCCACCAAAGTACTTACTACGAAGCTAATGGAAACACCTTAGGTTAACTTCCCACATGATGCTGAGTTGTCTGAAAGTTGTTTAATGCCTCTGCACATCAAGAGAAAAAAGTTCATTACTTAGTGCATACAATGCTTACAGAAAAAAAGTTGTATTCATTTCAATTTTACACAAAAGTTCTTACTGCAAACCTTATGGAAACACCTTAGGTTAACTTCCCACATGATTACGAGTAGTTTGAAAGTTGTTTCATGGCTCTGCTCATCAAGACAAAAAAGTTGCTATTTCAGGGCATAGAATGCTCTGACATTAAAGTAGTATACATTTCAATTTTCCACCAAAGTGCAGACTGCAAACCTTATAGAAACATTTTAAGTTAACTTCGCACATGTTTCTCAGCAGTTTCAAAGTTGTTTCATGCCTGTGTACATCAAGACAAAAAAGTCGTTTTCACAGAGCATACAAAGCTTTGACAATAGAAATAGTATACATTTTAATTTTACACCAAAGTACTTCCTGCAAACTTAATGGAAACACCTCAGGTTCACTTCCCACATGATGCTGAGTAGTCTGAAAGTTGTTTCATCCCTCTGTACATCAAGACATAGAAGTTGTTTTCTCAGAGCATGCAAAGCTTTGACAATACAAATAGTATACATTTTAATTTTACACCAAAGTACTTCCTGCAAACCTATTGGAAACACCTTAGTTTAACCTCACACATGATTATGAGTAGTTTGTAAGTTGTTTCATGGCTCTGTACATCAAGAGATAAAAGTTGTTCTCTCAGTGCATACAATGCTTTGACAATACAGATAGTATTCATATCAATTTTACTCCAAAGAACTTACTGCAAACCTAATGGAAAAACCTTAGGTTATCTTCCTACATGATTATGATTAGTTTGAAAGTTGTTTCATGGCTCTGCTCATCAAGACAAAAAAGTTGCTATTACAGTGCATACAATGCTTTGACAATAAAATTAGTACACATTTCAATTTTCCACCAAAGTACTTACTAGGAAGCTAATGGAAACACCTTAACTTAACTTCCCACATGATGCTGAGTTGGCTGAAAGTTGTTTCATGCCTCTGCACATCAAGACAAAAAAGTTCATTTCTCAGTGCATGGAATGCTTTGACAATACAAATAGTATACATATCAATTTCACACCAAAGTAGTTACTACAAACCTAATGGAAACACCTTATTTTAACTTCCCACATGATGCTGAGATGTCTGAAAGTTGTTTAATGCCTCTGCACATCAAGACAAAAAAGTTCATTTCTCAGTGCTTACAATGCTTTGACAATACAAATAGTATACATATTAATTTTACACCAAAGTACTTCTTGCAAACCTAATGGAAACACTTTAGTTTAACCTCAGACATGATTATGAGTAGTTTGAAAGTTGTTTCAAGGCTCTGCTCATCAAGACAAAAAAGATGCTATTTCAGTGCATACAATGCTCTAACATTAAAGTAGTATACATTTCAATTTTCCACCAAAGTGCAGAGTGCAAACTTGATAGAAACATTTTAATTTAACTTCCCACATGTTTCTCAGCAGTTTGACAGTTGTACCATGCCTCTGTACATCAAGACAGAAAAGTTACTTTCTCAGTGCATACAATGCTTTGACAATAAAAGTAGTACACATTTCAATTTTACACCAAAGTACTTACTACGAAGCTAATGGAAGCACCTTAGGTTAACTTCCCACATGATGCTGAGTTGTCTGAAAGTTGTTTCATGCCTCTGCAAATCAAGACAAAAAAGTTCATTTCTCAGTGCATACAATGCTTACAGAAAAAAAGTTGTATTCATTTCAATTTTACACAAAAGTTCTTACTGCAAACCTTATGGAAACACCTTAGGTTAAGTTCCCACATGATTATGAGTAGTTTGAAAGTTGTTTCATGGCTCTGCTCATCAAGACAAAAAAGTTGCTAATTTAGTGCATACAATGCTCTGTCATTAAAGTAGTATACATTTCAATTTTCCACCAAAATGCAGAGTGCAAACCGGATAGATACATTTTAAGTTAATTTCCCACATGTTTCTCAACAGTTTGAAAGTTGTTTCATGCCTCTGTACATCAAGACAAAAAATTGTTCTCTCAGTGCATACAATGCTTTGACAATACAGATAGTGTACATATCAATTTTACTCCAAAGAACTTACTGCAAACCTAATGGAAACACCTTAGGTTATATTCCTACATGATTATGATTAGTTTGAAAGTTGTTTCATGGCTCTGCTCATCAAGACAAAAAAGTTGCTATTTCAGTGCATACAATGCTCTGACATTAAAGTAGTATACATTTCAATTTTCCAACAAAGTGCAGACTGCAAACCTTATAGAAACATTTTAAGTTAACTTCGCACATGTTTCTCAGCAGTTTGAAAGTTGTTTCATGCCTCTGTACATCAAGCCAGGAAAGTTGCTTTCTCAGTGCATACAATGCTTTGACAATGAAATTAGTACACATTTCAATTTTACACCAAAGTGCTTACTACGAAGCTA
Organism: Mobula birostris; assembly: GCF_030028105.1. Taxonomy (NCBI): domain Eukaryota; kingdom Metazoa; phylum Chordata; class Chondrichthyes; order Myliobatiformes; family Myliobatidae; genus Mobula; species Mobula birostris. The sequence goes on from NC_092389.1 coordinate 36,598,384, forward strand.
ATGGAAGCACCTTAGGTTAACTTCCCACATGATGCTGAGTTGTCTGAAAGTTGTTTCATGCCTCTGTACATCAAGACAAAAAAGTTGTTTTCTCAGAGCATACAAAGCTTTCACAATACAAATTGTATACATTTTAATTTTACACCAAAGAACTTCCTGCAAACCTATTGGAAACACCTTAGTTTAACCTCACACATGATTATGAGAAGTTTGTAAGTTGTTTCATGGCTCTGTAGATCAAGAGATAAAAGTTGTTCTCTCAGTGCATACAATGCTTTGACAATACAGATAGTATTCATATCAATTTTACTCCAAAGAACTTACTGCAAAACTAATGGAAAAACCTTAGGTTATCTTCCTACATGATTATGATTAGTTTGAAAGTTGTTTCATAGCTCTGCTCATCAAGACAAAAAAGTTGCTATTTCAGTGCATAAAATGCTTTGACAATAAAATTAGTACACATTTCAATTTTCCACCAAAGTACTTACTACGAAGCTAATGCAAACACCTTAGGTTAACTTCCCACATGATGCTGAGTTGTCTGAAAGTTGTTTCATGCCTCTGCACATCAAGACAAAAAAGTTCATTTCTCAGTGCATACAATGCTTACAGAAAAAAAGTTGTATTCATTTCAATTTTACACAGAAGTTCTTTCTGCAAACCTTATGGAAACACCTTAGGTTATGTTCCCACATGATTATGAGTAGTTTGAAAGTTGTTTCATGGCTCTGCTCATGAAGACAAAAAAGTTGCTATTTCAGTGCATACAATGCTCTGACATTAAAGTAGTATACATTTCAATTTTCCACCAAAATGCAGACTGCAAACCCGATAGAAACATCTTAAGTTAACTTCCCACATGTTTCTCAACAGTTTGAAAGTTGTTTCATGCCTCTGTACATCAAGACAAAAAAATTGTTCTCTCAGTGCATACAATGCTTTGACAATACAGATAGCATACATATCAATTTTACTCCAAAGAACTTACTGCAAACCTAATGGAAACACCTTAGGTTATATTCCTACATGATTATGATTAGTTTGAAAGTTGTTGCATGGCTCTGCTCATCAAGACAAAAAAGTTGCTATTTCAGTGCATACAATGCTCTGACATTAAAGTAGTATACATTTCAATTTTCCAACAATGTGCAGAATGCAAACCTGATAGAAACATTTTAAGTTAACTTCGCACATGTTTCTCAGCAGTTTCAAAGTTTTTTCATGCCTCTGTACATCAAGACAAAAAAGTCATTTTCTCAGAGCATACAAAGCTTTGACAGTACAAATAGTATACATTTTAATTTTACACCAAAGTACTTCCTGCAAACCTAATGGAGACACCTTAGGTTAACTTCTCACATGATGCTGAGTTGTCTGAAAGTTCTTTCATGCCTCTGTACATCAAGACAAAAAAGTTGTTCTCTCAGTGCATACAATGCTTTGACAATACAGATAGTGTACATATCAATTTCACACCAAAGTACTTCCTGCAAACCTAATGGAAACACCTTAGTTTAACCTAACACATGATTATGAGTAGTTTCAAAGTTGTTTCATGGCTCTGCTCATCAAGACAAAAGAGATGCTATTTCAGTGCATACAATGCTCTGACATTAAAGTAGTATACATTTCAATTTTCCAACAAAGTGCAGACTGCAAACCTGATAGAAACATTTTAAGTTAACTTCGCACATGTTTCTCAGCAGTTTCAAAGTTGTTTCATGCCTCTGTACATCAAGGCAAAAAAGTTATTTTCTCAGTGCATACAATGCTTTGACCATACAAATAGTATACATTTTAATTTTACACCAAAGTACTTCCTGCAAACCTAATGGAAACACCTTAGTTTGACCTCACACATGATTATGAGTAGTTTGTAAGTTGTTTCATGGCTCTGCTCATCAAGGCAAAAAAGTTGCTATTTCAGTGCATACAAAGCTTTGACAATAAAATTGGTACACATTTCAATTTTCCACCAAAGTACTTACTACGAAGCTAATGGGAACACCTTAGGTTAACTTCCCACATGATGCTGAGTTGTCTGAAAGTTGTTTCATGCTTCTGCACATCAACACAAAAAAGTTCATTTCTCAGTGCATACAATGCTTACAGAAAAAAAGTTGTATTCCTTTCAATTTTACACAAAAGTTCTTACTGCAAACCTTATGGAAACACCTTAGGTTAACTTCCCACATGATTATGAGTAGTTTGAAAGTTGTTTCATGGCTCTGCTCATCAAGACTAAAAAGTTGCTATTTCAGTGCATACAATGCTCTGACATTAAAGTAGCATACATTTCAATTTTCCACCAAAGTACTTACTACGAAGCTAATGGAAACACCTAAAGTTACCTTCCCACATGATGCTGAGTTGCCTGAAAGTTGTTTCATGCCTCTGCACATCAAGACAAAAAAGTTCATTTCTCAGTGAATGGAATGCTTTGACAATACAAATAGTATACATATCAATTTCACACCAAAGTAGTTACTACAAAGCTAATGGAAACACCTTAGGTTAACTTCCCACATGATGCTGAGTTGTCTGAAAGTTGTTTAATGCCACTGCACATCAAGACAAAAAAGTTCATTTCTCAGTGCATACAAAGCTTTGACAATACAAATAGTATACATTTTAATTTTACACCAAAGTACTTCTTACAAACCTAATGGAAACACCTTAGTTTAACCTCAGACATGATTATGAGTAGTTTGAAAGTTGTTTCAAGGCTCTGCTCATCAAGACAAAAAAGATTCTATTTCAGTGCATACAATGCTCTGACATTAAAGTAGTATACATTTCAATTTTCCACCAAAGTGCAGAGTGCAAACTTGATAGAAACATTTTAATTTCACTTCCCACATGTTTCTCAGCAGTTTGACAGTTGTTCCATGCCTCTGTACATCAAGACAGAAAAGTTGCTTTCTCAGTGCATACAATGCTTTGACAATAAAAGTAGTACACATTTCAATTTTACACCAAAGTACTTACTACGAAGCTAATGGAAAAACCTTAGGTTAACTTCCCACATGATGCTGAGTTGTCTGAAAGTTGTTTAATGCCTCTGCACATCAAGAGAAAAAAGTTCATTTCTCAGTGCATACAATGCTTACAGAAAAAAAGTTGTATTCATTTCAATTTTACACAAAAGTTCTTACTGCAAACCTTATGCAAACACCTTAGGTTAACTTCCCACATGATTACGAGTAGTTTGAAAGTTGTTTCATGGCTCTGCTCATCAAGACAAAAAAGTTTCTATTTCAGTGCATACAATGCTCTGACATTAAAGTAGCATACATTTCAATTTTCCACCAATGTGCAGGCTGCAAACCCGATAGAAACATTTTAAATTAACTTCCCACAATTTTCTGTACAGTTTGAAAGTTGTTTCATGCCTCTGTACATCAAGAGATAAAAGTTGTTCTCTCAGTGCACACAATGCTTTGACAATACAGATAGTATACATATCAATTTTACTCCAAAGAACTTACTGCAAACCTAATGGAAAAACCTTAGGTTATCTTCCTACATGATTATGATTAGTTTGAAAGTTGTTTCATGGCTCTGCACATCAAGACAAAAAAGTTCTTATCTCAGGGCATAGAATGCATAGACAATACAATTAGTATGCATTTCAATTTTACACCAAAGCACTTACTGCAAACCTAATGGAAACAACTTAGATTAACTTCCCAAATGATTCTGAGATGTCTGAAAGTTGTTTCATACCTGTGCACATAAAGACAAAAAAGTTGATTTCTCAGTGAATAGAATGCTTTGACATAAATGTAGTTTCCATTTCAATTGTACTCAAAAGTCCTGACTGCAAACCTAATGTAAACACCTTAGGTTAAGTTTCCACATAATTATGAGTAGTTTGAAAGTTGTTTCATGGCTGTACACATGAACACAAAAAAGTTGTTATCTCAGTGCATGCAATGCTTAGACAATACAAATACTATACATTTCAATTTTACACCAAAGCACCTACTGCAAACCTAATGTAAACACTTTAGGTTAACTTCCCACATGATTCTGAGATGTCTGAAAGTTGTTTCATACCTCTGCACATAAAGACAAAAAAGTTGATTTCTCAGTGAATAGAATGCTTTGACATAAATGTAGTTTCCATTTCAATTGTACTCAAAAGTCCTGACTGCAAACCTAATGGAAACACCTTAGGTTAACTTTCCACATGATTATGAGTAGTTTGAAAGTTGTTTCACGGCTGCACACATCTACTCAAAAAAGTTGCTATCTCAGTGCATGCAATGCTTAGACAATACAAATAGTATACCTTTCAATTTTACACCAAAGCACTTACTGCAAACCTAGTGGAAACAACTTAGATTAACTTCCCACATGATACTGAGATGTCTGAAAGTTGTTTCATACCTGTGGACATAAAGACAAAAAAGTTGATTTCTCAGTGAATAGAATGCTTTGACATAAATGTATTTACATTTCAATTGTACTCAAAAGTCTTGACTGGAAACCTAATGGAAACACCTTAGGTTAACTTTCCACATGATTATGAGTAGTTTGAAAGTTGTTTCATGGCTGTACACATCAACACAAAAATGTTGTTATGTCAGTGCATGCAATGCTTAGACAATACTAATAGTATACATTTCAATTTTACACCAAAGCACTTACTGCAAACCTAATGGAAACAACTTAGATTAACTGCCCACATGATTTTGAGATGTCTGAAAGTTGTGTCATGTCTCTGTTCATCAAGACAAAAAAGTTATTTTCTCAGTGCATACTATGTTCTGACATTAAGGTAGTATACATCTGAATTTTACACCAAAGTACTTACAGCAAACCTAATGGAAACACCTTAGGTTAACTTTCCACATGATTATGAGTAGTTGGAAAGTTGTTTCATGGCTGTACACATCAACACAAAAAAGTTGTTATGTCAGTGCATGCAATGCTTAGACAATAGAAATAGTATACATTTCAATTTTACACCAAAGCACTTACTGCAAACCTAATGGAAACAACTTAGATTAACTTCCCACATGATTCTGAGATGTCTGAAATTTGTTTCATGCCTCTGTTCATCAAGACAAAAAAATTACTTTCTCAGTGCATACTATGTTCTGACATTAAGGTAGTATACATCTGAATTTTACACCAAAGTACTTACAGCAAACCTAATGGAAACACCTTAGGTTAACTTTCCACATGATTATGAGTAGTTTGAAAGTTGTTTCATGGCTGTACACATCAACACAAAGAAGTTGTTATCTCAGTGCATGCAATGCTTAGACAATACAAATAGTATACATTTCAATTTTACACCAAAGCACTTACTGCAAACCTAATGGAAACAACTTAGATTAACTTCCCACATGATTCTGAGATCTCTGAAAGTTGTTTCATACCTGTGCACATAAAGACAAAAAAGTTGATTTCTCAGTGAATAGAATGCTTTGACATAAATGTAGTTTCCATTTCAATTGTACTCAAAAGTCCTGACTGCAAACCTAATGGAAACACCTTAGGTTAAGTTTCCACATGATTATGAGTAGTTTGAAAGTTGTTTCATGGCTGTACACATCAACACAAAAAAGTTGCTATCTCAGTGCATGCAATGCTTAGACAATACAAACAGTATACATTTCAATTTTACACCAAAGCACGTACTGCAAACCTAATGGAAATAACTTAGATTAACTTCCCACATGATTCTGAGATGTCTGAAAGTTGTTTCATACCTGTGCACATAAAGCCAAAATAGTTGATTTCTCACTGAATAGAATGCTTTGACATAAATGTAGTTTCCATTTCAATTGTATTCAAAAGTGCTGACTGCAAACCTAATGGAAACACATTAGGTTAACTTTCTACATGATTATGAGTAGTTTGAAAGTTGTTACATGGCTGTACACATCAACACAAAAAAGTTGTTATGTCAGTGCATGCAATGCTTAGACAATACAAATAGTATACATTTCAATTTTACACCAAAGCACTTACTGCAAACCTAGTGGAAACAACTTAGATTAACTTCCCACATGATTCTGAGATGTCTGAAAGTTGTTTCATGCCTCTGTTCATCAAGACAAAAAAGTTACTTTCTCAGTGCATACTATGTTCTGACATTAAGGTAGTATACATTTCAATTTCACAGCAAAGCACTGACTGCAAACCTAATGTAAACACTTTAGGGTAACTTCCCACATGATTCTGAGATATCTGAAAGTTGTTTCATACCTGTGCACATAAAGACAAAAAAGTTGATTTCTCAGTGAATAGAATGCTTTGACATAAATGTAGTTACCATTTCAATTGTACTCAACAGTCCTCACTGCAAACCTAATGGAAAGACCTTAGCTTAACTTTCCACATGATTATGATAGTTTGAAAGTTGTTTTCAGGGCTGTACACATCAACACAAAAAAGTTGTTATCTCAGTGCATGCAATGCTTAGACAATACAAATAGTATACATTTCAATTTTACACCAAAGCACTTACTGCAAACCTAATGGAAACAACTTAGATTAACTTCCCACATGATTCTGAGATGTCTGAAAGTTGTTTCATACCTTTGCACATTAAGACAAAAAAGTTGATTTCTCAGTGAATAGAATGCTTTGACATAAATGTAGTTTCCATTTCAATTGTACTCAGAAGTCCTGACTGCAAACCTAATGGAAACACCTTAGGTTAACTTTCCACATGATTATGAGTAGTTTGAAAGTTGTTTCATGGCTGTACACATCAACACAAAGAAGTTGTTATCTCAGTGCATGCAATGCTTAGACAATACAAATAGTATACATTTCAATTTTACACCAAAGCACTTACTGCAAACCTAATGGAAACAACTTAGATTAACTTCCCACATGATTCTGAGATGTCTGAAAGTTGTTTCATACCTGTGCACATGAAGACATAAAAGTTGATTTCTCAGTGAATAGAATGCTTTGACATAAATGTAGTTTCCATTTCAATTGTACTCAAAAGTCCTGACTGCAAACCTAATCGAAACACCTTAGGTTAAGTTTCCACATGATTATGAGTAGTTTGAAAGTTGTTTCATGGCTCTACACATCAAAACATAAAAGTTGTTATCTCAGTGCATACAATACTAAGACAATACAAATAGTATACATTTCAATTTTACTCCAAAGCACTTACTGCAAACCTAATGGAAACACCTTTCGTTAATTTCCCACATCATTCTGAGATGTCTGCAAGTTGTTTCATGCCTCTACTCATCAACACAAAAAAGTTGTTAACTCAGGGCACACAATGGTTAGATAATACAAAAAGTATACATTTCAATTTTAAAATAAAGTACTTACTGCAAACCTAATGGAAACACCTTAGGTTAACTTCCCACATGTTTCTGAGTTGTTTCAAAGTTCTATTATGGCTCTGCACATCAAGACAAAAAAGTTGTTATCTCAGGGCATAGAATGCCTAGACAATACAAATAGTATACATTTCAATTTCACAGCAAAGCACTGACTGCAAACCTAATGTAAACACTTTAGGTTAACTTCCCACATGATTCTGAGATGTCTGAAAGTTGTTTCATACCTGTGCACATAAAGACAAAAAAGTTGATTTCTCATTGAATAGAATGCTTTGACATAAATGTAGTTTCCATTTCAGTTGTATTCAAAAGTGCTGACTGCAAACCTGATGGAAACACATTAGGTTAACTTTCCACATGATTATGAGTAGTTTGAAAGTTGTTTCATGGCTGCACACATCAACACAAAAAAGTTGTTATCTCAGTTCATGCAATGCTTAGACAATACAAATAGTAGACATTTCAATTTTACACCAAAGCACTTAGGGCAAACCTAATGGAAACAGTTTAGGTTAACTTCCCACATGATTCTGAGATGTCTGAAAGTTGTTTCATACCTGTGCACATAAAGACAAAAAAGTTGATTTCTCAGTGAATAGAATGCTTTGACATAAATGTAGTTTCCATTTCAATTGTACTCAAAAGTCCTGACTGCAAACCTAATGGAAACACCATAGGTTAACTTTCCACATGATTATGAGTAGTTTGAAAGTTGTTTCATGGCTGTACACATCAACACAAAAAAGTTGTTATCTCAGTGCATGCAATGCTTAGACAATACAAATAGTATACATTTCAATTTTACACCAAAGCACTTACTGCAAACTTAATGGAAACAACTTAGATTAACTTCCCACATGATTCTGAGATGTCTGAAAGTTGTTTCATACCTGTGCACATAAAGACAAAAAAGTTGATTTCTCAGTGAATAGAATGCTTTGACATGAATGTAGTTTCCATTTCAATTGTACTCAAAAGTCCTGACTGCAAACCTAATGGAAACACCTTAGGTTAAGTTTCCACATGATTATGAGTAGTTTGAAAGTTGTTTCATGGCTGTACACATCAACACAAAAAAGTTGCTATCTCAGTGCATGCAATGCTTAGACAATACAAACAGTATACATTTCAATTTTACACCAAAGCACGTACTGCAAACCTAATGTAAATAACTTAGATTAACTTCCCACATGATTCTGAGATGTCTGAAAGTTGTTTCATACCTGTGCACATAAAGCCAAAATAGTTGATTTCTCAGTGAATAGAATGCTTTGACATAAATGTAGTTTCCATTTCAATTGTATTCAAAAGTGCTGACTGCAAACCTAATGGAAACACATTAGGTTAACTTTCCACATGATTATGAGTAGTTTGAAAGTTGTTACATGGCTGTACACATCAACACAAAAAAGTTGTTATGTCAGTGCATGCAATGCTTAGACAATACAAATAGTATACATTTCAATTTTACACCAAAGCACTTACTGCAAACCTAGTGGAAACAACTTAGATTAACTTCCCACATGATTCTGAGATGTCTGAAAGTTGTTTCATGCCTCTGTTCATCAAGACAAAAAAGTTACTTTCTCAGTGCATACTATGTTCTGACATTAAGGTAGTATACATTTCAATTTTCCACCAAAGTGCAGACTGCAAACACGATAGAAACATTTTAAGTTAACTTCCCACATGTTTCTCAACAGTTTGAAAGTTGTTTCATGCCTCTGTACATCAAGACAGAAAAGTTGTTTTCTCAGTGCATACAATGCTTTGAGAATACAGATAGTATACATATTAATTTTACACCAGAAGTACTTCCTGCAAACTTAATGGAAACACCTTAGCTTAACTTCTCACATGATGCTGAGTTGTCTGAAAGTTGTTTCATGCCTCTGTGCATCAAGACAAAAAAGTTGTTTTCTCAGAGCTTACAAAGCTTTGACAATACAAATAGTATACATTTTAATTTTACAACAAAGTACTTCCTGGAAACCTATTGGAAACAACTTAGTTTAACCTCACACATGATTATGAGTAGTTTGAAAGTTGTTTCATGGCTCTGCTCATCAAGACAAAAAAGATGCTGTTTCAGTGCATGCAATGCTCTGACATTAAATAGTATACATTTCAATTTTCCACCAAAGTGCAGAGTGCAAACAAGATGGAAACATTTTAAAATACCTTCTCACATGTTTCTGAGTTGTTTGAAAGTTGTTTCATGCCTCTGTACATCAAGAGAAAAGAGATGTTTTTTCCGTGCGTACAATGCTTTGCAATGCAAATAGAATTCATATGAATTTTTCCACCAAAGAACTTACTGCAAACCTGATGCAAACACCTTAGGTTATCTTCCTACATGATTATGATTAGTTTGAAAGTTGTTTCACGGCTCTGCTCATTAAGACAAAAAAGTTGATTTTTCAGAGCATACAAAGCTTTGACAATACTAATAGTATACATTTTAATTTTACACCAAAGTACTTCCTGCAAACCTAATGGAAAAACCGTAGGTTAACTTCTCAAATGATGCTGAGTTGTCTGAAAGTTGTTTCATGCCTCTGCACATCAAGACAAAAAAGTTCATTTCCAAGACAAAAAGGTTGTTTTCACGGAGCATACAAAGCTTTGACAATACAAATAGTATACATTTTAATTTTATACCAAAGTAATTCCTGCAAACTTAATGGAAACACCTTAGGTTAACTTCTCACATGATGCTGAGTTTTCTGAAAGTTGTTTCATGCCTGTGTACATCAAGACAAAAAAGTTGTTTTCTCAGTGCATACAATGCTTTGACCATACAAATAGTATACATTTTAATTTTACAACAAAGTACTTCCTGCAAACCTATTGGAAACACCTTAGTTTAACCTCACACATGATTATGAGTAGTTTGTAAGTTGATTCATGGCTCTGCTCATCAAGACAAAAAAGTTGCTATTTCAGTGCATACAATGCTTTGACAATAAAATTAGTAAACATTTCAATTTTACACCAAAGTACTTACTACGAAGCTAATGGGAACACCTTAGGTTAACTTCCCACATGATGCTGAGTTGTCTGAAAGTTGTTTCATGCTTCTGCACATCAAGAGAAAAGAGTTCATTTCTCAGTGCGTACAATGCTTACAGAAATAAAGTTGTATTCATTTCAATTTTACACAAACGTTCTTACTGCAAAGCTTATGGAAACACCTTAGGTTAACTTCCCACATGATTATGAGTAGTTTGAAAGTTGTTTCATGGCTCTGCTCATCAAGACAAAAAAGTTTCTATTTCAGTGCATACAATGCTCTGACATTAAAGTAGTATACATTTCAATTTTCCAGCAAAGTGCAGACTGCAAACACGATAGAAACATTTTAAGTTAACTTCCCACATGTTTCTCAACAGTTTGAAAGTTGTTTCATGCCTCTGTACATCAAGACAAAAAAGTTGTTTTCTCAGTGAATACAATGCTTTGACAATACAGATAGTATACATATTAATTTTACACCAGAAGTACTTCCTGCAAACTTAATTGAAACACCTTAGCTTAACTTCTCACATGATGCTGAGTTGTCTGAAAGTTGTTTCATGCCTCTATACATCAAGACAAAAAAGTTGTTTTCTCAGAGCTTACAAAGCTTTGACAATACAAATAGTATACATTTTAATTTTACAACAAAGTACTTCCTGGAAACCTATTGGAAACAACTTAGTTTAACCTCACACATGATTATGAGTAGTTTGAAAGTTGTTTCATGGCTCTGCTCATCAAGACAAAACAGATGCTGTTTCAGTGCATGCAATGCTCTGACATTAAAGTAGTATACATTTCAATTTTCCACCAAAGTGCAGAGTGCAAACAAGATGGAAACATTTTAAAATACCTTCCCACATGTTTCTGAGTTGTTTGAAAGTTGTTTCATGCCTCTGTACATCAAGAGAAAAGAGATGTTTTTTCCGTGCGTACAATGCTTTGCAATGCAAATAGAATTCATATGAATTTTTCCACCAAAGAACTTACTGCAAACCTGATGCAAACACCTTAGGTTATCTTCCTACATGATTATGATTAGTTTGAAAGTTGTTTCACGGCTCTGCTCGTCAAGACAAAAAAGTTGATTTCTCAGAGCATACAAAGCTTTGACAATACTAATAGTATACATTTTAATTTTACACCAAAGTACTTCCTGCAAACCTAATGGAAAAACCGTAGGTTAACTTCTCAAATGATGCTGAGTTGTCTGAAAGTTGTTTCATGCTTCTGCACATCAAGACAAAAAAGTTCATTTCCAAGACAAAAAGGTTGTTTTCACGGAGCATACAAAGCTTTGACAATACAAATAGTATACATTTTAATTTTATACCAAAGTAATTCCTGCAAACTTAATGGAAACACCTTAGGTTAACTTCTCACATGATGCTGAGTTGTCTGAAAGTTGTTTCATGCCTGTGTACATCAAGACAAAAAAGTTGTTTTCTCAGTGCATACAATGCTTTGACCATACAAATAGTATACATTTTAATTTTACAACCAAGTACTTCCTGCAAACCTATTGGAAACACCTTAGTTTAACCTCACACATGATTATGAGTAGTTTGTAAGTTGATTCATGGCTCTGCTCATCAAGACAAAGAAGTTGCTATTTCAGTGCATACAATGCTTTGACAATAAAATTAGTAAACATTTCAATTTTACACCAAAGTACTTACTACGAAGCTAATGGGAACACCTTAGGTTAACTTCCCACATGATGCTGAGTTGTCTGAAAGTTGTTTCATGCTTCTGCACATCAAGACCAGAAAGTTCATTTCTCAGTGCGTACAATGCTTACAGAAAAAAAGTTGTATTCATTTCAATTTTACACAAAAGTTCTTACTGCAAACCTTATGGAAACACATTAGGTTAACTTCCCACATGATAAAAAGTAGTTTGAAAGTTGTTTCATGGCTCTGCTCATCAAGACAAAAAAGTTTCTATTTCAGTGCATACAATGCTCTGACATTAAAGTAGTATACATTTCAATTTTCCACCAAAGTGCAGAGTGCAAACCTGATAGAAGCATTATAATTTAACTTCCCACATGTTTCTGAGTTGTTTGAAAGTTGTTTCATGCCTCTGTACATCAAGACTAAAAAGTTGTTTTCTCAGAGCATACAAAGCTTTGACAATACAAATAGTATACATTTTAATTTTACACCAAAGTACTTCCTGCAAACCTATTGGAAACACCTTAGTTTAACCTCACACATGATTATGAGCAGTTTGTAAGTTGTTTCATGGCTCTGCTCATCAAGACAAAAAAGTTGCTATTTCAGTGCATACAATGCTTTGACAATAAAATTAGTACACATTTCAATTTTCCACCAAAGTACTTACTACGAAGCTAATGGGAACACCTTAGGTTAACTTCCCACATGATGCTGAGTTGTCTGAAAGTTGTTTCATGCTTCTGCACATCAAGAGAAAAGAGTTCATTTCTCAGTGCGTACAATGCTTACAGAAATAAGGTTGTATTCATTTCAATTTTACACAAACGTTCTTACTGCAAAGCTTATGGAAACACCTTAGGTTAACTTCCCACATGATTATGAGTAGTTTGAAAGTTGTTTCATGGCTCTGCTCATCAAGACAAAAAAGTTTCTATTTCAGTGCATACAATGCTCTGACATTAAAGTAGTATGCATTTCAATTTTCCACCTAAGTGCAGACTGCAAACCCGATAGAAACATTTTAAGTTAACTTCCCACATGTTTCTCAACAGTTTGAAAGTTGTTTCATGCCTCTGTACATCAAGACAAAAAAGTCGTTTTCACAGAGCATACAAAGCTTTGACAATACAAAAAGTATACATTTTAATTTTACACCAAAGTACTTCCTGAAAACTTAATGGAAACACCTTAGGTTAACTTCTCACATGATACTGAGTTGTCTGAAAGTTGTTTCATGCCTCTGTACATCAAGACAGAAAAGTTGCTTTCTCAGTGCATACAATGCTTTGAGAACAAAATTAGTACACATTTCAATTTTCCACCAAAGTACTTACTACGAAGCTAATGGGAACACCTTAGGTTAACTTCCCACCTGATGCTGAGTTGTCTGAAAGTTGTTTCATGCTTCTGCACATCAAGACAAAAGAGTTCTTTTCACAGTGCGTACAATGCTTACAGAAAAAAAGTTGTATTCATTTCAATTTTACATAAAAGTTCTTACTGCAAACCTAATGGAAACACCTTAGGTTAACTTCCCACATGATTATGAGTAGTTTGAAAGTTGTTTCATGGCTCTGCTCATCAAGACAAAAAAGTTTCTATTTCAGTGCATACAATGCTCTGACATTAAAGTAGTATACATTTCAATTTTCCAGCAAAGTGCTGACTGCAAACACGATAGAAACATTTTAAGTTAACTTCCCACATGTTTCTCAACAGTTTGAAAGTTGTTTCATGCCTCTGTACATCAAGACAAAAAAGTTGTTTTCTCAGTGCATACAATGCTTTGACAATACAGATAGTATACATATTAATTTTACACCAGAAGTACTTCCTGCAAACTTAATTGAAACACCTTAGCTTAACTTCTCACATGATGCTGAGTTGTCTGAAAGTTGTTTCATGCCTCTATACATCAAGACAAAAAAGTTGTTTTCTCAGAGCTTACAAAGCTTTGACAATACAAATAGTATACATTTTAATTTTACAACAAAGTACTTCCTGGAAACCTATTGGAAACAACTTAGTTTAACCTCACACATGATTATGAGTAGTTTGAAAGTTGTTTCATGGCTCTGCTCATCAAGACAAAAAAGATGCTGTTTCAGTGCATGCAATGCTCTGACATTAAAGTAGTATACATTTCAATTTTCCACCAAAGTGCAGAGTGCAAACAAGATGGAAACATTTTAAAATACCTTCCCACATGTTTCTGAGTTGTTTGAAAGTTGTTTCATGCCTCTGTACATCAAGAGAAAAGAGATGTTTTTTCCGTGCGTACAATGCTTTGCAATGCAAATAGAATTCATATGAATTTTTCCACCAAAGAACTTACTGCAAACCTGATGCAAACACCTTAGGTTATCTTCCTACATGATTATGATTAGTTTGAAAGTTGTTTCACGGCTCTGCTCATCAAGACAAAAAAGTTGATTTCTCAGAGCATACAAAGCTTTGACAATACTAATAGTATACATTTTAATTTTACACCAAAGTACTTCCTGCAAACCTAATGGAAAAACCGTAGGTTAACTTCTCAAATGATGCTGAGTTGTCTGAAAGTTGTTTCATGCTTCTGCACATCAAGACAAAAAAGTTCATTTCCAAGACAAAAAGGTTGTTTTCACGGAGCATACAAAGCTTTGACAATACAAATAGTATACATTTTAATTTTATACCAAAGTAATTCCTGCAAACTTAATGGAAACACCTTAGGTTAACTTCTCACATGATGCTGAGTTGTCTGAAAGTTGTTTCATGCCTGTGTACATCAAGACAAAAAAGTTGTTTTCTCAGTGCATACAATGCTTTGACCATACAAATAGTATACATTTTAATTTTACAACCAAGTACTTCCTGCAAACCTATTGGAAACACCTTAGTTTAACCTCACACATGATTATGAGTAGTTTGTAAGTTGATTCATGGCTCTGCTCATCAAGACAAAAAAGTTGCTATTTCAGTGCATACAATGCTTTGACAATAAAATTAGTAAACATTTCAATTTTACACCAAAGTACTTACTACGAAGCTAATGGGAACACCTTAGGTTAACTTCCCACATGATGCTGAGTTGTCTGAAAGTTGTTTCATGCTTCTGCACATCAAGACCAGAAAGTTCATTTCTCAGTGCGTACAATGCTTACAGAAAAAAAGTTGTATTCATTTCAATTTTACACAAAAGTTCTTACTGCAAACCTTATGGAAACACATTAGGTTAACTTCCCACATGATAAAAAGTAGTTTGAAAGTTGTTTCATGGCTCTGCTCATCAAGACAAAAAAGTTGCTATTTCAGTGCATACAATGCTCTGACATTAAAGTAGTATACATTTCAATTTTCCACCAAAGTGCAGAGTGCAAACCTGATAGAAACATTATAATTTAACTTCCCACATGTTTCTGAGTTGTTTGAAAGTTGTTTCATGCCTCTGTACATCAAGACAAAAAAGTTGTTTTCTCAGTGCATACAATGCTTTGACAATACAGATAGTATACATATTAATTTTACACCAGAAGTACATCCTGCAAACTTAATGGAAACACCTTAGCTTAACTTCTCACATGATGCTGAGTTGTCTGAAAGTTGTTTCATGCCTCTGTACATCAAGACAAAAAAGTTGTTTTCTCAGAGCTTACAAAGCTTTGACAATACAAATAGTATACATTTTGATTTTACAACAAAGTACTTCTTGCAAACCTAATGGAAACACCTTAGTTTAACCTCACACATGATTATGAGTAGTTTGAAAGTTGTTTCATGGCTCTGCTCATCAAGACAAAAAAGATGCTATTTCAGTGCATACAATGCTCTGACATTAAAGTAGTATGCATTTCAATTTTCCACCAAAGTGCAGACTGCAAACCTGATAGAAACATTTTAATTTAACTTCCCACATGTTTCTCAGCAGTTTGACAGTTGTTCCATGCCTCTGTACATCAAGACAGAAAAGTTGCTTTCTCAGTGCATACAATGCTTTGACAATAAAAGTAGTACACATTTCAATTTTACACCAAAGTACTTACTACGAAGCTAATGGAAACACCTCAGGTTAACTTCCCACATGATACAGAGTTGTCTGAAAGTTGTTTCATGCCTCTGCACATCAAGACAAAAAAGTTGTTCTCTCAGTGCATACAATGCTTTGACAATACAAATAGTATACATATTAATTTTACACCAAAGTACTTCCTGCAAACCTAATGGAAACACCTTAGTTTAACCTCAGACATGATTAGGAGTAGTTTGAAAGTTGTTTCATGTCTCTGCTCACAAAGACAAAATAGTTGCTATTTCAGTGCATACAATGCTCTGACATTAAAGTAGTATACATTTGAATTTTACACCAAAGTGCAGAGTGCAAAGAAGATGGAAACATTTTAAGTTAACTTCCCACATGTTTCTGAGTTGTTTGAAAGTTGTTTCATGCCTCTGTACATCAAGACAAAAAAGTCGTTTTCACAGAGCATACAAAGCTTTGACAATACAAATAGTATACATTTTAATTTTAAACCAAAGTACTACCTGCAAACTTAATGGAAACACCTTAGGGTAACTTCTCACATGATGCTGAGTTGTCTGAAAGTTGTTTCATGCCTCTGTGCATCAAGACAAAAAAGTTGTTTTCTCAGTGCATACAATGCTTTGACCATACAAATAGTATACATTTTAATTTTACACCAAAGTACTTGTGCAAACCTATTCGAAACACCTTAGTTTAACCTCACACATGATTATGAGTAGTTTGTAAGTTGTTTCATGGCTCTGCTCATCAAGGCAAAAAATGTTGCTATTTCAGTGCATACAATGCTTTGACAATAAAATTAGTACACATTTCAATTTTCCACCAAAGTACTTACTACGAAGCTAATGGGAACACCTCAGGTTAACTTCCCACATGATGCTGAGTTGTCTGAAAGTTGTTTCATGCTTCTGCACATCAAGACCAGAAAGTTCATTTCTCAGTGCATACAATGCTTACAGAAAAAAAGTTGTATTCATTTCAATTTTACACAAAAGTTCTAACTGCAAACATTATGGAAACACATTAGGTTAACTTCCCACATGATAAAAAGTAGTTTGAAAGTTGTTTCATGGCTCTGCTCATCAAGACAAAAAAGTTTCTATTTCAGTGCATACAATGCTCTGACATTAAAGTAGTATACATTTCAATTTTCCTCCTAAGTGCAAACTGCAAACCCGATAGAAAGATTTTAAGTTAACTTCCCACATGTTTCTCAACAGTTTGAAAGATGTTTCAGCCTCTGTACATCAAGACAAAAAAGTTGTTTTCTCAGTGCGTACAATGCTTTGACAATACAGATAGTATACATATTAATTTTACACCAGAAGTACTTCCTGCAAACTTAATGGAAACACCTTAGCTTTACTTCTCACATGATGCTGAGTTGTCTGAAAGTTGTTTCATGCCTCTGTTCATCAAGACAAAAAAGTTGTTTTCTCAGAGCTTACAAAGCTTTGACAACACAAATAGTATACATTTTAATTTTACACCAAAGTACTTCCTGGAAACCTATTGGAAACACCTTAGTTTAACCTCACACATGATTATGAGTAGTTTGAAAGTTGTTTCATGGCTCTGCTCATCAAGACAAAAAAGATGCTGTTTCAGTGCATGCAATGCTCTGACATTAAAGTAGTATACATTTCAATTTTCCACCAAAGTGCAGAGTGCAAACAAGATGGAAACATTTTAAGATAACTTCCCACATGTTTCTGAGTTGTTTGAAAGTTGTTTCATGCCTCTGTACATCAAGAGAAAAGAGATGTTTTTTCCGTGCATACAATGCTTTGCAATGCAAATAGAATTCATATGAATTTTACACCAAAGAACTTACTGCAAACCTGATGCAAACACCTTAGGTTATCTTCCTACATGATTATGATTAGTTTGAAAGTTGTTTCACGGCTCTGCTCATCAAGACAAAAAAGTTGTTTTCTCAGAGCATACAAAGCTTTGACAATACTAATAGTATACATTTTAATTTTACACCAAAGTACTTCCTGCAAACCTAATGGAAAAACCTTAGGTTAACTTCTCAAATGATGCTGAGTTGTCTGAAAGTTGTTTCATGCCTCTGTACATCAAGACAAAAAAGTTGTTTTCTCAGTGCATACAATGCTTTGACCATACAAATAGTACACATTTTTATTTTACACCGAAGTACTTCCTGCAAACCTATTGGAAACACCTTAGTTTAACCTCACACATGATTATGAGTAGTTTGTAAGTTGTTTCATGGCTCTGCTCATCAAGACAAAAAAGTTGCTATTTCAGTGCATAAAATGCTTTGACAATAAAATTAGTACACACTTCAATTTTCCACCAAAGTACTTACTAAGAAGCTAATGGGAACACCTTAGGTTAACTTCCCACATGATGCTGAGTTGTCTGAACGTTGTTTCATGCTTCTGCACATCAAGACAAAAAAGTTCATTTCCAAGACAAAAAGGTTGTTTTCACAGAGCATACAAAGCTTTGACAATACAAATAATAAAAGACTTTTTTTCGGTGCATACAATGCTTTGACAATACAAATAGTACACATTTTAATTTTACACCAAAGTACTTCCTGCAAACCTATTGGAAACACCTTAGTTTAACCTCACACATGATTATGACTAGTTTGTAAGTTGTTTCATGGCTCTGCTCATCAAGACAAAAAAGTTGCTATTTCAGTGCATACAATGCTTTGACAATAAAATTAGTACACATTTCAATTTTCCACCAAAGTACTTACTATGAAGCTAATGGGAACACCTTAGGTTAACTTCCCACATGATGCTGAGTTGTCTGAAAGTTGTTTCATGCTTCTGCACATCAAGACAAAAAAGTTCATTTCCAAGACAAACAGGTTGTTTTCACAGAGCATACAAAGCTTTGACAATACAAATAGTATACATTTTAATTTTACACCAAAGTAATTCCTGCAAACTTAATGGAAACACCTTAGGTTAACTTCTCACATGATGCTGAGTTGTCTGAAAGTTGTTTCATGCCTGTGTACATCAAGACAAAAAAGTTGTTTTCTCAGTGCATACAATGCTTTGACCATACAAATAGTATACATTTTAATTTTACACCAAAGTACTTCCTGCAAACCAATTGGAAACACCTTAGTTTAACCTCACACATGATTATGAGTAGTTTGTAAGTTGTTTCATGGCTCAGCTCATCAAGACAAAAAAGTTGCTATTTCAGTGCATACAATGCTTTGACAATAAAATTAGTAAACATTTCAATTGTACACCAAAGTACTCACTACGAAGCTAATGGGAACACCTTAGGTTAACTTCCCACATGATGCTGAGTTGTCTGAAAGTTGTTTCATGCTTCTGCACATCAAGACCAGAAAGTTCATTTCTCAGTGCATAAAATGCTTACAGAAAAAAAGTTGTATTCATTTCAATTTTACACAAAAGTTCTTACTGCACACCTTATGGAAACACATTAGGTTAACTTCCCACATGATAAAAAGTAGTTTGAAAGTTGTTTTATGGCTCTGCTCATCAAGACAAAAAAGTTTCTGTTTCAGTGCATACAATGCTCTGACATGAAAGTAGTATACATTTCAATTTTCCACCAAAGTGCAGACTGCAAACCCAATAGAAACATTTTAAGCTAACTTCCCACGTTTCTCAACAGTTTGAAAGTTGTTTCATGCCTCTGTACATCAAGACAAAAAAGTTGCTCTCTCAGTGCATACGAACCTTTGACAATATAGATAGTATACATATCAATTTTACTACAAAGAACTTACTGCAAACCTAATGGAAACACCTTAGGTTAACTTCTCAAATGATGCTGAGTTGTCTGAAAGTTGTTTCATGCCTCTGTACATCAAGACAAAAAATGTTGTTTTCTCAGAGCATACAATGCTTTGACCATACAAATAGTATACATTTTAATATTACACCAAAGTACTTCCTGCAAACCTATTGGAAACACCTTAGTTTAACCGCACACATGAGTATGAGTAGTTTGTAAGTTGTGTCATGGCTCTGCTCATCAAGACAAAAAAGTTGCTATTTCAGTGCATACAATGCTCTGACATTAAAGTAGCATACATTTCAATTTTCCACCAAAGTACTTACTACGAAGCTAATGGAAACACCTTAAGTTAACTTCCCACATGATGCTGAGTTGCCTGAAAGTTGTTTCATACCTCTGTACATCAAGACAAAAAAGTTCATTTCTCAGTGCATGGAATGCTTTGACAATACAAATAGTATACATATCAATTTCACACCAAAGTAGTTACTACAAAGCTAATGGAAACACCTTAGGTTAACTTCCCACATGATGCTGAGTTGTCTGAAAGTTGTTTAATGCCACTGCACATCAAGACAAAAATGTTCATTTCTCAGTGCGTACAATGCTTTGACAATACAAATAGTGTACATATTAATTTTACACCAAAGTACTTCTTGCAAACCTAATGGAAACACCTTAGTTTAACCTCAGACATGATTATGAGTAGTTTGAAAGTTGTTTCATGGCTCTGCTCATCAAGACAAAAAAGTTGCTATTTCAGTGCATACAATGCTTTGACAATAAAATTAGTAAACATTTCAATTTTACACCAAAGTACTTACTACGAAGCTAATGGGAACACCTTAGGTTAACTTCCCACATGATGCTGAGTTGTCTGAAAGTTGTTTCATGCTTCTGCACATCAAGACCAGAAAGTTCATTTCTCAGTGCATACAATGCTTACAGAAAAAAAGTTGTATTCATTTCAATTTTACACAAAAGTTCTTACTGCAAACCTTATGGAAACACATTAGGTTAACTTCCCACATGATAAAAAGTAGTTTGAAAGTTGTTTCATGGCTCTGCTCATCAAGACAAAAAAGTTTCTATTTCAGTGCATACAATGCTCTGACATTAAAGTAGTATACATTTCAATTTTCCACCAAAGTGCAGACTGCAAACCCAATAGAAACATTTTAAGCTAACTTCCCACGTTTCTGAACAGTTTGAAAGTTGTTTCATGCCTCTGTACATCAAGACAAAAAAGTTGCTCTCTCAGTGCATACGAACCTTTGACAATATAGATAGTATACATATCAATTTTACTACAAAGAACTTACTGCAAACCTAATGGAAACACCTTAGGTTAACTTCTCAAATGATGCTGAGTTGTCTGAAAGTTGTTTCATGCCTCTGTACATCAAGACAAAAAATGTTGTTTTCTCAGAGCATACAATGCTTTGACCATACAAATAGTATACATTTTAATATTACACCAAAGTACTTCCTGCAAACCTATTGGAAACACCTTAGTTTAACCGCACACATGAGTATGAGTAGTTTGTAAGTTGTTTCATGGCTCTGCTCATCAAGTCAAAAAAGTTGCTATTTCAGTGCATACAATGCTCTGACATTAAAGTAGCATACATTTCAATTTTCCACCAAAGTACTTACTACGAAGCTAATGGAAACACCTTAAGTTAACTTCCCACATGATGCTGAGTTGTCTGAAAGTTGTTTAATGCCACTGCACATCAAGACAAAAATGTTCATTTCTCAGTGCATGGAATGCTTTGAGAATACAAATAGTATACATATTAATTTTACACCAAAGTACTTCTTGCAAACCTAATGGAAACACCTTAGTTTAACCTCAGACATGATTATGAGTAGTTTGAAAGTTGTTTCATGGCTCTGCTCATCAAGAAAAAAAAGATGCTATTTCAGTGCATACAATGCTCTGACATTAAAGTAGTATACATTTTAATTTTCCACCAAAGTGCAGAGTGGAAACTTGATAGAAACATTTTAATTTCACTTCCCACATGTTTCTTAGCAGTTTGACAGTTGTTCCATTCCTCTGTACATCAAGAGAGAAAAGTTGCTTTCTCAGTGCATACAATGCTTTGACAATAACAGTAGTACACATTTCAATTTTACACCAAAGTACTTACTACGAAGCTAATGGAAAAACCTTAGGTTAACTTCCCACATGATGCTGAGTTGTCTGAAAGTTGTTTAATGCCTCTGCACATCAAGAGAAAAAAGTTCATTACTTAGTGCATACAATGCTTACAGAAAAAAGTTGTATTCATTTCAATTTTACACAAAAGTTCTTACTGCAAACCTTATGGAAACACCTTAGGTTAACTTCCCACATGATTACGAGTAGTTTGAAAGTTGTTTCATGGCTCTGCTCATCAAGACAAAAAAGTTGCTATTTCAGTGCATAGAATGCTCTGACATTAAAGTAGTATACATTTCAATTTTCCACCAAAGTGCAGACTGCAAACCTTATAGAAACATTTTAAGTTAACTTCGCACATGTTTCTCAGCAGTTTCAAAGTTGTTTCATGCCTGTGTACATCAAGACAAAAAAGTCGTTTTCACAGTGCATACAAAGCTTTGACAATAGAAATAGTATACATTTTAATTTTACACCAAAGTACTTCCTGCAAACTTAATGGAAACACCTCAGGTTCACTTCCCACATGATGCTGAGTAGTCTGAAAGTTGTTTCATCCCTCTGTACATCAAGACAAAGAAGTTGTTTTCTCAGAGCATACAATGCTTTGACAATACAGATAGTGTACATATCAATTTCACACCAAAGTAGTTACTACAAAGTTAATGGAAACACCTTAGGTTAACTTCCCACATGATGCTGAGTTGTCTGAAAGTTGTTTAATGCCTCTGCACATCAAGACAAAAAAGTTCATTTCTCAGTGCATACAAAGCTTTGACAATACAAATAGTATACATTTTAATTTTACACCAAAGTACTTCTTGCAAACCTAATGGAAACACCTTAGTTTAACCTCAGACATGATTATGAGTAGTTTGAAAGTTGTTTCAAGGCTCTGCTCATCAAGACAAAAAAGATTCTATTTCAGTGCATACAATGCTCTGACATTAAAGTAGTATACATTTCAATTTTCCACCAAAGTGCAGAGTGCAAACTTGATAGAAACATTTTAATTTAACTTCCCACATGTTTCTCAGCAGTTTGACAGTTGTTCCATGCCTCTGTACATCAAGACAGAAAAGTTGCTTTCTCAGTGCATACAATGCTTTGACAATAAAAGTAGTACACATTTCAATTTTACACCAAAGTACTTACTACGAAGCTAATGGAAAAACCTTAGGTTAACTTCCCACATGATGCTGAGTTGCCTGAAAGTTGTTTAATGCCTCTGCACATCAAGAGAAAAAAGTTCATTTCTCAGTGCATACAATGCTTACAGAAAAAAAGTTGTATTCATTTCAATTTTACACAAAAGTTCTTACTGCAAACCTTATGCAAACACCTTAGGTTAACTTCCCACATGATTACGAGTAGTTTGAAAGTTGTTTCATGGCTCTGCTCATCAAGACAAAAAAGTTGCTATTTCAGTGCATACAATGCTCTGACATTAAAGTAGTATGCATTTCAATTTTCCAACGAAGTGCAGACTGCAAACCTTATAGAAACCTTTTAAGTTAACTTCGCACATGTTTCTCACCAGTTTCAAAGTTGGTTCATGCCGCTGTACATCAAGATAAAAAAGTCGTTTTCACAGAGCATACAAAGCTTTGACAATACAAATAGTATACATTTTAGTTTTACACCAAAGTACTTCTTGCAAACCTAATGGAAACACCTTAGGTTAACTTCTCAAATGATGCTGAGTTGTCTGAAAGTTGTTTGATCCCTCTGTACATCAACCAAAAATGTTGTTTTCTCAGTGCATACAATGCTTTGACCATACAAATAGTATACATTTTAATATTACACCAAAGTACTTCCTGCAAACCTATTGGAAACACCTTAGGTTAAATTCCCACATGATTCTGAGTGTCTGAAAGTTGTTTCATGCTTCTGCACATCAAGACAAAAAAGTTCATTTCTCAGTGCATACAATGCTTACAGAAAAAAAGTTGTATTCATTTCAATTTTACACAAAAGTTCTTACTGCAAACCTTATGGAAACACCTTAGGTTAAGTTCCCACATGATTATGAGTAGTTTGAAAGTTGTTTCATGGCTCTGCTCATCAAGACAAAAAAGTTGCTATTTCAGTGCATACAATGCTCTGACATTAAAGTAGTATACATTTCAATTTTCCAACAAAATGCAGACTGCAAACCCGATAGAAACATTTTAAGTTAACTTCCCACATGTTTCTCAACAGTTTGAAAGTTCTTTCATGCCTCTGTACATCAAGACAAAAAAGTCATTTTCTCAGAGCATACAATGCTTTGACAATACAAATAGTATACATTTTAATTTTACACCAAAGTACTTCCTGCAAACCTATTGGAAACACCTTAGTTTAACCTCACACATGATTATGAGTAGTTTGAAAGTTGTTTCATGGCTCTGCTCATCAAGACAAAAAAGATGCTGTTTCCGTGCATACAATGCTCTGACATTAAAGTAGTATGCATTTCAATTTTCCAACGAAGTGCAGACTGCAAACCTTATAGAAACCTTTTAAGTTAACTTCGCACATGTTTCTCACCAGTTTCAAAGTTGGTTCATGCCGCTGTACATCAAGATAAAAAAGTCGTTTTCACAGAGCATACAAAGCTTTGACAATACAAATAGTATACATTTTAGTTTTACACCAAAGTACTTCTTGCAAACCTAATGGAAACACCTTAGGTTAACTTCTCAAATGATGCTGAATTGTCTGAAAGTTGTTTGATCCCTCTGTACATCAAGCAAAAAATGTTGTTTTCTCAGTGCATACAATGCTTTGACCATACAAATAGTATACATTTTAATATTACACCAAAGTACTTCCTGCAAACCTATTGGAAACACCTTAGGTTAACTTCCCACATGATTCTGAGTGTCTGAAAGTTGTTTCATGCTTCTGCACATCAAGACAAAAAAGTTCATTTCTCAGTGCATACAATGCTTACAGAAAAAAAGTTGTATTCATTTCAATTTTACACAAAAGTTCTTACTGCAAACCTTATGGAAACACCTTAGGTTAAGTTCCCACATGATTATGAGTAGTTTGAAAGTTGTTTCATGGCTCTGCTCATCAAGACAAAAAAGTTGCTATTTCAGTGCATACAATGCTCTGACATTAAAGTAGTATACATTTCAATTTTCCAACAAAATGCAGACTGCAAACCCGATAGAAACATTTTAAGTTAACTTCCCACATGTTTCTCAACAGTTTGAAAGTTCTTTCATGCCTCTGTACATCAAGACAAAAAAGTCATTTTCTCAGAGCATACAATGCTTTGACAATACAAATAGTATACATTTTAATTTTACACCAAAGTACTTCCTGCAAACCTATTGGAAACACCTTAGTTTAACCTCACACATGATTATGAGTAGTTTGAAAGCTGTTTCATGGCTCTGCTCATCAAGACAAAAAAGATGCTGTTTCCGTGCATACAATGCTCTGACATTAAAGTAGTATACATTTCAATTTTCTACCAAAGTGCAGAGTGCAAACAAGATGGAAACATTTTAAGTTAACTTCCCACATGTTTCTGAGTTGTTTGAAAGTTGTTTCATGCCTCTGTACATCAAGACAAAAAAGATGTCTTTTCGGTGCATACAATGCTTTGACAATACAAATTGAATACATATCAATTTTACACCAAAGAACTTACTGCAAACCTAATTCAAACACCTTAGGTTATCTACCTACATGATTATGATCAGTTTGAAAGTTGTTTCATGGCTCTGCTCATCAAGACAAAAAAGTTGTTATTTCAATACATACAATGCTTTGACAATAAAATTAGTACACATTTCAATTTTCCACCGAAGTACTTACTACGAAGCTAATGGGAACACCTTAGGTTAACTTCTCACATGATGCTGAGTTGTCTGAAAGTTGTTTCATGCTTCTGCACATCAAGACAAAAAAGTTCATTTCTCAGTGCATACAATGCTTACAGAAAAAAAGTTGTATTCATTTCAATTTTACACAAAAGTTCTTACTGCAAACCTTATGGAAACACCTTAGGTTAACTTGCCACATGCTTATGAGTAGTTTGAAAGTCGTTTCATGGCTCTGCTCATCAAGACAAAAAAGTTTCTATTTCAGTGCATACAATGCTCTGACATTAAAGTAGCATACATTTCAATTTTCCACCAATGTGCAGACTGCAAACCCGATAGAAACATTTTAAATTAACTTCCCACAATTTTCTGAAAAGGTTGAAAGTTGTTTCATGCCTCTGTACATCAAGAGATAAAAGTTGTTCTCTCAGTGCACACAATGCTTTGACAATACAGATAGTATACATATCAATTTTACTCCAAAGAACTTACTGCAAACCTAATGGAAAAACCTTAGGTTATCTTCCTACATGATTATGATTAGTTTGAAAGTTGTTTCATGGCTCTGCTCATCAAGACAAAAAAGTTGCTATTTCAGTGCATACAATGCTTTGACAATAAAATTAGAACACATTTCAATTTTCCACCAAAGTACTTACTACGAAGCTAATGGAAACACCTTAGGTGAACTTCCCACATGATGCTGCGTTGCCTGAAAGTTGTTTCATGCCTCTGCACATCAAGACAAAAAAGTTCATTTCACAGAGCATACAAAGCTTTGACAATACAAATAGTATACATATCAATTTTACACCAAAGTACTTCTTGCAAACCTAATGGAAACACCATAGTTTAACCTCAGACATGATTATGAGTAGTTTGAAAGTTGTTTCATGGCTCTGCTCATCAAGACAAAAGAGATGCTATTTCAGTGCATACAATACTCTGACATTAAAGTAGTGTACATTTCAATTTTCCAACAAAGTGCAGACTGCAAACCTGATAGAAACATTTTAAGTTAACTTCGCACATGTTTCTCAGCAGTTTCAAAGTTGTTTCATGCCTCTGTACATCAAGACAGAAAAGTTGCTTTCTCAGTGCATACAATGCTTTGACAATAAAATTATTACACATTTCAATTTTCCACCAAAGTACTTACTACGAAGCTAATGGGAACACCTTAGGTTAACTTCCCACATGATGCTGAGTTGTCTGAAAGTTGTTTCATACTTCTGCACATCAACACAAAAAAGTTCATTTCTCAGTGCATACAATGCTTACAGAAAAAAAGTTGTATTCCTTAAATTTTAGACAAAAGTTCTTACTGCAAACCTTATGGAAGCACCTCAGGTTAGCTTTCCACGTGATTATGAGTAGTTTGAAAGTTGTTTCATGGCTGTACACATCAACACAAAAAAGTTGTTATCTCAGTGCATGCAATGCTTAGACAATACAAATAGTATACATTTCAATTTTACACCAAAGCACTTACTGCAAACCTAATGGAAACACTTTAGGTTAACTTCCCACATGATTCTGAGATGTCTGAAAGTTGTTTCATGCCTGTGCACATAAAGACAAAAAAGTTGATTTTTCAGTGAATAAAATGCTTTGACATAAATGTAGTTTCCATTTCAATTGCACTCAAAAGTCCTGACTGCAAACCTAATGGAAACACCTTAGGTTAACTTTCCACATCATTATTAGTAGTTTGAAAGTTGTTTAATGGCTGTACACTTCAACACAAAAAAGTTATTATCTCAGTGCATGCAATGCTTAGACAATACAAATAGTATACATTTCAATTTTCAACAAAGCACTTCCTGCAAACCTAATGGAAACAAAGTAGATTAACTTCCCACATGATTTTGAGATGTCTGAAAGTTGTTTCATACCTGTGCACATAAAGACAAAAAAGTTGATTTCTAAGTGAATAGAATGCTTGGACATAAATGTAGTTTCCATTTCAATTGTACTCAAAAGTCCTGACGGCAAACCTAATGGAAACAGCTTAGGTGAACTTTCCACGTGATTATGAGCAGTTTGAAAGTTGTTTCGTGGCTGTACACATCAACACCAAAAAGTTGTTATCTCAGTGCATGTACTGCTTAGACAATACAAATAGTATACATTTCAATTTTACACCAAAGCACTTACTGCAAACCTAATGGAAACACCTTAGGTTAACATCCCACATTATTCTGAGATGTCTGAAAGTTGTTTCATACTTGTGCACATAAAGGCAAAAAAGTTGATTTCTCAGTGAATAGAATGCTTTGACATAAATGTAGTTTCCATTTCAATTGTACTCAAAAGTCCTGACTGCAAACCTAATAGAAACAGCTTTGGTTAACTTTCGACATGACTATGAGTAGTTTGAAAGTTGTTTCATGGCTGTACACATCAACACAAAAAAGTTGTTATCTCAGTGCATGCAATGCTTAGACAATACAAGTAGTATGCATTTCAATTTTACACCAAAGGACTTACTACAAAACTAATGGAAACAACTTAGATTAACTTCCCACATGATTGTGAGGTGTCTGAAAGTTGTTTCATACCTGTGCACATAGAGACAAAAAAGTTGATTTCTCAGTGAATAGAATGCTTTGACATAACTGTAGTTTCCATTTCGATTGTACTCTCAAGTCCTGACTGCAAACCTAATGGAAGCACCTCAGGTTAGCTTTCCACGTGATTATGAGTAGTTTGAAAGTTGTTTCATGGCTGTACACATCAACACAAAAAAGTTGTTATCTCAGTGCATGCAATGCTTAGACAATACAAGTAGTATACATTTCAATTTTACACCAAAGGACTTACTACAAAACTGATGGAAACAACTTAGATTAACTTCCCACATGATTCTGAGGTGTCTGAAAGTTGTTTCATACCTGTGCACATAAAGACAAAAAAGTTGATTTCTCAGTGAATAGAATGCTTTGACATAAATGTAGTTTCCATTTCAATTGTACTCAAAAGTCCTGACTGCAAACCTAATGGAAACACCTTAGGTTAACTTTCCACATGATTATGAGTAGTTTGAAAGTGGTTTCATGGCTGTACACATCAACACAAAAATGTTGTTATCTCAGTGCATGCAATGCTTAGACAATACAAATAGTATACATTTCAATTTTACACCAAAGCACTTACTGCAAACCTAATGTAAACACTTTAGGTTAACTTCCCACATGATTCTGAGATGTCTGAAAGTTGTTTCATACCTGTGCACATAAAGACAAAAAAGTTGATTTCTCAGTGAATAGAATGCTTTGACATAAATGTAGTTTCCTTTTCAATTGTACTCAAAAGTCCTGACTGCAAACCTAATAGAAACAGCTTTGGTTAACTTTCGACATGACTATGAGTAGTTTGAAAGTTTTTTCATTTCTGTACACATCAACACAAAAAAGTTGTTATCTCACTGCATGGAATGCTTAGACAATACAAATAGTATACATTTCAATTTTACACCAAAGCACTTACTGCAAACCTAATGGAAACACTTTAGGTTAACTTCCCACATGATTCTGAGATGTCTGAAAGTTGTTTCATGCCTGTGCACATAAAGACAAAAAAGTTGATTTCTCAGTGAATAGAATGCTTTGACATAAATGTAGTTTCCATTTCAATTGCACTCAAAAGTCCTGACTGCAAACCTAATGGAAACACCTTAGGTTAACTTTCCACATGATTATTAGTAGTTTGAAAGTTGTTTAATGGCTGTACACTTCAACACAAAAAAGTTGTTATCTCAGTGCATGCAATGCTTAGACAATACAAATAGTATACATTTCAATTTTACACCAAAGCACTTCCTGCAAACCTAATGGAAACAACTTAGATTAACTTCCCACATGATTTTGAGATGTCTGAAAGTTGTTTCATACCTGTGCACATAAAGACAAAAAAGTTGATTTCTCAGTGAATGGAATGCTTTGACATAAATGTAGTTTCCATTTCAATTGTACTCAATAGTCCTGACTGCAAACCTAATGGAAACAGCTTAGGTTAACTTTCCACATGATTATGAGTAGTTTGAAAGTTGTTTCATGGCTGTACACATCAACACAAAAAAGTTGTTATCTCAGTGCATGCAATGCTTAGACAATACAAATAGTATACATTTCAATTTTACATAAAAGCACTTACGGCAAACCTAATCGAAACACTTTAGGTTAACTTCCCACAGGATTCTGAGATGTATGAAAGTTGTTTCATACCTGTGCACATAAAGACAAAAATGTTGATTTCTAAGTGAAAAGAATGCTTTGACATAAATGTAGTTTCCATTTCAATTGTACTCAAAAGTCCTGACGGCAAACCTAATGGAAACACCTTAGGTGAACTTTCCACGTGATTATGAGCAGTTTGAAAGTTGTTTCGTGGCTGTACACATCAACACAAAAAAGTTGTTATCTCAGTGCATGTAATGCTTAGACAATACAAATAGTATACATTTCAATTTTACACCAAAGCACTTACTGCAAACCTAATGGAAACACCTTAGGTTAACGTCCCACATTATTCTGAGATCTCTGAAAGTTGTTTCATACTTGTGCACATAAAGGCAAAAAAGTTGATTTCTCAGTGAATAGAATGCTTTGACATAAATGTAGTTTCCATTTCAATTGTACTCAAAAGTCCTGACTGCAAACCTAATAGAAACAGCTTTGGTTAACTTTCGACATGACTATGAGTAGTTTGAAAGTTGTTTCATGGCTGTACACATCAACACAAAAAAGTTGTTATCTCAGTGCATGCAATGCTTAGACAATACAAATAGTATACATTTCAATTTTACACCAAAGCACTTACTGCTAACCTAATGGAAACACTTTAGGTTAACTTCCCACATGATTCTGAGATGTCTGAAAGTTGTTTCATGCCTGTGCACATAAAGACAAAAAAGTTGATTTCTCAGTGAATAGAATGCTTTGACATAAATGTAGTTTCCATTTCAATTGTACTCAAAAGTCCTGACTGCAAACCTAATGGAAACACCTTAGGTTAACTTTCCACATGATTATTAGTAGTTTGAAAGTTGTTTCATGGCTGTACACTTCAACACAAAAAAGTTGTTATCTCAGTGCATGCAATGCTTAGACAATACAAATAGTATACATTTCAATGTTACACCGAAGCACTTCCTGCAAACCTAATGGAAACAACTTAGATTAACTTCCCACATGATTTTGAGATGTCTGAAAGTTGTTTCATACCTGTGCACATAAAGACAAAAAAGTTGATTTCTCAGTGAATGGAATGCTTTGACATAAATGTAGTTTCCATTTCAATTGTACTCAAAAGTCCTGACTGCAAACCTAATGGAAACAGCTTAGGTTAACTTTCCACATGATTATGAGTAGTTTGAAAGTTGTTTCATGGCTGTACACATCAACACAAAAAAGTTGTTATCTCAGTGCATGCAATGCTTAGACAATACAAATAGTATACATTTCAATTTTACATCAAAGCACTTACGGCAAACCTAATCGAAACACTTTAGGTTAACTTCCCACAGGATTCTGAGATGTATGAAAGTTGTTTCATACCTGTGCACATAAAGACAAAAAAGTTGATTTCTAAGTGAATAGAATGCTTTGACATAAATGTAGTTTCCATTTCAATTGTACTCAAAAGTCCTGACGGCAAACCTAATGGAAACACCTTAGGTGAACTTTCCACGTGATTATGAGCAGTTTGAAAGTTGTTTCGTGGCTGTACACATCAACACAAAAAAGTTGTTATCTCAGTGCATGCAATGCTTAGACAATACAAATAGTATACATTTCAATTTTACACCAAAGCACTTACTGCAAACCTAATGGAAACACTTTAGGTTAACTTCCCACATGATTCTGAGATGTCTGAAAGTTGTTTCATGCCTGTGCACATAAAGACAAAACAGTTGATTTCTCAGTGAATAGAATGCTTTGACATAAATGTAGTTTCCATTTCAATTGCACTCAAAAGTCCTGACTGCAAACCTAATGGAAACACCTTAGGTTAATTTTCCACATGATTATTAGTAGTTTGAAAGTTGTTTCATGGCTGTACACTTCAACACAAAAAAGTTGTTATCTCAGTGCATGCAATGCTTAGACAATACAAATAGTATACATTTCAATTTCACACCAAAGCACTTCCTGCAAACCTAATGGAAACAACTTAGATTAACGTCCCACATGATTTTGAGATGTCTGAAAGTTGTTTCATACCTGTGCACATAAAGACAAAAAAGTTGATTTCTCAGTGAATGGAATGCTTTGACATAAATGTAGTTTCCATTTCAATTGTACTCAAAAGTCCTGACTGCAAACCTAATGGAAACAGCTTAGGTGAACTTTCCACGTGATTATGAGCAGTTTGAAAGTTGTTTCGTGGCTGTACACATCAACACAAAAAAGTTGTTATCTCAGTGCATGCAATGCTTAGACAATACAAATAGTATACATTTCAATTTTACACCAAAGCACTTACTGCAAACCTAATGGAAACACTTTAGGTTAACTTCCCACATGATTCTGAGATGTCTGAAAGTTGTTTCATGCCTGTGCACATAAAGACAAAAAAGTTGATTTTTCAGTGAATAAAATGCTTTGACATAAATGTAGTTTCCATTTCAATTGCACTCAAAAGTCCTGACTGCAAACCTAATGGAAACACCTTAGGTTAACTTTCCACATCATTATTAGCAGTTTGAAAGTTGTTTAATGGCTGTACACTTCAACACAAAAAAGTTATTATCTCAGTGCATGCAATGCTTAGACAATACAAATAGTATACATTTCAATTTTACACCAAAGCACTTCCTGCAAACCTAATGGAAACAAAGTAGATTAACTTCCCACATGATTTTGAGATGTCTGAAAGTTGTTTCATACCTGTGCACATAAAGACAAAAAAGTTGATTTCTCAGTGAATGGAATGCTTGGACATAAATGTAGTTTCCATTTCAATTGTACTCAATAGTCCTGACTGCAAACCTAATGGAAACACCTTAGGTGAACTTTCCACGTGATTATGAGCAGTTTGAAAGTTGTTTCGTGGCTGTACACATCAACACAAAAAAGTTGTTATCTCAGTGCATGTAATGCTTAGACAATACAAATAGTATACATTTCAATTTTACACCAAAGCACTTACTGCAAACCTAATGGAAATACCTTAGGTTAACTTCCCACATTATTCTGAGATGTCTGAAAGTTGTTTCATACTTGTGCACATAAAGGCAAAAAAGTTGATTTCTCAGTGAATAGAATGCTTTGACATAAATGTAGTTTCCATTTCAATTGCACTCAAAAGTCCTGACTGCAAACCTAATGGAAACACCTTAGGTTAACTTTCCACATGATTATTAGTAGTTTGAAAGTTGTTTAATGGCTGTACACTTCAACACAAAAAAGTTGTTATCTCAGTGCATGCAATGCTTAGACAATACAAATAGTATACATTTCAATTTTACACCAAAGCACTTCCTGCAAACCTAATGGAAACAACTTAGATTAACTTCCCACATGATTTTGAGATGTCTGAAAGTTGTTTCATACCTGTGCACATAAAGACAAAAAAGTTGATTTCTCAGTGAATGGAATGCTTTGACATAAATGTAGTTTCCATTTCAATTGTACTCAATAGTCCTGACTGCAAACCTAATGGAAAAAGCTTAGGTTAACTTTCCACATGATTATGAGTAGTTTGAAAGTTGTTTCATGGCTGTACACATCAACACAAAAAAGTTGTTATCTCAGTGCATGCAATGCTTAGACAATACAAATAGTATACATTTCAATTTTACATAAAAGCACTTACGGCAAACCTAATCGAAACACTTTAGGTTAACTTCCCACAGGATTCTGAGATGTATGAAAGTTGTTTCATACCTGTGCACATAAAGACAAAAAAGTTGATTTCTAAGTGAATAGAATGCTTTGACATAAATGTAGTTTCCATTTCAATTGTACTCAAAAGTCCTGACGGCAAACCTAATGGAAACACCTTAGGTGAACTTTCCACGTGATTATGAGCAGTTTGAAAGTTGTTTCGTGGCTGTACACATCAACACAAAAAAGTTGTTATCTCAGTGCATGTAATGCTTAGACAATACAAATAGTATACATTTCAATTTTACACCAAAGCACTTACTGCAAACCTAATGGAAACACCTTAGGTTAACTTCCCACATTATTCTGAGATCTCTGAAAGTTGTTTCATACTTGTGCACATAAAGGCAAAAAAGTTGATTTCTCAGTGAATAGAATGCTTTGACATAAATGTAGTTTCCATTTCAATTGTACTCAAAAGTCCTGACTGCAAACCTAATAGAAACAGCTTTGGTTAACTTTCGACATGACTATGAGTAGTTTGAAAGTTGTTTCATGGCTGTACACATCAACACAAAAAAGTTGTTATCTCAGTGCATGCAATGCTTAGACAATACACATAGCATACATTTCAATTTTACACCAAAGCACTTACTGCAAACCTAATGTAAACACTTTAGGTTAACTTCCCACATGATTCTGAGATGTCTGAAAGTTGTTTCATACCTGTGCACATAAAGACAAAAAAGTTGATTTCTCAGTGAATAGAATGCTTTGACATAAATGTAGTTTCCATTTCAATTGTACTCAAAAGTCCTGACTGCAAACCTAATGCAAAACACCTTAGGTTAACTTTCCACATGATTATGAGTAGCTTGAAAGTTGTTTCATGGCTGTACACATCTACACAAAAAAGTTGCTATCTCAGTGCATACAATGCTTAGACAATACAAATAGTATACATTTCAATTTTACACCAAAGCACTTCCTGCAAACCTAATGGAAACAACTTAGATTAACTTCCCACATGATTCTGAGATGTCTGAAAGTTGTTTCATACCTGTGCACATAAAGACAAAAGAGTTGATTTCACAGTGAATGGAATGCTTTGACATAAATGTAGTTTCCATTTCAATTGTACTCAAAAGTCCTGACTGCAAACCTAATGGAAACAGCTTAGGTTAACTTTCCACATGATTATGAGTAGTTTGAAAGTTGTTTCATGGCTGTACACATCAACACAAAAAAGTTGTTATCTCAGTGCATGCAATGCTTAGACAATACAAAGAGTATACATTTCAATTTTACATCAAAGCACTTACGGCAAACCTAATCGAAACACTTTAGGTTAACTTCCCACAGGATTCTGAGATGTCTGAAAGTTGTTTCATACTTGTGCACATAAAGGCAAAAAAGTTGATTTCTCAGTGAATAGAATGCTTTGACATAAATGTAGTTTCCATTTCAATTGTACTCAAAAGTCCTGACTGCAAACCTAATAGAAACAGCTTTGGTTAACTTTCGACATGACTATGAGTAGTTTGAAAGTTGTTTCATGGCTGTACACTTCAACACAAAAAAGTTGTTATCTCAGTGCATGCAATGCTTAGACAATACAAATAGTATACATTTCAATTTTACACCAAAGCACTTACTGCTAACCTAATGGAAACACTTTAGGTTAACTTCCCACATGATTCTGAGATGTCTGAAAGTTGTTTCATGCCTGTGCACATAAAGACAAAAAAGTTGATTTCTCAGTGAATAGAGTGCTTTGACATAAATGTAGTTTCCATTTCAATTGCACTCAAAAGTCCTGACTGCAAACCTAATGGAAACACCTTAGGTTAACTTTCCACATGATTATTAGTAGTTTGAAAGTTGTTTCATGGCTGTACACTTCAACACAAAAAAGTTGTTATCTCAGTGCATGCAATGCTTAGACAATACAAATAGTATACATTTCAATGTTACACCGAAACACTTCCTGCAAACCTAATGGAAACAACTTAGATTAACTTCCCACATGATTTTGAGATGTCTGAAAGTTGTTTCATACCTGTGCACATAAAGACAAAAAAGTTGATTTCTCAGTGAATGGAATGCTTTGACATAAATGTAGTTTCCATTTCAATTGTACTCAAAAGTCCTGACTGCAAACCTAATGGAAACAGCTTAGGTTAACTTTCCACATGATTATGAGTAGTTTGAAAGTTGTTTCATGGCTGTACACATCAACACAAAAAAGTTGTTATCTCAGTGCATGCAATGCTTAGACAATACACATAGCATACATTTCAATTTTACACCAAAGCACTTACTGCAAACCTAATGTAAACACTTTAGGTTAACTTCCCACATGATTCTGAGATGTCTGAAAGTTGTTTCATACCTGTGCACATAAAGACAAAAAAGTTGATTTCTCAGTGAATAGAATGCTTTGACATAAATGTAGTTTCCATTTCAATTGTACTCAAAAGTCCTGACTGCAAACCTAATGCAAAACACCTTAGGTTAACTTTCCACATGATTATGAGTAGCTTGAAAGTTGTTTCATGGCTGTACACATCTACACAAAAAAGTTGCTATCTCAGTGCATACAATGCTTAGACAATACAAATAGTATACATTTCAATTTTACACCAAAGGACTTCCTGCAAACCTAATGGAAACAACTTAGATTAACTTCCCACATGATTCTGAGATGTCTGAAAGTTGTTTCATACTTGTGCACATAAAGGCAAAAAAGTTGATTTCTCAGTGAACAGAATGCTTTGACATAAATGTAGTTTCCATTTCAATTGTACTCAAAAGTCCTGACTGCAAACCTAATAGAAACAGCTTTGGTTAACTTTCGACATGACTATGAGTAGTTTGAAAGTTGTTTCATGGCTGTACACATCAACACAAAAAAGTTGTTATCTCAGTGCATGCAATGCTTAGACAATACAAATAGTATACATTTCAATCTTACACCAAAGCACTTACTGCTAACCTAATCGAAACACTTTAGGTTAACTTCCCACAGGATTCTGAGATGTATGAAAGTTGTTTCATACCTGTGCACATAAAGACAAAAAAGTTGATTTCTAAGTGAATAGAATGCTTTGACATAAATGTAGTTTCCATTTCAATTGTACTCAAAAGTCCTGACGGCAAACCTAATGGAAACACCTTAGGTGAACTTTCCACGTGATTATGAGCAGTTTGAAAGTTGTTTCGTGGCTGTACACATCAACACAAAAAAGTTGTTATCTCAGTGCATGCAATGCTTAGACAATACAAATAGTATACATTTCAATTTTACACCAAAGCACTTACTGCAAACCTAATGGAAACACTTTAGGTTAACTTCCCACATGATTCTGAGATGTCTGAAAGTTGTTTCATGCCTGTGCACATAAAGACAAAAAAGTTGATTTCTCAGTGAATAGAATGCTTTGACATAAATGTAGTTTCCATTTCAATTGCACTCAAAAGTCCTGACTGCAAACCTAATGGAAACACCTTAGGTTAACTTTCCACATGATTATTAGTAGTTTGAAAGTTGTTTCATGGCTGTACACTTCAACACAAAAAAGTTGTTATCTCAGTGCATGCAATGCTTAGACAATACAAATAGTATACATTTCAATTTTACACCAAAGCACTTCCTGCAAACCTAATGGAAACAACTTAGATTAACTTCCCACATGATTTTGAGATGTCTGAAAGTTGTTTCATACCTGTGCACATAAAGACAAAAAAGTTGATTTCTCAGTGAATGGAATGCTTTGACATAAATGTAGTTTCCATTTCAATTGTACTCAAAAGTCCTGACTGCAAACCTAATGGAAACAGCTTAGGTGAACTTTCCACGTGATTATGAGCAGTTTGAAAGTTGTTTCGTGGCTGTACACATCAACACAAAAAAGTTGTTATCTCAGTGCATGCAATGCTTAGACAATACAAATAGTATACATTTCAATTTTACACCAAAGCACTTACTGCAAACCTAATGGAAACACTTTAGGTTAACTTCCCACATGATTCTGAGATGTCTGAAAGTTGTTTCATGCCTGTGCACATAAAGACAAAAAAGTTGATTTTTCAGTGAATAAAATGCTTTGACATAAATGTAGTTTCCATTTCAATTGCACTCAAAAGTCCTGACTGCAAACCTAATGGAAACACCTTAGGTTAACTTTCCACATCATTATTAGTAGTTTGAAAGTTGTTTAATGGCTGTACACTTCAACACAAAAAAGTTATTATCTCAGTGCATGCAATGCTTAGACAATACAAATAGTATACATTTCAATTTTCAACAAAGCACTTCCTGCAAACCTAATGGAAACAAAGTAGATTAACTTCCCACATGATTTTGAGATGTCTGAAAGTTGTTTCATACCTGTGCACATAAAGACAAAAAAGTTGATTTCTAAGTGAATAGAATGCTTGGACATATATGTAGTTTCCATTTCAATTGTACTCAAAAGTCCTGACGGCAAACCTAATGGAAACAGCTTAGGTGAACTTTCCACGTGATTATGAGCAGTTTGAAAGTTGTTTCGTGGCTGTACACATCAACACCAAAAAGTTGTTATCTCAGTGCATGTACTGCTTAGACAATACAAATAGTATACATTTCAATTTTACACCAAAGCACTTACTGCAAACCTAATGGAAACACCTTAGGTTAACATCCCACATTATTCTGAGATGTCTGAAAGTTGTTTCATACTTGTGCACATAAAGGCAAAAAAGTTGATTTCTCAGTGAATAGAATGCTTTGACATAAATGTAGTTTCCATTTCAATTGTACTCAAAAGTCCTGACTGCAAACCTAATAGAAACAGCTTTGGTTAACTTTCGACATGACTATGAGTAGTTTGAAAGTTGTTTCATGGCTGTACACATCAACACAAAAAAGTTGTTATCTCAGTGCATGCAATGCTTAGACAATACAAGTAGTATGCATTTCAATTTTACACCAAAGGACTTACTACAAAACTAATGGAAACAACTTAGATTAACTTCCCACATGATTGTGAGGTGTCTGAAAGTTGTTTCATACCTGTGCACATAGAGACAAAAAAGTTGATTTCTCAGTGAATAGAATGCTTTGACATAACTGTAGTTTCCATTTCGATTGTACTCTAAAGTCCTGACTGCAAACCTAATGGAAGCACCTCAGGTTAGCTTTCCACGTGATTATGAGTAGTTTGAAAGTTGTTTCATGGCTGTACACATCAACACAAAAAAGTTGTTATCTCAGTGCATGCAATGCTTAGACAATACAAGTAGTATACATTTCAATTTTACACCAAAGGACTTACTACAAAACTGATGGAAACAACTTAGATTAACTTCCCACATGATTCTGAGGTGTCTGAAAGTTGTTTCATACCTGTGCACATAAAGACAAAAAAGTTGATTTCTCAGTGAATAGAATGCTTTGACATAAATGTAGTTTCCATTTCAATTGTACTCAAAAGTCCTGACTGCAAACCTAATAGAAACAGCTTTGGTTAACTTTCGACATGACTATGAGTAGTTTGAAAGTTTTTTCATTTCTGTACACATCAACACAAAAAAGTTGTTATCTCACTGCATGGAATGCTTAGACAATACAAATAGTATACATTTCAATTTTACACCAAAGCACTTACTGCAAACCTAATGGAAACACTTTAGGTTAACTTCCCACATGATTCTGAGATGTCTGAAAGTTGTTTCATGCCTGTGCACATAAAGACAAAAAAGTTGATTTCTCAGTGAATAGAATGCTTTGACATAAATGTAGTTTCCATTTCAATTGCACTCAAAAGTCCTGACTGCAAACCTAATGGAAACACCTTAGGTTAACTTTCCACATGATTATTAGTAGTTTGAAAGTTGTTTAATGGCTGTACACTTCAACACAAAAAAGTTGTTATCTCAGTGCATGCAATGCTTAGACAATACAAATAGTATACATTTCAATTTTACACCAAAGCACTTCCTGCAAACCTAATGGAAACAACTTAGATTAACTTCCCACATGATTTTGAGATGTCTGAAAGTTGTTTCATACCTGTGCACATAAAGACAAAAAAGTTGATTTCTCAGTGAATGGAATGCTTTGACATAAATGTAGTTTCCATTTCAATTGTACTCAATAGTCCTGACTGCAAACCTAATGGAAACAGCTTAGGTTAACTTTCCACATGATTATGAGTAGTTTGAAAGTTGTTTCATGGCTGTACACATCAACACAAAAAAGTTGTTATCTCAGTGCATGCAATGCTTAGACAATACAAATAGTATACATTTCAATTTTACATAAAAGCACTTACGGCAAACCTAATCGAAACACTTTAGGTTAACTTCCCACAGGATTCTGAGATGTATGAAAGTTGTTTCATACCTGTGCACATAAAGACAAAAATGTTGATTTCTAAGTGAATAGAATGCTTTGACATAAATGTAGTTTCCATTTCAATTGTACTCAAAAGTCCTGACGGCAAACCTAATGGAAACACCTTAGGTGAACTTTCCACGTGATTATGAGCAGTTTGAAAGTTGTTTCGTGGCTGTACACATCAACACAAAAAAGTTGTTATCTCAGTGCATGTAATGCTTAGACAATACAAATAGTATACATTTCAATTTTACACCAAAGCACTTACTGCAAACCTAATGGAAACACCTTAGGTTAACTTCCCACATTATTCTGAGATGTCTGAAAGTTGTTTCATGCCTGTGCACATAAAGACAAAAAAGTTGATTTCTCAGTGAATAGAATGCTTTGACATAAATGTAGTTTCCATTTCAATTGCACTCAAAAGTCCTGACTGCAAACCTAATGGAAACACCTTAGGTTAACTTTCCACATGATTATTAGTAGTTTGAAAGTTGTTTCATGGCTGTACACTTCATCACAAAAAAGTTGTTATCTCAGTGCATGCAATGCTTAGACAATACAAATAGTATACATTTCAATGTTACACCGAAGCACTTCCTGCAAACCTAATGGAAACAACTTAGATTAACTTCCCACATGATTTTGAGATGTCTGAAAGTTGTTTCATACCTGTGCACATAAAGACAAAAAAGTTGATTTCTCAGTGAATGGAATGCTTTGACATAAATGTAGTTTCCATTTCAATTGTACTCAAAAGTCCTGACTGCAAACCTAATGGAAACAGCTTAGGTTAACTTTCCACATGATTATGAGTAGTTTGAAAGTTGTTTCATGGCTGTACACATCAACACAAAAAAGTTGTTATCTCAGTGCATGCAATGCTTAGACAATACAAATAGTATACATTTCAATTTTACATCAAAGCACTTACGGCAAACCTAATCGAAACACTTTAGGTTAACTTCCCACAGGATTCTGAGATGTATGAAAGTTGTTTCATACCTGTGCACATAAAGACAAAAAAGTTGATTTCTAAGTGAATAGAATGCTTTGACATAAATGTAGTTTCCATTTCAATTGTACTCAAAAGTCCTGACGGCAAACCTAATGGAAACACCTTAGGTGAACTTTCCACGTGATTATGAGCAGTTTGAAAGTTGTTTCGTGGCTGTACACATCAACACAAAAAAGTTGTTATCTCAGTGCATGCAATGCTTAGACAATACAAATAGTATACATTTCAATTTTACACCAAAGCACTTACTGCAAACCTAATGGAAACACTTTAGGTTAACTTCCCACATGATTCTGAGATGTCTGAAAGTTGTTTCATGCCTGTGCACATAAAGACAAAAAAGTTGATTTCTCAGTGAATAGAATGCTTTGACATAAATGTAGTTTCCATTTCAATTGCACTCAAAAGTCCTGACTGCAAACCTAATGGAAACACCTTAGGTTAACTTTCCACATGATTATTAGTAGTTTGAAAGTTGTTTCATGGCTGTACACTTCAACACAAAAAAGTTGTTATCTCAGTGCATGCAATGCTTAGACAATACAAATAGTATACATTTCAATTTCACACCAAAGCACTTCCTGCAATCCTAATGGAAACAACTTAGATTAACTTCCCACATGATTTTGAGATGTCTGAAAGTTGTTTCATACCTGTGCACATAAAGACAAAAAAGTTGATTTCTCAGTGAATGGAATGCTTTGACATAAATGTAGTTTCCATTTCAATTGTACTCAAAAGTCCTGACTGCAAACCTAATGGAAACAGCTTAGGTGAACTTTCCACGTGATTATGAGCAGTTTGAAAGTTGTTTCGTGGCTGTACACATCAACACAAAAAAGTTGTTATCTCAGTGCATGCAATGCTTAGACAATACAAATAGTATACATTTCAATTTTACACCAAAGCACTTACTGCAAACCTAATGGAAACACTTTAGGTTAACTTCCCACATGATTCTGAGATGTCTGAAAGTTGTTTCATGCCTGTGCACATAAAGACAAAAAAGTTGATTTTTCAGTGAATAAAATGCTTTGACATAAATGTAGTTTCCATTTCAATTGCACTCAAAAGTCCTGACTGCAAACCTAATGGAAACACCTTAGGTTAACTTTCCACATCATTATTAGCAGTTTGAAAGTTGTTTAATGGCTGTACACTTCAACACAAAAAAGTTATTATCTCAGTGCATGCAATGCTTAGACAATACAAATAGTATACATTTCAATTTTACACCAAAGCACTTCCTGCAAACCTAATGGAAACAAAGTAGATTAACTTCCCACATGATTTTGAGATGTCTGAAAGTTGTTTCATACCTGTGCACATAAAGACAAAAAAGTTGATTTCTCAGTGAATGGAATGCTTGGACATAAATGTAGTTTCCATTTCAATTGTACTCAATAGTCCTGACTGCAAACCTAATGGAAACACCTTAGGTGAACTTTCCACGTGATTATGAGCAGTTTGAAAGTTGTTTCGTGGCTGTACACATCAACACAAAAAAGTTGTTATCTCAGTGCATGTAATGCTTAGACAATACAAATAGTATACATTTCAATTTTACACCAAAGCACTTACTGCAAACCTAATGGAAATACCTTAGGTTAACTTCCCACATTATTCTGAGATGTCTGAAAGTTGTTTCATACTTGTGCACATAAAGGCAAAAAAGTTGATTTCTCAGTGAATAGAATGCTTTGACATAAATGTAGTTTCCATTTCAATTGCACTCAAAAGTCCTGACTGCAAACCTAATGGAAACACCTTAGGTTAACTTTCCACATGATTATTAGTAGTTTGAAAGTTGTTTAATGGCTGTACACTTCAACACAAAAAAGTTGTTATCTCAGTGCATGCAATGCTTAGACAATACAAATAGTATACATTTCAATTTTACACCAAAGCACTTCCTGCAAACCTAATGGAAACAACTTAGATTAACTTCCCACATGATTTTGAGATGTCTGAAAGTTGTTTCATACCTGTGCACATAAAGACAAAAAAGTTGATTTCTCAGTGAATGGAATGCTTTGACATAAATGTAGTTTCCATTTCAATTGTACTCAATAGTCCTGACTGCAAACCTAATGGAAAAAGCTTAGGTTAACTTTCCACATGATTATGAGTAGTTTGAAAGTTGTTTCATGGCTGTACACATCAACACAAAAAAGTTGTTATCTCAGTGCATGCAATGCTTAGACAATACAAATAGTATACATTTCAATTTTACATAAAAGCACTTACGGCAAACCTAATCGAAACACTTTAGGTTAACTTCCCACAGGATTCTGAGATGTATGAAAGTTGTTTCATACCTGTGCACATAAAGACAAAAAAGTTGATTTCTAAGTGAATAGAATGCTTTGACATAAATGTAGTTTCCATTTCAATTGTACTCAGAAGTCCTGACGGCAAACCTAATGGAAACACCTTAGGTGAACTTTCCACGTGATTATGAGCAGTTTGAAAGTTGTTTCGTGGCTGTACACATCAACACAAAAAAGTTGTTATCTCAGTGCATGTAATGCTTAGACAATACAAATAGTATACATTTCAATTTTACACCAAAGCACTTACTGCAAACCTAATGGAAACACCTTAGGTTAACTTCCCACATTATTCTGAGATCTCTGAAAGTTGTTTCATACTTGTGCACATAAAGGCAAAAAAGTTGATTTCTCAGTGAATAGAATGCTTTGACATAAATGTAGTTTCCATTTCAATTGTACTCAAAAGTCCTGACTGCAAACCTAATAGAAACAGCTTTGGTTAACTTTCGACATGACTATGAGTAGTTTGAAAGTTGTTTCATGGCTGTACACATCAACACAAAAAAGTTGTTATCTCAGTGCATGCAATGCTTAGACAATACACATAGCATACATTTCAATTTTACACCAAAGCACTTACTGCAAACCTAATGTAAACACTTTAGGTTAACTTCCCACATGATTCTGAGATGTCTGAAAGTTGTTTCATACCTGTGCACATAAAGACAAAAAAGTTGATTTCTCAGTGAATAGAATGCTTTGACATAAATGTAGTTTCCATTTCAATTGTACTCAAAAGTCCTGACTGCAAACCTAATGCAAAACACCTTAGGTTAACTTTCCACATGATTATGAGTAGCTTGAAAGTTGTTTCATGGCTGTACACATCTACACAAAAAAGTTGCTATCTCAGTGCATACAATGCTTAGACAATACAAATAGTATACATTTCAATTTTACACCAAAGCACTTCCTGCAAACCTAATGGAAACAACTTAGATTAACTTCCCACATGATACTGAGATGTCTGAAAGTTGTTTCATACCTGTGCACATAAAGACAAAAGAGTTGATTTCACAGTGAATGGAATGCTTTGACATAAATGTAGTTTCCATTTCAATTGTACTCAAAAGTCCTGACTGCAAACCTAATGGAAACAGCTTAGGTTAACTTTCCACATGATTATGAGTAGTTTGAAAGTTGTTTCATGGCTGTACACATCAACACAAAAAAGTTGTTATCTCAGTGCATGCAATGCTTAGACAATACAAAGAGTATACATTTCAATTTTACATCAAAGCACTTACGGCAAACCTAATCGAAACACTTTAGGTTAACTTCCCACAGGATTCTGAGATGTCTGAAAGTTGTTTCATACTTGTGCACATAAAGGCAAAAAAGTTGATTTCTCAGTGAATAGAATGCTTTGACATAAATGTAGTTTCCATTTCAATTGTACTCAAAAGTCCTGACTGCAAACCTAATAGAAACAGCTTTGGTTAACTTTCGACATGACTATGAGTAGTTTGAAAGTTGTTTC
This sequence comes from Mobula birostris, assembly GCF_030028105.1. Taxonomy (NCBI): domain Eukaryota; kingdom Metazoa; phylum Chordata; class Chondrichthyes; order Myliobatiformes; family Myliobatidae; genus Mobula; species Mobula birostris. The sequence goes on from NC_092389.1 coordinate 36,643,243, forward strand.
ATGGCTGTACACTTCAACACAAAAAAGTTGTTATCTCAGTGCATGCAATGCTTAGACAATACAAATAGTATACATTTCAATTTTACACCAAAGCACTTACTGCTAACCTAATGGAAACACTTTAGGTTAACTTCCCACATGATTCTGAGATGTCTGAAAGTTGTTTCATGCCTGTGCACATAAAGACAAAAAAGTTGATTTCTCAGTGAATAGAGTGCTTTGACATAAATGTAGTTTCCATTTCAATTGCACTCAAAAGTCCTGACTGCAAACCTAATGGAAACACCTTAGGTTAACTTTCCACATGATTATTAGTAGTTTGAAAGTTGTTTCATGGCTGTACACTTCAACACAAAAAAGTTGTTATCTCAGTGCATGCAATGCTTAGACAATACAAATAGTATACATTTCAATGTTACACCGAAACACTTCCTGCAAACCTAATGGAAACAACTTAGATTAACTTCCCACATGATTTTGAGATGTCTGAAAGTTGTTTCATACCTGTGCACATAAAGACAAAAAAGTTGATTTCTCAGTGAATGGAATGCTTTGACATAAATGTAGTTTCCATTTCAATTGTACTCAAAAGTCCTGACTGCAAACCTAATGGAAACAGCTTAGGTTAACTTTCCACATGATTATGAGTAGTTTGAAAGTTGTTTCATGGCTGTACACATCAACACAAAAAAGTTGTTATCTCAGTGCATGCAATGCTTAGACAATACAAATAGTATACATTTCAATTTTACATCAAAGCACTTACGGCAAACCTAATCGAAACACTTTAGGTTAACTTCCCACAGGATTCTGAGATGTATGAAAGTTGTTTCATACCTGTGCACATAAAGACAAAAAAGTTGATTTCTAAGTGAATAGAATGCTTTGACATAAATGTAGTTTCCATTTCAATTGTACTCAAAAGTCCTGACGGCAAACCTAATGGAAACACCTTAGGTGAACTTTCCACGTGATTATGAGCAGTTTGAAAGTTGTTTCGTGGCTGTACACATCAACACAAAAAAGTTGTTATCTCAGTGCATGCAATGCTTAGACAATACAAATAGTATACATTTCAATTTTACACCAAAGCACTTACTGCAAACCTAATGGAAACACTTTAGGTTAACTTCCCACATGATTCTGAGATGTCTGAAAGTTGTTTCATGCCTGTGCACATAAAGACAAAAAAGTTGATTTCTCAGTGAATAGAATGCTTTGACATAAATGTAGTTTCCATTTCAATTGTACTCAAAAGTCCTGACTGCAAACCTAATGGAAACAGCTTAGGTGAACTTTCCACGTGATTATGAGCAGTTTGAAAGTTGTTTAATGGCTGTACACTTCAACACAAAAAAGTTATTATCTCAGTGCATGCAATGCTTAGACAATACAAATAGTATACATTTCAATTTTACACCAAAGCACTTCCTGCAAACCTAATGGAAACAAAGTAGATTAACTTCCCACATGATTTTGAGATGTCTGAAAGTTGTTTCATACCTGTGCACATAAAGACAAAAAAGTTGATTTCTCAGTGAATGGAATGCTTGGACATAAATGTAGTTTCCATTTCAATTGTACTCAATAGTCCTGACTGCAAACCTAATGGAAACACCTTAGGTGAACTTTCCACGTGATTATGAGCAGTTTGAAAGTTGTTTCGTGGCTGTACACATCAACACAAAAAAGTTGTTATCTCAGTGCATGTAATGCTTAGACAATACAAATAGTATACATTTCAATTTTACACCAAAGCACTTACTGCAAACCTAATGGAAACACCTTAGGTTAACTTCCCACATTATTCTGAGATGTCTGAAAGTTGTTTCATACTTGTGCACATAAAGGCAAAAAAGTTGATTTCTCAGTGAATAGAATGCTTTGACATAAATGGAGTTTCCATTTCAATTGTACTCAAAAGTCCTGACTGCAAACCTAATAGAAACAGCTTTCGTTAACTTTCGACATGACTATGAGTAGTTTGAAAGTTGTTTCATGGCTGTACACATCAACACAAAAAAGTTGTTATCTCAGTGCATGCAATGCTTAGACAATACAAATAGTATACATTTCAATTTTACACCAAAGCACTTACTGCAAACCTAATGTAAACACTTTAGGTTAACTTCCCACATGATTTTGAGATGTCTGAAAGTTGTTTCATGCCTGTGCACATCAAGACAAAAAAGTTGATTTCTCAGTGAATAGAATGCTTTGACATAAATGTAGTTTCCATTTCAAGTGCACTCAAAAGTCCTGACTGCAAACCTAATGGAAACACCTTAGGTTAACTTTCCACATGATTATTAGTAGTTTGAAAGTTGTTTCATGGCTGTACACTTCAACACAAAAAAGTTGTTATCTCAGTGCATGCAATGCTTAGACAATACAAATAGTATACGTTTCAATTTTACACCAAAGCACTTCCTGCAAACCTAATGGAAACAACTTAGATTAACTTCCCACATGATTCTGAGATGTCTGAAAGTTGTTTCATACCTGTGCACATAAAGACAAAAAAGTTGATTTCACAGTGAATGGAATGCTTTGACATAAATGTAGTTTCCATTTCAATTGTACTCAAAAGTCCTGACTGCAAACCTAATGGAAACAGCTTAGGTTAACTTTCCACATGATTATGAGTAGTTTGAAAGTTGTTTCATAGCTGTACACATCAACACAAAAAAGTTGTTATCTCAGTGCATGCAATGCTTAGACAATACAAATAGTATACATTTCAATTTTACACCAAAGCACTTACTGCAAACCTAATGGAAACACTTTAGGTTAACTTCCCACATGACTCTGAGATGTCTGAAAGTTGTTTCATGCCTGTGCACATAAAGACAAAACAGTTGATTTCTCAGTGAATAGAATGCTTTGACATAAATGTAGTTTCCATTTCAATTGCACTCAAAAGTCCTGACTGCAAACCTAATGGAAACACCTTAGGTTAACTTTCCACATGATTATTAGTAGTTTGAAAGTTGTTTCATGGCTGTAAACATCAACACAAAAAAGTTGTTATCTCAGTGCATGCAATGCTTAGACAATACAAGTAGTATACATTTCAATTTTACATCAAAGCACTTACGGCAAACCTAATCGAAACACTTTAGGTTAACTTCCCACAGGATTCTGAGATGTATGAAAGTTGTTTCATACTTGTGCACATAAAGGCAAAAAAGTTGATTTCTCAGTGAATAGAATGCTTTGACATAAATGGAGTTTCCATTTCAAATGTACTCAAAAGTCCTGACTGCAAACCTAATAGAAACAGCTTTGGTTAACTTTCGACATGGCTATGAGTAGTTTGAAAGTTGTTTCATGGCTGTACACATCAACACAAAAAAGTTGTTATCTCAGTGCATGCAATGCTTAGACAATACAAATAGTATACATTTCAATTTTACACCAAAGCACTCACTGCAAACCTAATGTAAACACTTTAGGTTAACTTCCCACATGATTCTGAGATGTCTGAAAGTTGTTTCATACCTGTGCACATAAAGACAAAAAAGCTGATTTCTCAGTGAATAGAATGCTTTGACATAAATGTAGTTTCCATTTCAATTGTACTCAAAAGTCCTGACTGCAAACCTAATGCAAAACACCTTAGGTTAGCTTTCCACATGATTATGAGTAGCTTGAAAGTTGTTTCATGGCTGTACACATCTACACAAAAAAGTTGCTATCTCAGTGCATACAATGCTTAGACAATACAAATAGTATACATTTCAATTTTACACCAAAGCACTTACTGCAAACCTAATGGAAACACTTTAGGTTAACTTCCCACATGATTTCGAGATGTCTGAAAGTTCTTTCATGCCTGTGCACATAAAGACAAAAAAGTTGATTTCTCAGTGAATAGAATGCTTTGACATAAATCTAGTTACCATTTCAAGTGCACTCAAAAGTCCTGACTGCAAACCTAATGGAAACACCTTAGGTTAACTTTCCACATGATTATTAGTAGTTTGAAAGTTGTTTCATGGCTGTACACTTCAACACAAAAAAGTTGTTATCTCAGTGCATGCAATGCTTGGACAATACAAATAGTATACATTTCAATTTTACACCAAAGCACTTCCTGCAAACCTAATGGAAACAACTTAGATTAACTTCCCACATGATTCTGAGATGTCTGAAAGTTGTTTCATACCTGTGCACATAAAGACAAAAAAGTTGATTTCACAGTGAATGGAATGCTTTGACATAAATGTAGTTTCCATTTCAATTGTACTCAAAAGTCCTGACTGCAAACCTAATGGAAACAGCTTAGGTTAACTTTCCACATGATTATGAGTAGTTTGAAAGTTGTTTCATGGCTGTACACATCAACACAAAAAAGTTGTTATCTCAGTGCATGCAATGCTTAGACAATACAAATAGTATACATTTCAATTTTACACCAAAGCACTTACTGCAAACCTAATGGAAACACTTTAGGTTAACTTCCCACATGATTCTGAGATGTCTGAAAGTTGTTTCATGCCTGTGCACATAAAGACAAAAAAGTTGATTTCTCAGTGAATAGAATGCTTTGACATAAATGTAGTTTCCATTTCAATTGCACTCAAAAGTCCTGACTGCAAACCTAATGGAAACACCTTAGGTTAACTTTCCACATGATTATTAGTAGTTTGAAAGTTGTTTCATGGCTGTACACTTCAACACAAAAAAGTTGTTATCTCAGTGCATGCAATGCTTAGACAATACAAATAGTATACATTTCAATTTTACACCAAAGCACTTCCTGCAAACCTAATGGAAACAACTTAGATTAACTTCCCACATGATTTTGAGATGTCTGAAAGTTGTTTCATACCTGTGCACATAAAGACAAAAAAGTTGATTTCTCAGTGAATGGAATGCTTTGACATAAATGTAGTTTCCATTTCAATTGTACTCAAAAGTCCTGACTGCAAACCTAATGGAAACAGCTTAGGTTAACTTTCCACAAGAATATGAGTAGTTTGAAAGTTGTTTCATGGCTGTACACATCAACACAAAAAAGTTGTTATCTCAGTGCATGCAATGCTTAGACAATACACATAGTATACATTTCAATTTTACACCAAAGCACTTACTGCAAACCTAATGTAAACACTTTAGGTTAACTTCCCACATGATTCTGAGATGTCTGAAAGTTGTTTCATACCTGTGCACATAAAGACAAAAAAGTTGATTTCTCAGTGAATAGAATGCTTTGACATAAATGTAGTTTCCATTTCAATTGTACTCAAAAGTCCTGACTGCAAACCTAATGCAAAACACCTTAGGTTAACTTTCCACATGATTATGAGTAGCTTGAAAGTTGTTTCATGGCTGTACACATCTACACAAAAAAGTTGCTATCTCAGTGCATACAATGCTTAGACAATACAAATAGTATACATTTCAATTTTACACCAAAGCACTTCCTGCAAACCTAATGGAAACAACTTAGATTAACTTCCCACATGATTCTGAGATGTCTGAAAGTTGTTTCATACCTGTGCACATAAAGACAAAAAAGTTGATTTCACAGTGAATGGAATGCTTTGACATAAATGTAGTTTCCATTTCAATTGTACTCAAAAGTCCTGACTGCAAACCTAATAGAAACAGCTTTGGTTAACTTTCGACATGACTATGAGTAGTTTGAAAGTTGTTTCATGGCTGTACACATCAACACAAAAAAGTTGTTATCTCAGTGCATGCAATGCTTAGACAATACAAATAGTATACATTTCAATTTTACACCAAAGCACTTACTGCAAACCTAATGTAAACACTTTAGGTTAACTTCCCACATGATTTTGAGATGTCTGAAAGTTGTTTCATGCCTGTGCACATCAAGACAAAAAAGTTGATTTCTCAGTGAATAGAATGCTTTGACATAAATGTAGTTTCCATTTCAAGTGCACTCAAAAGTCCTGACTGCAAACCTAATGGAAACACCTTAGGTTAACTTTCCACATGATTATTAGTAGTTTGAAAGTTGTTTCATGGCTGTACACTTCAACACAAAAAAGTTGTTATCTCAGTGCATGCAATGCTTAGACAATACAAATAGTATACGTTTCAATTTTACACCAAAGCACTTCCTGCAAACCTAATGGAAACAACTTAGATTAACTTCCCACATGATTCTGAGATGTCTGAAAGTTGTTTCATACCTGTGCACATAAAGACAAAAAAGTTGATTTCACAGTGAATGGAATGCTTTGACATAAATGTAGTTTCCATTTCAATTGTACTCAAAAGTCCTGACTGCAAACCTAATGGAAACAGCTTAGGTTAACTTTCCACATGATTATGAGTAGTTTGAAAGTTGTTTCATAGCTGTACACATCAACACAAAAAAGTTGTTATCTCAGTGCATGCAATGCTTAGACAATACAAATAGTATACATTTCAATTTTACACCAAAGCACTTACTGCAAACCTAATGGAAACACTTTAGGTTAACTTCCCACATGACTCTGAGATGTCTGAAAGTTGTTTCATGCCTGTGCACATAAAGACAAAACAGTTGATTTCTCAGTGAATAGAATGCTTTGACATAAATGTAGTTTCCATTTCAATTGCACTCAAAAGTCCTGACTGCAAACCTAATGGAAACACCTTAGGTTAACTTTCCACATGATTATTAGTAGTTTGAAAGTTGTTTCATGGCTGTAAACATCAACACAAAAAAGTTGTTATCTCAGTGCATGCAATGCTTAGACAATACAAGTAGTATACATTTCAATTTTACATCAAAGCACTTACGGCAAACCTAATCGAAACACTTTAGGTTAACTTCCCACAGGATTCTGAGATGTATGAAAGTTGTTTCATACTTGTGCACATAAAGGCAAAAAAGTTGATTTCTCAGTGAATAGAATGCTTTGACATAAATGGAGTTTCCATTTCAAATGTACTCAAAAGTCCTGACTGCAAACCTAATAGAAACAGCTTTGGTTAACTTTCGACATGGCTATGAGTAGTTTGAAAGTTGTTTCATGGCTGTACACATCAACACAAAAAAGTTGTTATCTCAGTGCATGCAATGCTTAGACAATACAAATAGTATACATTTCAATTTTACACCAAAGCACTCACTGCAAACCTAATGTAAACACTTTAGGTTAACTTCCCACATGATTCTGAGATGTCTGAAAGTTGTTTCATACCTGTGCACATAAAGACAAAAAAGCTGATTTCTCAGTGAATAGAATGCTTTGACATAAATGTAGTTTCCATTTCAATTGTACTCAAAAGTCCTGACTGCAAACCTAATGCAAAACACCTTAGGTTAGCTTTCCACATGATTATGAGTAGCTTGAAAGTTGTTTCATGGCTGTACACATCTACACAAAAAAGTTGCTATCTCAGTGCATACAATGCTTAGACAATACAAATAGTATACATTTCAATTTTACACCAAAGCACTTACTGCAAACCTAATGGAAACACTTTAGGTTAACTTCCCACATGATTTCGAGATGTCTGAAAGTTCTTTCATGCCTGTGCACATAAAGACAAAAAAGTTGATTTCTCAGTGAATAGAATGCTTTGACATAAATCTAGTTACCATTTCAAGTGCACTCAAAAGTCCTGACTGCAAACCTAATGGAAACACCTTAGGTTAACTTTCCACATGATTATTAGTAGTTTGAAAGTTGTTTCATGGCTGTACACTTCAACACAAAAAAGTTGTTATCTCAGTGCATGCAATGCTTGGACAATACAAATAGTATACATTTCAATTTTACACCAAAGCACTTCCTGCAAACCTAATGGAAACAACTTAGATTAACTTCCCACATGATTCTGAGATGTCTGAAAGTTGTTTCATACCTGTGCACATAAAGACAAAAAAGTTGATTTCACAGTGAATGGAATGCTTTGACATAAATGTAGTTTCCATTTCAATTGTACTCAAAAGTCCTGACTGCAAACCTAATGGAAACAGCTTAGGTTAACTTTCCACATGATTATGAGTAGTTTGAAAGTTGTTTCATGGCTGTACACATCAACACAAAAAAGTTGTTATCTCAGTGCATGCAATGCTTAGACAATACAAATAGTATACATTTCAATTTTACACCAAAGCACTTACTGCAAACCTAATGGAAACACTTTAGGTTAACTTCCCACATGATTCTGAGATGTCTGAAAGTTGTTTCATGCCTGTGCACATAAAGACAAAAAAGTTGATTTCTCAGTGAATAGAATGCTTTGACATAAATGTAGTTTCCATTTCAATTGCACTCAAAAGTCCTGACTGCAAACCTAATGGAAACACCTTAGGTTAACTTTCCACATGATTATTAGTAGTTTGAAAGTTGTTTCATGGCTGTACACTTCAACACAAAAAAGTTGTTATCTCAGTGCATGCAATGCTTAGACAATACAAATAGTATACATTTCAATTTTACACCAAAGCACTTCCTGCAAACCTAATGGAAACAACTTAGATTAACTTCCCACATGATTTTGAGATGTCTGAAAGTTGTTTCATACCTGTGCACATAAAGACAAAAAAGTTGATTTCTCAGTGAATGGAATGCTTTGACATAAATGTAGTTTCCATTTCAATTGTACTCAAAAGTCCTGACTGCAAACCTAATGGAAACAGCTTAGGTTAACTTTCCACAAGAATATGAGTAGTTTGAAAGTTGTTTCATGGCTGTACACATCAACACAAAAAAGTTGTTATCTCAGTGCATGCAATGCTTAGACAATACACATAGTATACATTTCAATTTTACACCAAAGCACTTACTGCAAACCTAATGTAAACACTTTAGGTTAACTTCCCACATGATTCTGAGATGTCTGAAAGTTGTTTCATACCTGTGCACATAAAGACAAAAAAGTTGATTTCTCAGTGAATAGAATGCTTTGACATAAATGTAGTTTCCATTTCAATTGTACTCAAAAGTCCTGACTGCAAACCTAATGCAAAACACCTTAGGTTAACTTTCCACATGATTATGAGTAGCTTGAAAGTTGTTTCATGGCTGTACACATCTACACAAAAAAGTTGCTATCTCAGTGCATACAATGCTTAGACAATACAAATAGTATACATTTCAATTTTACACCAAAGCACTTCCTGCAAACCTAATGGAAACAACTTAGATTAACTTCCCACATGATTCTGAGATGTCTGAAAGTTGTTTCATACCTGTGCACATAAAGACAAAAAAGTTGATTTCACAGTGAATGGAATGCTTTGACATAAATGTAGTTTCCATTTCAATTGTACTCAAAAGTCCTGACTGCAAACCTAATAGAAACAGCTTTGGTTAACTTTCGACATGACTATGAGTAGTTTGAAAGTTGTTTCATGGCTGTACACATCAACACAAAAAAGTTGTTATCTCAGTGCATGCAATGCTTAGACAATACAAATAGTATACATTTCAATTTTACACCAAAGCACTTACTGCAAACCTAATGGAAACACTTTAGGTTAACTTCCCACATGATTCTGAGATGTCTGAAAGTTGTTTCATGCCTGTGCACATAAAGACAAAAAAGTTGATTTCTCAGTGAATAGAATGCTTTGACATAAATGTAGTTTCCATTTCAATTGCACTCAAAAGTCCTGACTGCAAACCTAATGGAAACACCTTAGGTTAACTTTCCACATGATTATTAGTAGTTTGAAAGTTGTTTCATGGCTGTACACTCAACACAAAAAAGTTGTTATCTCAGTGCATGCAATGCTTAGACAATACAAATAGTATACATTTCAAGTTTACATCAAAGCACTTAAGGCAAACCGAATCGAAACACTTTAGGTTAACTTCCCACAGGATTCTGAGATGTATGAAAGTTGTTTTATACCTGTGCACATAAAGACAAAAAAGTTGATTTCTAAGTGAATAGAATGCTTTGACATAAATGTAGTTTCCATTTCAATTGTACTCAAAAGTCCTGACGGCAAACCTAATGGAAACACCTTAGGTGAGCTTTCCACGTGATTATGAGCAGTTTGAAAGTTGTTTCGTGGCTGTACACATCAACACAAAAAAGTTGTTATCTCAGTGCATGCAATGCTTAGACAATACAAATAGTATACATTTCAATTTTACACCAAAGCACTTACTGCAAACCTAATGGAAACACCTTAGGTTAACTTCCCACAGTATTCTGAGATGTCTGAAAGTTGTTTCATACTTGTGCACATAAAGGCAAAAAAGTTGATTTCTAAGTGAATAGAATGCTTTGACATAAATGTAGTTTCCATTTCAATTGTACTCAAAAGTCCTGACTGCAAACCTAATGGAAACACCTTAGGTTAACTTTCCACATGATTATTAGTAGTTTGAAATTTGTTTCATGGCTGTACACTTCAACACAAAAAAGTTGTTATCTCAGTGCATGCAATGCTTAGACAATACAAATAGTATACATTTCAATTTTACACCAAAGCACTTACTGCAAACCTAATGGAAACAACTTAGATTAACTTCCCACATGATTCTGAGATGTCTGAAAGTTGTTTCATACCTGTGCACATAAAGACAAAAAAGTTGATTTCTCAGTGAATAGAATGCTTTGACATAACTGTAGTTTCCATTTCGATTGTACTCAAAAGTCCTGACGGCAAACCTAATGGAAGCACCTCAGGTTAGCTTTCAACGTGTTTATGAGTCGTTTGAAAGTTGTTTCATACCTGTGCACATAAAGACAAAAAAGTTGATTTCTCAGTGAATAGAATGCTTTGACATAACTGTAGTTTCCATTTCGATTGTACTCAAAAGTCCTGACTGCAAACCTAATGGAAACACCTTAGGTTAACTTTCCACATGATTATGAGTAGTTTGAAAGTTGTTTCATGGCTGTACACATCAACACAAAAAAGTTGTTATCTCAGTGCATGCAATGCTTAGACAATACAAATAGTATACATTTCAATTTTACACCAAAGCACTTATGGCAAACCTAATGTAAACACTGTAGGTTAAGTTCCCACATGATTCTGAGATGTCTGAAAGTTGTTTCATACTTGTGCACATAAAGACAAAAAAGTTGATTTCTCAGTGAATAGAATGCTTTGACATAAATGTAGTTTCCATTTCAATTGTACTCAAAAGTCCTGACTGCAAACCTAATAGAAACAGCTTTGGTTAACTTTCCACATGACTATGAGTAGTTTGAAAGTTGTTTCATGGCTGTACACATCAACACAAAAAAGTTGTTATCTCAGTGCATACAATGCTTAGACAATACAAATAGTATACATTTCAATTTTACACCAAAGCACTTACTGCAAACCTAATGGAAACAACTTAGATTAACTTCCCACATGATTCTGAGATGTCTGAAAGTTGTTTCATACCTGTGCACATAAAGACAAAAAAGTTGATTTCTCAGTGAATAGAATGCTTTGACATAAATATAGTTTCCATTTCAATTGTACTCAAAAGTCCTGACTGCAAACCTAATGGAAACACCTTAGGTTAACTCTCCACATCATTATGAGTAGTTTGAAAGTTGTTTCATGGCTGTACACATCAACACAAAAAAGTTGCTATCTCAGTGCATGCAATGGTTTGACAATACAGATAGTATACATATCAATTTTACTCCAAAGAACTTACTGAAAACCTAATGGAAACACCTTAGGTTATATTCCTACATGATTATGATTAGATTTAAAGTTGTTTCATTGCTCTGCTCATCAAGACAAAAAAGTTGCTATTTCAGTGCATACAATGCTCTGACATTAAAGTAGTATACATTTCCATTTTCCACCAAAGTGCAAACTGAAAACCTGATAGAAACACTTTAAGTTAACTTCCCTCATGTTTCTCAGCAGTTTGAAAGTTGTTTCAGGCCTCTGTACATCAAGACAAAAAAGTTGTTTTCTCAGTGCATACAATGCTTTGACAATACAAATAGTATACATTTTAAATTTACCCCAAAGTACTTCCTGGAAACCTAATGGAAACCCCTTAGTTTAACGTCATACATGATTATGAGTAGTTTGAAATTTGTTTCATGGCTCTGCTCATCACGACAAAAAAGTTGCTATTTCAGTGCATACAATGCGCTGACATTAAAGTAGAAAACATTTCAATTTTCCACCAAAATGCAGACTGCAAACCTGATAGAAACATTTTAAGTTAACTTCCCACATGTTTCTCAGCAGTTTGAAAGTTGTTTTATGCCTCTGTACATCAAGACAGAAAAGGCTTTCTCAGTGCATACAATGCTTTGACAATAAAAGTAGTACACATTTCAATTTCACACCAAAGTACTTACTACGAAGCTAATGGAAACACCTTAGGTTAACTTCCCACATGATGCTGAGTTGTCTGAAAGTTGTTTCATGCCTCAAGACAAAAAAGTTCATTTCTCAGTGCATGCAATCCTTTGACAATACAAATATTATACATATCAATTTCACACCAAAGAACTTACTGCAAACCTAATGCAAACACCTTAGGTTAACTTCCTACATGATTATGGGTAGTTTGAAAGTTGTTTCATGGTTCTGCTCAAAAGGACAAAAATGTTGTTATTTCACTGCATACAATGCTCTGACATTAAAGTAGTATACATTTCAATTTTACACCAAAGTGCAGACTGAAAACCTGATAGAAACATTTTAAGTTAAGTTCCCACATGTTTTTCAGCAGTTTGAAAGTTGTTTCATGCCTCAGTTCATCAAGACAAAAAAGTTCATTTCTCAGTGCATGCAATGCTTTGACAATACAAATAGTATACATATCAATTTCACTCCAAAGAACTTACCGCAAACCTATTGGAAACAATTTAGTTTAACCTCATACATGACTATGAGTAGTTTGAAAGTTGTTTCATGGCTCTGCTCATCAAGACAAAAAAGTTGCTATTTTAGTGCATACAATGCTCTGACATTAAAGTAGTATGCATTTTAATTTTCCACCAAAGTGCAGAGTGCAAGCAAGATGGAAACATTTTAAGTTATCTTCTCACATGTTTTTGAGTTGTTTGAAAGTTGTTTCATGCCTCTGTACATCAAGACAAAAAAGATGTTTTCGCAGTGCATACAGTGCTTCGACATTACAAATAGTATACATATCAATTTTTCACCAAAGAACTTACTGTACACCTAATACAAACACCTTAGGTTAACTTCCTACATGATTATGATTAGTTTGAAAGTTGTTTCATGCCTCTGTACATCAAGACAAAAAAATTGTTTTCTCTGAGCATACAAAGCTTTGACAATACAAATAGTATACATTTTAATTTTACACCAAAGTTCTTCCTGCAAACCTAATGCAGACACCTTAGTTTAACCTCACACATGATTATGAGTAGTTTGAAAGTTGTTTCATGGCTCTGCTCATCAAGACAAAAAAGATGCTGTTTCAGTGCATACAATGCTCTGACATTAAAGTAGTATACATTTCAATTTTCCACCAAAGTGCAGAGTGCGAGCAAGATGGAAACCTTTTAAATTATCTTCCCACATGTTTCTGAGTTGTTTAAAAGTTGCTTCATGCCCCTGTACTTCAAGACAATAAAAGATGTTTTCTCAGTGCATACAGTGCTTTGACATTACAAATAGTGTACATATCAATTTTTCACCAAATAACTTACTGTGAACCTAATAGAAACACCTTAGGGTAACTTCATGCATGATTATGATTAGTTTGAAAGTTGTTTCATGGCTCTGCTCATCAAGACAAAAAAGTTATTTTCTCAGTGCATACCCTGCTTACAGAAAAAAAATAGTATACATTTCAATTTTCCACCAAAGTACTTACTACGAAGCTAATGGAAACACCTTATGTTAACTTCCCACATGATGCTGAGTTGTCTGAGTTGTTTCATGCCTCTGCACATCAAGACAAAAAAGTTCATTTTTCAGTGCATGCAATGCTTTGACAATACAAATAAGATACATATCAATTTCACACCAAAGAACTTACTGCAAACCTAATGCAAAACTTTAGGTTAACTTCCTACATACTTACAGAAAAAAAGTTGTATTCATTTCAATTGTACACAAATGTTTTTACTGCAAACCTTATGCAAACACCTTAGGTTAACTTCCTACATGATTATGAGTAGTTTAAAGTTGTTTCATGGCTCTGCTCATCAAGACAAAAAAGTTGCTATTTCAGTGCATACAATGCTCTGACATTAAAGTAGAATACATTTCAATCTTCCACCATAGTGCAGACTGCAAACCTGATAGAAACATTTTAAGTTAACATCCCACATGTTTCTCAGGTGTTTGAAAGTTGTTTCATGCCTCAGTTCATCAAGACAAAAAAGTTCATTTCTCAGTGCATGCAATGCTTTGACAATACAAATAGTACACATATCAATTTCACTCCAAAGAACTTACCGCAAAACTAATGCAAACACCTTAGGTTAATTTCCTATATGATTATGAGTAGTTTGAAAGTTGTTTCATGGCTCTGCTCATCAAGACAAAAAAGTTGCTATTTCAGTGCATACAATGCTCTGACATTAAAGTAGTATACATTCAATTTTCCACCAAAGTGCAGAGTGCAAACAAGATGGAAACATTTTAAGTTAACTTCCCACATGTTTCTGAGTTGTTTGAAAGTTGTTTCATGCCTTAGTTCATCAAGAGAAAAAAGTTCATTTCTCAGTGCATGCAATGCTTTGACAATACAAATAGTATACATATGAATTTCACACCTAAGAACTTACCGCAAACCTAACGCAGACACCTTAGGTTAACTTCCTACATGATTATGAGTAGTTTGAAAGTTGTTTCATGGCTCTGCGTATCAAGATAAAAAAGCTGCTATTTCAGTGCACACAATTATCTGACATTAAAGTAGAATTCATTCCATTTTCCACCAAAGTGCAGAGTGCAAACAAGATGGAAACTTCTTAAGTTAACTTCCCACATGTTTCTGAGTTGTTTGAAAGTTGTTTCATGCCTCAGTTCATCAAGACAAAAAAGTTCATTTCTCAGTGCATGCAATGCTTTGACAATACAAATAGTATACATATCAATTTCACTCCAAAGAACTTACCGCAAAACTAATGCAAACACCTTAGGTTAATTTCCTATATGATTATGAGTAGTTTGAAAGTTGTTTCATGGCTCTGCTCATCAAGACAAAAAAGTTGCTATTTCAGTGCATACAATGCTCTGACATTAAAGTAGTATACATTCAATTTTCCACCAAAGTGCAGAGTGCAAACAAGATGGAAACATTTTAAGTTAACTTCCCACATGTTTCTGAGTTGTTTGAAAGTTGTTTCATGCCTTAGTTCATCAAGAGAAAAAAGTTCATTTCTCAGTGCATGCAATGCTTTGACAATACAAATAGTATACATATGAATTTCACACCTAAGAACTTACCGCAAACCTAACGCAGACACCTTAGGTTAACTTCCTACATGATTATGAGTAGTTTGAATGTTGTTTCATGGCTGTACACATCAACACAAAAAAGTTGTTATCTCAGTGCATGCAATGCTTAGACAATACAAATAGTATACATTTCAATGTTACACCGAAGCACTTCCTGCAAACCCAATGGAAACAACTTAGATTAACTTCCCACATGATTTTGAGATGTCTGAAAGTTGTTTCATACCTGTGCACATAAAGACAAAAAAGTTGATTTCTCAGTGAATGGAATGCTTTGACATAAATGTAGTTTCCATTTCAATTGTACTCAAAAGTCCTGACTGCAAACCTAATGGAAACAGCTTAGGTGAACTTTCCACGTGATTATGAGCAGTTTGAAAGTTGTTTCGTGGCTGTACACATCAACACAAAAAAGTTGTTATCTCAGTGCATGCAATGCTTAGACAATACAAATAGTATACATTTCAATTTTACACCAAAGCACTTACTGCAAACCTAATGGAAACACTTTAGGTTAACTTCCCACATGATTCTGAGATGTCTGAAAGTTGTTTCATGCCTGTGCACATAAAGACAAAAAAGTTGATTTTTCAGTGAATAAAATGCTTTGACATAAATTTAGTTTCCATTTCAATTGCACTCAAAAGTCCTGACTGCAAACCTAATGGAAACACCTTAGGTGAACTTTCCACGTGATTATGAGCAGTTTGAAAGTTGTTTCGTGGCTGTACACATCAACACAAAAAAGTTGTTATCTCAGTGCATGTAATGCTTAGACAATACAAATAGTATACATTTCAATTTTACACCAAAGCACTTACTGCAAACCTAATGGAAACACCTTAGGTTAACTTCCCACATTATTCTGAGATGTCTGAAAGTTGTTTCATACTTGTGCACATAAAGGCAAAAAAGTTGATTTCTCAGTGAATAGAATGCTTTGACATAAATGTAGTTTCCATTTCAATTGCACTCAAAAGTCCTGACTGCAAACCTAATGGAAACACCTTAGGTTAACTTTCCACATGATTATTAGTAGTTTGAAAGTTGTTTAATGGCTGTAAACTTCAACACAAAAAAGTTGTTATCTCAGTGCATGCAATGCTTAGACAATACAAATAGTATACATTTCAATTTTACACCAAAGCACTTCCTGCAAACCTAATGGAAACAACTTAGATTAACTTCCCACATGATTTTGAGATGTCTGAAAGTTGTTTCATACCTGTGCACATAAAGACAAAAAAGTTGATTTCTCAGTGAATGGAATGCTTTGACATAAATGTAGTTTCCATTTCAATTGTACTCAATAGTCCTGACTGCAAACCTAATGGAAACAGCTTAGGTTAACTTTCCACATGATTATGAGTAGTTTGAAAGTTGTTTCATGGCTGTACACATCAACACAAAAAAGTTGTTATCTCAGTGCATGCAATGCTTAGACAATACAAATAGTATACATTTCAATTTTACATAAAAGCACTTACGGCAAACCTAATCGAAACACTTTAGGTTAACTTCCCACAGGATTCTGAGATGTATGAAAGTTGTTTCATACCTGTGCACATAAAGACAAAAAAGTTGATTTCTAAGTGAATAGAATGCTTTGACATAAATGTAGTTTCCATTTCAATTGTACTCAAAAGTCCTGACGGCAAACCTAATGGAAACACCTTAGGTGAACTTTCCACGTGATTATGAGCAGTTTGAAAGTTGTTTCGTGGCTGTACACATCAACACAAAAAAGTTGTTATCTCAGTGCATGTAATGCTTAGACAATACAAATAGTATACATTTCAATTTTACACCAAAGCACTTACTGCAAACCTAATGGAAACACCTTAGGTTAACTTCCCACATTATTCTGAGATCTCTGAAAGTTGTTTCATACTTGTGCACATAAAGGCAAAAAAGTTGATTTCTCAGTGAATAGAATGCTTTGACATAAATGTAGTTTCCATTTCAATTGTACTCAAAAGTCCTGACTGCAAACCTAATAGAAACAGCTTTGGTTAACTTTCGACATGACTATGAGTAGTTTGAAAGTTGTTTCATGGCTGTACACATCAACACAAAAAAGTTGTTATCTCAGTGCATGCAATGCTTAGACAATACACATAGCATACATTTCAATTTTACACCAAAGCACTTACTGCAAACCTAATGTAAACACTTTAGGTTAACTTCCCACATGATTCTGAGATGTCTGAAAGTTGTTTCATACTTGTGCACATAAAGGCAAAAAAGTTGATTTCTCAGTGAATAGAATGCTTTGACATAAATGTAGTTTCCATTTCAATTGTACTCAAAAGTCCTGACTGCAAACCTAATAGAAACAGCTTTGGTTAACTTTCGACATGACTATGAGTAGTTTGAAAGTTGTTTCATGGCTGTACACATCAACACAAAAAAGTTGTTATCTCAGTGCATGCAATGCTTAGACAATACAAATAGTATACATTTCAATTTTACACCAAAGCACTTACTGCTAACCTAATGGAAACACTTTAGGTTAACTTCCCACATGATTCTGAGATGTCTGAAAGTTGTTTCATGCCTGTGCACATAAAGACAAAAAAGTTGATTTCTCAGTGAATAGAATGCTTTGACATAAATGTAGTTTCCATTTCAATTGCACTCAAAAGTCCTGACTGCAAACCTAATGGAAACACCTTAGGTTAACTTTCCACATGATTATTAGTAGTTTGAAAGTTGTTTCATGGCTGTACACTTCAACACAAAAAAGTTGTTATCTCAGTGCATGCAATGCTTAGACAATACAAATAGTATACATTTCAATGTTACACCGAAGCACTTCCTGCAAACCTAATGGAAACAACTTAGATTAACTTCCCACATGATTTTGAGATGTCTGAAAGTTGTTTCATACCTGTGCACATAAAGACAAAAAAGTTGATTTCTCAGTGAATGGAATGCTTTGACATAAATGTAGTTTCCATTTCAATTGTACTCAAAAATCCTGACTGCAAACCTAATGGAAACAGCTTAGGTTAACTTTCCACATGATTATGAGTAGTTTGAAAGTTGTTTCATGGCTGTACACATCAACACAAAAAAGTTGTTATCTCAGTGCATGCCATGCTTAGACAATACAAATAGTATACATTTCAATTTTACATCAAAGCACTTACGGCAAACCTAATCGAAACACTTTAGGTTAACTTCCCAAAGGATTCTGAGATGTATGAAAGTTGTTTCATACCTGTGCACATAAAGACAAAAAAGTTGATTTCTAAGTGAATAGAATGCTTTGACATAAATGTAGTTTCCATTTCAATTGTACTCAAAAGTCCTGACGGCAAACCTAATGGAAACACCTTAGGTGAACTTTCCACGTGATTATGAGCAGTTTGAAAGTTGTTTCGTGGCTGTACACATCAACACAAAAAAGTTGTTATCTCAGTGCATGCAATGCTTAGACAATACAAATAGTATACATTTCAATTTTACACCAAAGCACTTACTGCAAACCTGATGGAAACACTTTAGGTTAACTTCCCACATGATTCTGAAATGTCTGAAAGTTGTTTCATGCCTGTGCACATAAAGACAAAAAAGTTAATTTCTCAGTGAATAGAATGCTTTGACATAAATGTAGTTTCCATTTCAATTGCACTCAAAAGTCCTGACTGCAAACCTAATGGAAACACCTTAGGTTAACTTTCCACATGATTATTAGTAGTTTGAAAGTTGTTTCATGGCTGTACACTTCAACACAAAAAAGTTGTTATCTCAGTGCATGCAATGCTTAGACAATACAAATAGTATACATTTCAATTTCACACCAAAGCACTTCCTGCAAACCTAATGGAAACAACTTAGATTAACTTCCCACATGATTTTGAGATGTCTGAAAGTTGTTTCATACCTGTGCACATAAAGACAAAAAAGTTGATTTCTCAGTGAATGGAATGCTTTGACATAAATGTAGTTTCCATTTCAATTGTACTCAAAAGTCCTGACTGCAAACCTAATGGAAACAGCTTAGGTGAACTTTCCACGTGATTATGAGCAGTTTGAAAGTTGTTTCGTGGCTGTACACATCAACACAAAAAAGTTGTTATCTCAGTGCATGCAATGCTTAGACAATACAAATAGTATACATTTCAATTTTACACCAAAGCACTTACTGCAAACCT
Organism: Mobula birostris; assembly: GCF_030028105.1. Classification (NCBI taxonomy): domain Eukaryota; kingdom Metazoa; phylum Chordata; class Chondrichthyes; order Myliobatiformes; family Myliobatidae; genus Mobula; species Mobula birostris. Next base: position 36,662,746 of record NC_092389.1, read on the forward strand.
AATGGAAACACTTTAGGTTAACTTCCCACATGATTCTGAGATGTCTGAAAGTTGTTTCATGCCTGTGCACATAAAGACAAAAAAGTTGATTTTTCAGTGAATAAAATGCTTTGACATAAATGTAGTTTCCATTTCAATTGCACTCAAAAGTCCTGACTGCAAACCTAATGGAAACACCTTAGGTTAACTTTCCACATCATTATTAGTAGTTTGAAAGTTGTTTAATGGCTGTACACTTCAACACAAAAAAGTTATTATCTCAGTGCATGCAATGCTTAGACAATACAAATAGTATACATTTCAATTTTACACCAAAGCACTTCCTGCAAACCTAATGGAAACAAAGTAGATTAACTTCCCACATGATTTTGAGATGTCTGAAAGTTGTTTCATACCTGTGCACATAAAGACAAAAAAGTTGATTTCTCAGTGAATGGAATGCTTGGACATAAATGTAGTTTCCATTTCAATTGTACTCAATAGTCCTGACTGCAAACCTAATGGAAACACCTTAGGTGAACTTTCCACGTGATTATGAGCAGTTTGAAAGTTGTTTCGTGGCTGTACACATCAACACAAAAAAGTTGTTATCTCAGTGCATGTAATGCTTAGACAATACAAATAGTATACATTTCAATTTTACACCAAAGCACTTACTGCAAACCTAATGGAAACACCTTAGGTTAACTTCCCACATTATTCTGAGATGTCTGAAAGTTGTTTCATACTTGTGCACATCAAGGCAAAAAAGTTGATTTCTCAGTGAATAGAATGCTTTGACATAAATGGAGTTTCCATTTCAATTGTACTCAAAAGTCCTGACTGCAAACCTAATAGAAACAGCTTTCGTTAACTTTCGACATGACTATGAGTAGTTTGAAAGTTGTTTCATGGCTGTACACATCAACACAAAAATGTTGTTATCTCAGTGCATGCAATGCTTAGACAATACAAATAGTATACATTTCAATTTTACACCAAAGCACTTACTGCAAACCTAATGTAAACACTTTAGGTTAACTTCCCACATGATTCTGAGATGTCTGAAAGTTGTTTCATACCTGTGCACATAAAGACAAAAAAGTTGATTTCTCAGTGAATAGAATGCTTTGACATAAATGTAGTTTCCATTTCAATTGTACTCAAAAGTCCTGACTGCAAACCTAATGCAAAACACCTTAGGTTAACTTTCCACATGATTATGAGTAGCTTGAAAGTTGTTTCATGGCTGTACACATCTACACAAAAAAGTTGCTATCTCAGTGCATACAATGCTTAGACAATACAAATAGTATACATTTCAATTTTACACCAAAGCACTTACTGCAAACCTAATGGAAACACTTTAGGTTAACTTCCCACATGATTTTGAGATGTCTGAAAGTTGTTTCATGCCTGTGCACATCAAGACCAAAAAGTTGATTTCTCAGTGAATAGAATGCTTTGACATAAATGTAGTTTCCATTTCAAGTGCACTCAAAAGTCCTGACTGCAAACCTAATGGAAACACCTTAGGTTAACTTTCCACATGATTATTAGTAGTTTGAAAGTTGTTTCATGGCTGTACACTTCAACACAAAAAAGTTGTTATCTCAGTGCATGCAATGCTTAGACAATACAAATAGTATACATTTCAATTTTACACCAAAGCACTTCCTGCAAACCTAATGGAAACAACTTAGATTAACTTCCCACATGATTCTGAGATGTCTGAAAGTTGTTTCATACCTGTGCACATAAAGACAAAAAAGTTGATTTCACAGTGAATGGAATGCTTTGACATAAATGTAGTTTCCATTTCAATTGTACTCAAAAGTCCTGACTGCAAACCTAATGGAAACAGCTTAGGTTAACTTTCCACATGATTATGAGTAGTTTGAAAGTTGTTTCATGGCTGTACACATCAACACAAAAAAGTTGTTATCTCAGTGCATGCAATGCTTAGACAATACAAATAGTATACATATCAATTTTACACCAAAGCACTTACTGCAAACCTAATGGAAACACTTTAGGTTAACTTCCCACATGACTCTGAGATGTCTGAAAGTTGTTTCATGCCTGTGCACATAAAGACAAAAAAGTTGATTTCTCAGTGAATAGAATGCTTTGACATAAATGTAGTTTCCATTTCAATTGCACTCAAAAGTCCTGACTGCAAACCTAATGGAAACACCTTAGGTTAACTTTCCACATGATTATTAGTAGTTTGAAAGTTGTTTAATGGCTGTACACTTCAACACAAAAAAGTTATTATCTCAGTGCATGCAATGCTTAGACAATACAAATAGTATACATTTCAATTTTACACCAAAGCACTTCCTGCAAACCTAATGGAAACAAAGTAGATTAACTTCCCACATGATTTTGAGATGTCTGAAAGTTGTTTCATACCTGTGCACATAAAGACAAAAAAGTTGATTTCTAAGTGAATAGAATGCTTTGACATAAATGTAGTTTCCATTTGAATTGTACTCAAAAGTCCTGACGGCAAACCTAATGGAAACACCTTAGGTGAACTTTCCACGTGATTATGAGCAGTTTGAAAGTTGTTTCGTGGCTGTACACATCAACACAAAAAAGTTGTTATCTCAGTGCATGTAATGCTTAGACAATACAAATAGTATACATTTCAATTTTACACCAAAGCACTTACTGCAAACCTAATGGAAACACCTTAGGTTAACTTCCCACATTATTCTGAGATGTCTGAAAGTTGTTTCATACTTGTGCACATAAAGGCAAAAAAGTTGATTTCTCAGTGAATAGAATGCTTTGACATAAATGGAGTTTCCATTTCAAATGTACTCAAAAGTCCTGACTGCAAACCTAATAGAAACAGCTTTCGTTAACTTTCGACATGACTATGAGTAGTTTGAAAGTTGTTTCATGGCTGTACACATCAACACAAAAAAGTTGTTATCTCAGTGCATGCAATGCTTAGACAATACAAATAGTATACATTTCAATTTTACACCAAAGCACTTACTGCAAACCTAATGTAAACACTTTAGGTTAACTTCCCACATGATTTTGAGATGTCTGAAAGTTGTTTCATGCCTGTGCACATCAAGACAAAAAAGTTGATTTCTCAGTGAATAGAATGCTTTGACATAAATGTAGTTTCCATTTCAAGTGCACTCAAAAGTCCTGACTGCAAACCTAATGGAAACACCTTAGGTTAACTTTCCACATGATTATTAGTAGTTTGAAAGTTGTTTCATGGCTGTACACTTCAACACAAAAAAGTTTGTTATCTCAGTGCATGCAATGCTTAGACAATACAAATAGTATACATTTCAATTTTACACCAAAGCACTTCCTGCAAACCTAATGGAAACAACTTAGATTAACTTCCCACATGCTTCTGAGATGTCTGAAAGTTGTTTCATACCTGTGCACATAAAGACAAAAAAGTTGATTTCACAGTGAATGGAATGCTTTGACATAAATGTAGTTTCCATTTCAATTGTACTCAAAAGTCCTGACTGCAAACCTAATGGAAACAGCTTAGGTTAACTTTCCACATGATTATGAGTAGTTTGAAAGTTGTTTCATGGCTGTACACATCAACACAAAAAAGTTGTTATCTCAGTGCATGCAATGCTTAGACAATACAAATAGTATACATTTCAATTTTACACCAAAGCACTTACTGCAAACCTAATGGAAACACTTTAGGTTAACTTCCCACATGACTCTGAGATGTCTGAAAGTTGTTTCATGCCTGTGCACATAAAGACAAAACAGTTGATTTCTCAGTGAATAGAATGCTTTGACATAAATGTAGTTTCCATTTCAATTGCACTCAAAAGTCCTGACTGCAAACCTAATGGAAACACCTTAGGTTAACTTTCCACATGATTATTAGTAGTTTGAAAGTTGTTTCATGGCTGTACACATCAACACAAAAAAGTTGTTATCTCAGTGCATGCAATGCTTAGACAATACAAGTAGTATACATTTCAATTTTACATCAAAGCACTTACGGCAAACCTAATGGAAACACTTTAGGTTAACTTCCCACAGTATTCTGAGATGTATGAAAGTTGTTTCATACTTGTGCACATAAAGGCAAAAAAGTTGATTTCTCAGTGAATAGAATGCTTTGACATAAATGGAGTTTCCATTTCAAATGTACTCAAAAGTCCTGACTGCAAACCTAATAGAAACAGCTTTGGTTAACTTTCGACATGACTATGAGTAGTTTGAAAGTTGTTTCATGGCTGTACACATCAACACAAAAAAGTTGTTATCTCAGTGCATGCAATGCTTAGACAATACAAATAGTATACATTTCAATTTTACACCAAAGCACTTACTGCAAACCTAATGTAAACACTTTAGGTTAACTTCCCACATGATTTTGAGATGTCTGAAAGTTGTTTCATGCCTGTGCACATCAAGACAAAAAAGTTGATTTCTCAGTGAATAGAATGCTTTGACATAAATGTAGTTTCCATTTCAAGTGCACTCAAAAGTCCTGACTGCAAACCTAATGGAAACACCTTAGGTTAACTTTCCACATGATTATTAGTAGTTTGAAAGTTGTTTCATGGCTGTACACTTCAACACAAAAAAGTTTGTTATCTCAGTGCATGCAATGCTTAGACAATACAAATAGTATACATTTCAATTTTACACCAAAGCACTTCCTGCAAACCTAATGGAAACAACTTAGATTAACTTCCCACATGCTTCTGAGATGTCTGAAAGTTGTTTCATACCTGTGCACATAAAGACAAAAAAGTTGATTTCACAGTGAATGGAATGCTTTGACATAAATGTAGTTTCCATTTCAATTGTACTCAAAAGTCCTGACTGCAAACCTAATGGAAACAGCTTAGGTTAACTTTCCACATGATTATGAGTAGTTTGAAAGTTGTTTCATGGCTGTACACATCAACACAAAAAAGTTGTTATCTCAGTGCATGCAATGCTTAGACAATACAAATAGTATACATTTCAATTTTACACCAAAGCACTTACTGCAAACCTAATGGAAACACTTTAGGTTAACTTCCCACATGACTCTGAGATGTCTGAAAGTTGTTTCATGCCTGTGCACATAAAGACAAAACAGTTGATTTCTCAGTGAATAGAATGCTTTGACATAAATGTAGTTTCCATTTCAATTGCACTCAAAAGTCCTGACTGCAAACCTAATGGAAACACCTTAGGTTAACTTTCCACATGATTATTAGTAGTTTGAAAGTTGTTTCATGGCTGTACACATCAACACAAAAAAGTTGTTATCTCAGTGCATGCAATGCTTAGACAATACAAGTAGTATACATTTCAATTTTACATCAAAGCACTTACGGCAAACCTAATCGAAACACTTTAGGTTAACTTCCCACAGGATTCTGAGATGTATGAAAGTTGTTTCATACTTGTGCACATAAAGGCAAAAAAGTTGATTTCTCAGTGAATAGAATGCTTTGACATAAATGGAGTTTCCATTTCAAATGTACTCAAAAGTCCTGACTGCAAACCTAATAGAAACAGCTTTGGTTAACTTTCGACATGACTATGAGTAGTTTGAAAGTTGTTTCATGGCTGTACACATCAACACAAAAAAGTTGTTATCTCAGTGCATGCAATGCTTAGACAATACAAATAGTATACATTTCAATTTTACACCAAAGCACTTACTGCAAACCTAATGTAAACACTTTAGGTTAACTTCCCACATGATTCTGAGATGTCTGAAAGTTGTTTCATACCTGTGCACATGAAGACAAAAAAGTTGATTTCTCAGTGAATAGAATGCTTTGACATAAATGTAGTTTCCATTTCAATTGTACTCAAAAGTCCTGACTGCAAACCTAATGCAAAACACCTTAGGTTAACTTTCCACATGATTATGAGTAGCTTGAAAGTTGTTTCATGGCTGTACACATCTACACAAAAAAGTTGCTATCTCAGTGCATACAATGCTTAGACAATACAAATAGTATACATTTCAATTTTACACCAAAGCACTTACTGCAAACCTAATGGAAACACTTTAGGTTAACTTCCCACATGATTTCGAGATGTCTGAAAGTTGTTTCATGCCTGTGCACATAAAGACAAAAAAGTTGATTTCTCAGTGAATAGAATGCTTTGACATAAATCTAGTTTCCATTTCAAGTGCACTCAAAAGTCCTGACTGCAAACCTAATGGAAACACCTTAGGTTAACTTTCCACATGATTATTAGTAGTTTGAAAGTTGTTTCATGGCTGTACACTTCAACACAAAAAAGTTGTTATCTCAGTGCATGCAATGCTTAGACAATACAAATAGTATACATTTCAATTTTACACCAAAGCACTTCCTGCAAACCTAATGGAAACAACTTAGATTAACTTCCCACATGATTCTGAGATGTCTGAAAGTTGTTTCATACCTGTGCACATAAAGACAAAAAAGTTGATTTCTCAGTGAATGGAATGCTTTGACATAAATGTAGTTTCCATTTCAATTGTACTCAAAAGTCCTGACTGCAAACCTAATGGAAACAGCTTAGGTTAACTTTCCACAAGAATATGAGTAGTTTGAAAGTTGTTTCATGGCTGTACACATCAACACAAAAAAGTTGTTATCTCAGTGCATGCAATGCTTAGACAATACACATAGTATACATTTCAATTTTACACCAAAGCACTTACTGCAAACCTAATGTAAACACTTTAGGTTAACTTCCCACATGATTCTGAGATGTCTGAAAGTTGTTTCATACCTGTGCACATAAAGACAAAAAAGTTGATTTCTCAGTGAATAGAATGCTTTGACATAAATGTAGTTTCCATTTCAATTGTACTCAAAAGTCCTGACTGCAAACCTAATGCAAAACACCTTAGGTTAACTTTCCACATGATTATGAGTAGCTTGAAAGTTGTTTCATGGCTGTACACATCTACACAAAAAAGTTGCTATCTCAGTGCATACAATGCTTAGACAATACAAATAGTATACATTTCAATTTTACACCAAAGCACTTCCTGCAAACCTAATGGAAACAACTTAGATTAACTTCCCACATGATTCTGAGATGTATGAAAGTTGTTTCATACCTGTGCACATAAAGACAAAAAAGTTGATTTCTCAGTGAATGGAATGCTTTGACATAAATGTAGTTTCCATTTCAATTGTACTCAAAAGTCCTGACTGCAAACCTAATGGAAACAGCTTAGGTGAACTTTCCACGTGATTATGAGCAGTTTGAAAGTTGTTTCGTGGCTGTACACATCAACACAAAAAAGTTGTTATCTCAGTGCATGCAATGCTTAGACAATACAAATAGTATACATTTCAATTTTACACCAAAGCACTTACTGCAAACCTAATGGAAACACTTTAGGTTAACTTCCCACATGATTCTGAGATGTCTGAAAGTTGTTTCATGCCTGTGCACATAAAGACAAAAAAGTTGATTTTTCAGTGAATAAAATGCTTTGACATAAATGTAGTTTCCATTTCAATTGCACTCAAAAGTCCTGACTGCAAACCTAATGGAAACACCTTAGGTGAACTTTCCACGTGATTATGAGCAGTTTGAAAGTTGTTTCGTGGCTGTACACATCAACACAAAAAAGTTGTTATCTCAGTGCATGTAATGCTTAGACAATACAAATAGTATACATTTCAATTTTACACCAAAGCACTTACTGCAAACCTAATGGAAACACCTTAGGTTAACTTCCCACATTATTCTGAGATGTCTGAAAGTTGTTTCATACTTGTGCACATAAAGGCAAAAAAGTTGATTTCTCAGTGAATAGAATGCTTTGACATAAATGTAGTTTCCATTTCAATTGCACTCAAAAGTCCTGACTGCAAACCTAATGGAAACACCTTAGGTTAACTTTCCACATGATTATTAGTAGTTTGAAAGTTGTTTAATGGCTGTAAACTTCAACACAAAAAAGTTGTTATCTCAGTGCATGCAATGCTTAGACAATACAAATAGTATACATTTCAATTTTACACCAAAGCACTTCCTGCAAACCTAATGGAAACAACTTAGATTAACTTCCCACATGATTTTGAGATGTCTGAAAGTTGTTTCATACCTGTGCACATAAAGACAAAAAAGTTGATTTCTCAGTGAATGGAATGCTTTGACATAAATGTAGTTTCCATTTCAATTGTACTCAATAGTCCTGACTGCAAACCTAATGGAAACAGCTTAGGTTAACTTTCCACATGATTATGAGTAGTTTGAAAGTTGTTTCATGGCTGTACACATCAACACAAAAAAGTTGTTATCTCAGTGCATGCAATGCTTAGACAATACAAATAGTATACATTTCAATTTTACATAAAAGCACTTACGGCAAACCTAATCGAAACACTTTAGGTTAACTTCCCACAGGATTCTGAGATGTATGAAAGTTGTTTCATACCTGTGCACATAAAGACAAAAAAGTTGATTTCTAAGTGAATAGAATGCTTTGACATAAATGTAGTTTCCATTTCAATTGTACTCAAAAGTCCTGACGGCAAACCTAATGGAAACACCTTAGGTGAACTTTCCACGTGATTATGAGCAGTTTGAAAGTTGTTTCGTGGCTGTACACATCAACACAAAAAAGTTGTTATCTCAGTGCATGTAATGCTTAGACAATACAAATAGTATACATTTCAATTTTACACCAAAGCACTTACTGCAAACCTAATGGAAACACCTTAGGTTAACTTCTCACATTATTCTGAGATCTCTGAAAGTTGTTTCATACTTGTGCACATAAAGGCAAAAAAGTTGATTTCTCAGTGAATAGAATGCTTTGACATAAATCTAGTTTCCATTTCAAGTGCACTCAAAAGTCCTGACTGCAAACCTAATGGAAACACCTTAGGTTAACTTTCCACATGATTATTAGTAGTTTGAAAGTTGTTTCATGGCTGTACACTTCAACACAAAAAAGTTGTTATCTCAGTGCATGCAATGCTTAGACAATACAAATAGTATACATTTCAATTTTACACCAAAGCACTTCCTGCAAACCTAATGGAAACAACTTAGATTAACTTCCCACATGATTCTGAGATGTCTGAAAGTTGTTTCATACCTGTGCACATAAAGACAAAAAAGTTGATTTCTCAGTGAATGGAATGCTTTGACATAAATGTAGTTTCCATTTCAATTGTACTCAAAAGTCCTGACTGCAAACCTAATGGAAACAGCTTAGGTTAACTTTCCACAAGAATATCAGTAGTTTGAAAGTTGTTTCATGGCTGTACACATCAACACAAAAAAGTTGTTATCTCAGTGCATGCAATGCTTAGACAATACACATAGTATACATTTCAATTTTACACCAAAGCACTTACTGCAAACCTAATGTAAACACTTTAGGTTAACTTCCCACATGATTCTGAGATGTCTGAAAGTTGTTTCATACCTGTGCACATAAAGACAAAAAAGTTGATTTCTCAGTGAATAGAATGCTTTGACATAAATGTAGTTTCCATTTCAATTGTACTCAAAAGTCCTGACTGCAAACCTAATGCAAAACACCTTAGGTTAACTTTCCACATGATTATGAGTAGCTTGAAAGTTGTTTCATGGCTGTACACATCTACACAAAAAAGTTGCTATCTCAGTGCATACAATGCTTAGACAATACAAATAGTATACATTTCAATTTTACACCAAAGCACTTCCTGCAAACCTAATGGAAACAACTTAGATTAACTTCCCACATGATTCTGAGATGTCTGAAAGTTGTTTCATACCTGTGCACATAAAGACAAAAAAGTTGATTTCTCAGTGAATGGAATGCTTTGACATAAATGTAGTTTCCATTTCAATTGTACTCAAAAGTCCTGACTGCAAACCTAATGGAAACAGCTTAGGTGAACTTTCCACGTGATTATGAGCAGTTTGAAAGTTGTTTCGTGGCTGTACACATCAACACAAAAAAGTTGTTATCTCAGTGCATGCAATGCTTAGACAATACAAATAGTATACATTTCAATTTTACACCAAAGCACTTACTGCAAACCTAATGGAAACACTTTAGGTTAACTTCCCACATGATTCTGAGATGTCTGAAAGTTGTTTCATGCCTGTGCACATAAAGACAAAAAAGTTGATTTTTCAGTGAATAAAATGCTTTGACATAAATGTAGTTTCCATTTCAATTGCACTCAAAAGTCCTGACTGCAAACCTAATGGAAACACCTTAGGTGAACTTTCCACGTGATTATGAGCAGTTTGAAAGTTGTTTCGTGGCTGTACACATCAACACAAAAAAGTTGTTATCTCAGTGCATGTAATGCTTAGACAATACAAATAGTATACATTTCAATTTTACACCAAAGCACTTACTGCAAACCTAATGGAAACACCTTAGGTTAACTTCCCACATTATTCTGAGATGTCTGAAAGTTGTTTCATACTTGTGCACATAAAGGCAAAAAAGTTGATTTCTCAGTGAATAGAATGCTTTGACATAAATGTAGTTTCCATTTCAATTGCACTCAAAAGTCCTGACTGCAAACCTAATGGAAACACCTTAGGTTAACTTTCCACATGATTATTAGTAGTTTGAAAGTTGTTTAATGGCTGTAAACTTCAACACAAAAAAGTTGTTATCTCAGTGCATGCAATGCTTAGACAATACAAATAGTATACATTTCAATTTTACACCAAAGCACTTCCTGCAAACCTAATGGAAACAACTTAGATTAACTTCCCACATGATTTTGAGATGTCTGAAAGTTGTTTCATACCTGTGCACATAAAGACAAAAAAGTTGATTTCTCAGTGAATGGAATGCTTTGACATAAATGTAGTTTCCATTTCAATTGTACTCAATAGTCCTGACTGCAAACCTAATGGAAACAGCTTAGGTTAACTTTCCACATGATTATGAGTAGTTTGAAAGTTGTTTCATGGCTGTACACATCAACACAAAAAAGTTGTTATCTCAGTGCATGCAATGCTTAGACAATACAAATAGTATACATTTCAATTTTACATCAAAGCACTTACGGCAAACCTAATCGAAACACTTTAGGTTAACTTCCCACAGGATTCTGAGATGTATGAAAGTTGTTTCATACCTGTGCACATAAAGACAAAAAAGTTGATTTCTAAGTGAATAGAATGCTTTGACATAAATGTAGTTTCCATTTCAATTGTACTCAAAAGTCCTGACGGCAAACCTAATGGAAACACCTTAGGTGAACTTTCCACGTGATTATGAGCAGTTTGAAAGTTGTTTCGTGGCTGTACACATCAACACAAAAAAGTTGTTATCTCAGTGCATGTAATGCTTAGACAATACAAATAGTATACATTTCAATTTTACACCAAAGCACTTACTGCAAACCTAATGGAAACACCTTAGGTTAACTTCCCACATTATTCTGAGATCTCTGAAAGTTGTTTCATACTTGTGCACATAAAGGCAAAAAAGTTGATTTCTCAGTGAATAGAATGCTTTGACATAAATGTAGTTTCCATTTCAATTGTACTCAAAAGTCCTGACTGCAAACCTAATAGAAACAGCTTTGGTTAACTTTCGACATGACTATGAGTAGTTTGAAAGTTGTTTCATGGCTGTACACATCAACACAAAAAAGTTGTTATCTCAGTGCATGCAATGCTTAGACAATACACATAGCATACATTTCAATTTTACACCAAAGCACTTACTGCAAACCTAATGTAAACACTTTAGGTTAACTTCCCACATGATTCTGAGATGTCTGAAAGTTGTTTCATACTTGTGCACATAAAGGCAAAAAAGTTGATTTCTCAGTGAATAGAATGCTTTGACATAAATGTAGTTTCCATTTCAATTGCACTCAAAAGTCCTGACTGCAAACCTAATAGAAACAGCTTTGGTTAACTTTCGACATGACTATGAGTAGTTTGAAAGTTGTTTCATGGCTGTACACATCAACACAAAAAAGTTGTTATCTCAGTGCATGCAATGCTTAGACAATACAAATAGTATACATTTCAATTTTACACCAAAGCACTTACTGCTAACCTAATGGAAACACTTTAGGTTAACTTCCCACATGATTCTGAGATGTCTGAAAGTTGTTTCATGCCTGTGCACATAAAGACAAAAAAGTTGATTTCTCAGTGAATAGAATGCTTTGACATAAATGTAGTTTCCATTTCAATTGCACTCAAAAGTCCTGACTGCAAACCTAATGGAAACACCTTAGGTTAACTTTCCACATGATTATTAGTAGTTTGAAAGTTGTTTCATGGCTGTACACTTCAACACAAAAAAGTTCTTATCTCAGTGCATGCAATGCTTAGACAATACAAATAGTATACATTTCAATGTTACACCGAAGCACTTCCTGCAAACCTAATGGAAACAACTTAGATTAACTTCCCACATGATTTTGAGATGTCTGAAAGTTGTTTCATACCTGTGCACATAAAGACAAAAAAGTTGATTTCTCAGTGAATGGAATGCTTTGACATAAATGTAGTTTCCATTTCAATTGTACTCAAAAGTCCTGACTGCAAACCTAATGGAAACAGCTTAGGTTAACTTTCCACATGATTATGAGTAGTTTGAAAGTTGTTTCATGGCTGTACACATCAACACAAAAAAGTTGTTATCTCAGTGCATGCAATGCTTAGACAATACAAATAGTATACATTTCAATTTTACATCAAAGCACTTACGGCAAACCTAATCGAAACACTTTAGGTTAACTTCCCAAAGGATTCTGAGATGTATGAAAGTTGTTTCATACCTGTGCACATAAAGACAAAAAAGTTGATTTCTAAGTGAATAGAATGCTTTGACATAAATGTAGTTTCCATTTCAATTGTACTCAAAAGTCCTGACGGCAAACCTAATGGAAACACCTTAGGTGAACTTTCCACGTGATTATGAGCAGTTTGAAAGTTGTTTCGTGGCTGTACACATCAACACAAAAAAGTTGTTTTCTCAGTGCATGCAATGCTTAGACAATACAAATAGTATACATTTCAATTTTACACCAAAGCACTTACTGCAAACCTAATGGAAACACTTTAGGTTAACTTCCCACATGATTCTGAGATGTCTGAAAGTTGTTTCATGCCTGTGCACATAAAGACAAAAAAGTTGATTTCTCAGTGAATAGAATGCTTTGACATAAATGTAGTTTCCATTTCAATTGCACTCAAAAGTCCTGACTGCAAACCTAATGGAAACACCTTAGGTTAACTTTCCACATGATTATTAGTAGTTTGAAAGTTGTTTCATGGCTGTACACTTCAACACAAAAAAGTTGTTATCTCAGTGCATGCAATGCTTAGACAATACAAATAGTATACATTTCAATTTTACACCAAAGCACTTCCTGCAAACCTAATGGAAACAACTTAGATTAACTTCCCACATGATTTTGAGATGTCTGAAAGTTGTTTCATACCTGTGCACATAAAGACAAAAAAGTTGATTTCTCAGTGAATGGAATGCTTTGACATAAATGTAGTTTCCATTTCAATTGTACTCAAAAGTCCTGACTGCAAACCTAATGGAAACAGCTTAGGTTAACTTTCCACAAGAATATGAGTAGTTTGAAAGTTGTTTCATGGCTGTACACATCAACACAAAAAAGTTGTTATCTCAGTGCATGCAATGCTTAGACAATACACATAGTATACATTTCAATTTTACACCAAAGCACTTACTGCAAACCTAATGTAAACACTTTAGGTTAACTTCCCACATGATTCTGAGATGTCTGAAAGTTGTTTCATACCTGTGCACATAAAGACAAAAAAGTTGATTTCTCAGTGAATAGAATGCTTTGACATAAATGTAGTTTCCATTTCAATTGTACTCAAAAGTCCTGACTGCAAACCTAATGCAAAACACCTTAGGTTAACTTTCCACATGATTATGAGTAGCTTGAAAGTTGTTTCATGGCTGTACACATCTACACAAAAAAGTTGCTATCTCAGTGCATACAATGCTTAGACAATACAAATAGTATACATTTCAATTTTACACCAAAGTACTTCCTGCAAACCTAATGGAAACAACTTAGATTAACTTCCCACATGATTCTGAGATGTCTGGAAGTTGTTTCATACCTGTGCACATAAAGACAAAAAAGTTGATTTCTCAGTGAATGGAATGCTTTGACATAAATGTAGTTTCCATTTCAATTGTACTCAAAAGTCCTGACTGCAAACCTAATGGAAACAGCTTAGGTGAACTTTCCACGTGATTATGAGCAGTTTGAAAGTTGTTTCGTGGCTGTACACATCAACACAAAAAAGTTGTTATCTCAGTGCATGCAATGCTTAGACAATACAAATAGTATACATTTCAATTTTACACCAAAGCACTTACTGCAAACCTAATGGAAACACTTTAGGTTAACTTCCCACATGATTCTGAGATGTCTGAAAGTTGTTTCATGCCTGTGCACATAAAGACAAAAAAGTTGATTTTTCAGTGAATAAAATGCTTTGACATAAATGTAGTTTCCATTTCAATTGCACTCAAAAGTCCTGACTGCAAACCTAATGGAAACACCTTAGGTGAACTTTCCACGTGATTATGAGCAGTTTGAAAGTTGTTTCGTGGCTGTACACATCAACACAAAAAAGTTGTTATCTCAGTGCATGTAATGCTTAGACAATACAAATAGTATACATTTCAATTTTACACCAAAGCACTTACTGCAAACCTAATGGAAACACCTTAGGTTAACTTCCCACATTATTCTGAGATGTCTGAAAGTTGTTTCATACTTGTGCACATAAAGGCAAAAAAGTTGATTTCTCAGTGAATAGAATGCTTTGACATAAATGTAGTTTCCATTTCAATTGCACTCAAAAGTCCTGACTGCAAACCTAATGGAAACACCTTAGGTTAACTTTCCACATGATTATTAGTAGTTTGAAAGTTGTTTAATGGCTGTAAACTTCAACACAAAAAAGTTGTTATCTCAGTGCATGCAATGCTTAGACAATACAAATAGTATACATTTCAATTTTACACCAAAGCACTTCCTGCAAACCTAATGGAAACAACTTAGATTAACTTCCCACATGATTTTGAGATGTCTGAAAGTTGTTTCATACCTGTGCACATAAAGACAAAAAAGTTGATTTCTCAGTGAATGGAATGCTTTGACATAAATGTAGTTTCCATTTCAATTGTACTCAATAGTCCTGACTGCAAACCTAATGGAAACAGCTTAGGTTAACTTTCCACATGATTATGAGTAGTTTGAAAGTTGTTTCATGGCTGTACACATCAACACAAAAAAGTTGTTATCTCAGTGCATGCAATGCTTAGACAATACAAATAGTATACATTTCAATTTTACATAAAAGCACTTACGGCAAACCTAATCGAAACACTTTAGGTTAACTTCCCACAGGATTCTGAGATGTATGAAAGTTGTTTCATACCTGTGCACATAAAGACAAAAAAGTTGATTTCTAAGTGAATAGAATGCTTTGACATAAATGTAGTTTCCATTTCAATTGTACTCAAAAGTCCTGACGGCAAACCTAATGGAAACACCTTAGGTGAACTTTCCACGTGATTATGAGCAGTTTGAAAGTTGTTTCGTGGCTGTACACATCAACACAAAAAAGTTGTTATCTCAGTGCATGTAATGCTTAGACAATACAAATAGTATACATTTCAATTTTACACCAAAGCACTTACTGCAAACCTAATGGAAACACCTTAGGTTAACTTCCCACATTATTCTGAGATCTCTGAAAGTTGTTTCATACTTGTGCACATAAAGGCAAAAAAGTTGATTTCTCAGTGAATAGAATGCTTTGACATAAATGTAGTTTCCATTTCAATTGTACTCAAAAGTCCTGACTGCAAACCTAATAGAAACAGCTTTGGTTAACTTTCGACATGACTATGAGTAGTTTGAAAGTTGTTTCATGGCTGTACACATCAACACAAAAAAGTTGTTATCTCAGTGCATGCAATGCTTAGACAATACACATAGCATACATTTCAATTTTACACCAAAGCACTTACTGCAAACCTAATGTAAACACTTTAGGTTAACTTCCCACATGATTCTGAGATGTCTGAAAGTTGTTTCATACTTGTGCACATAAAGGCAAAAAAGTTGATTTCTCAGTGAATAGAATGCTTTGACATAAATGTAGTTTCCATTTCAATTGCACTCAAAAGTCCTGACTGCAAACCTAATAGAAACAGCTTTGGTTAACTTTCGACATGACTATGAGTAGTTTGAAAGTTGTTTCATGGCTGTACACATCAACACAAAAAAGTTGTTATCTCAGTGCATGCAATGCTTAGACAA
Source organism: Mobula birostris (assembly GCF_030028105.1). Classification (NCBI taxonomy): domain Eukaryota; kingdom Metazoa; phylum Chordata; class Chondrichthyes; order Myliobatiformes; family Myliobatidae; genus Mobula; species Mobula birostris. The sequence continues at coordinate 36,679,020 of NC_092389.1, forward strand.
TACAAATAGTATACATTTCAATTTTACACCAAAGCACTTACTGCTAACCTAATGGAAACACTTTAGGTTAACTTCCCACATGATTCTGAGATGTCTGAAAGTTGTTTCATGCCTGTGCACATAAAGACAAAAAAGTTGATTTCTCAGTGAATAGAATGCTTTGACATAAATGTAGTTTCCATTTCAATTGCACTCAAAAGTCCTGACTGCAAACCTAATGGAAACACCTTAGGTTAACTTTCCACATGATTATTAGTAGTTTGAAAGTTGTTTCATGGCTGTACACTTCAACACAAAAAAGTTGTTATCTCAGTGCATGCAATGCTTAGACAATACAAATAGTATACATTTCAATGTTACACCGAAGCACTTCCTGCAAACCTAATGGAAACAACTTAGATTAACTTCCCACATGATTTTGAGATGTCTGAAAGTTGTTTCATACCTGTGCACATAAAGACAAAAAAGTTGATTTCTCAGTGAATGGAATGCTTTGACATAAATGTAGTTTCCATTTCAATTGTACTCAAAAGTCCTGACTGCAAACCTAATGGAAACACCTTAGGTTAACTTTCCACATGATTATTAGTAGTTTGAAAGTTGTTTAATGGCTGTACACTTCAACACAAAAAAGTTATTATCTCAGTGCATGCAATGCTTAGACAATACAAATAGTATACATTTCAATTTTACACCAAAGCACTTCCTGCAAACCTAATGGAAACAAAGTAGATTAACTTCCCACATGATTTTGAGATGTCTGAAAGTTTTTTCATACCTGTGCACATAAAGACAAAAAAGTTGATTTCTAAGTGAATAGAATGCTTTGACATAAATGTAGTTTCCATTTGAATTGTACTCAAAAGTCCTGACGGCAAACCTAATGGAAACACCTTAGGTGAACTTTCCACGTGATTATGAGCAGTTTGAAAGTTGTTTCGTGGCTGTACACATCAACACAAAAAAGTTGTTATCTCAGTGCATGTAATGCTTAGACAATACAAATAGTATACATTTCAATTTTACACCAAAGCACTTACTGCAAACCTAATGGAAAAACCTTAGGTTAACTTCCCACATTATTCTGAGATGTCTGAAAGTTGTTTCATACTTGTGCACATAAAGGCAAAAAAGTTGATTTCTCAGTGAATAGAATGCTTTGACATAAATGGAGTTTCCATTTCAAATGTACTCAAAAGTCCTGACTGCAAACCTAATGGAAACACCTTAGGTTAACTTTCCACATGATTATTAGTAGTTTGAAAGTTGTTTCATGGCTGTACACATCAACACAAAAAAGTTGTTATCTCAGTGCATGCAATGCTTAGACAATACAAGTAGTATACATTTCAATTTTACATCAAAGCACTTACGGCAAACCTAATCGAAACACTTTAGGTTAACTTCCCACAGGATTCTGAGATGTATGAAAGTTGTTTCATACTTGTGCACATAAAGGCAAAAAAGTTGATTTCTCAGTGAATAGAATGCTTTGACATAAATGGAGTTTCCATTTCAAATGTACTCAAAAGTCCTGACTGCAAACCTAATAGAAACAGCTTTGGTTAACTTTCGACATGACTATGAGTAGTTTGAAAGTTGTTTCATGGCTGTACACATCAACACAAAAAAGTTGTTATCTCAGTGCATGCAATGCTTAGACAATACAAATAGTATACATTTCAATTTTACACCAAAGCACTTACTGCAAACCTAATGTAAACACTTTAGGTTAACTTCCCACATGATTCTGAGATGTCTGAAAGTTGTTTCATACCTGTGCACATAAAGACAAAAAAGTTGATTTCTCAGTGAATAGAATGCTTTGACATAAATGTAGTTTCCATTTCAATTGTACTCAAAAGTCCTGACTGCAAACCTAATGCAAAACACCTTAGGTTAACTTTCCACATGATTATGAGTAGCTTGAAAGTTGTTTCATGGCTGTACACATCTACACAAAAAAGTTGCTATCTCAGTGCATACAATGCTTAGACAATACAAATAGTATACATTTCAATTTTACACCAAAGCACTTACTGCAAACCTAATGGAAACACTTTAGGTTAACTTCCCACATGATTTCGAGATGTCTGAAAGTTGTTTCATGCCTGTGCACATAAAGACAAAAAAGTTGATTTCTCAGTGAATAGAATGCTTTGACATAAATCTAGTTTCCATTTCAAGTGCACTCAAAAGTCCTGACTGCAAACCTAATGGAAACACCTTAGGTTAACTTTCCACATGATTATTAGTAGTTTGAAAGTTGTTTCATGGCTGTACACTTCAACACAAAAAAGTTGTTATCTCAGTGCATGCAATGCTTAGACAATACAAATAGTATACATTTCAATTTTACACCAAAGCACTTCCTGCAAACCTAATGGAAACAACTTAGATTAACTTCCCACATGATTCTGAATAGTCTGAAAGTTGTTTCATACCTGTGCACATAAAGACAAAAAAGTTGATTTCACAGTGAATGGAATGCTTTGACATAAATGTAGTTTCCATTTCAATTGTACTCAAAAGTCCTGACTGCAAACCTAATGGAAACAGCTTAGGTTAACTTTCCACATGATTATGAGTAGTTTGAAAGTTGTTTCATGGCTGTACACATCAACACAAAAAAGTTGTTATCTCAGTGCATGCAATGCTTAGACAATACAAATAGTATACATTTCAATTTTACACCAAAGCACTTATGGCAAACCTAATGTAAACACTGTAGGTTAACTTCCCACATGATTCTGAGATGTCTGAAAGTTGTTTCATACTTGTGCACATAAAGACAAAAAAGTTGATTTCTCAGTGAATAGAATGCTTTGACATAAATGTAGTTTCCATTTCAATTGTACTCAAAAGTCCTGACTGCAAACCTAATGGAAACACCTTAGGTTAACTCTCCACATCATTATGAGTAGTTTGAAAGTTGTTTCATGGCTGTACACATCAACACAAAAAAGTTGCTATCTCAGTGCATGCAATGGTTTGACAATACAGATAGTATACATATCAATTTTACTCCAAAGAACTTACTGAAAACCTAATGGAAACACCTTAGGTTATATTCCTACATGATTATGATTAGATTTAAAGTTGTTTCATTGCTCTGCTCATCAAGACAAAAAAGTTGCTATTTCAGTGCATACAATGCTCTGACATTAAAGTAGTATACATTTCCATTTTCCACCAAAGTGCAAACTGAAAACCTGATAGAAACACTTTAAGTTAACTTCCCTCATGTTTCTCAGCAGTTTGAAAGTTGTTTCAGGCCTCTGTACATCAAGACAAAAAAGTTGTTTTCTCAGTGCATACAATGCTTTGACAATACAAATAGTATACATTTTAAATTTACCCCAAAGTACTTCCTGGAAACCTAATGGAAACCCCTTAGTTTAACGTCATACATGATTATGAGTAGTTTGAAATTTGTTTCATGGCTCTGCTCATCACGACAAAAAAGTTGCTATTTCAGTGCATACAATGCGCTGACATTAAAGTAGAAAACATTTCAATTTTCCACCAAAATGCAGACTGCAAACCTGATAGAAACATTTTAAGTTAACTTCCCACATGTTTCTCAGCAGTTTGAAAGTTGTTTTATGCCTCTGTACATCAAGACAGAAAAGACTTTCTCAGTGCATACAATGCTTTGACAATAAAAGTAGTACACATTTCAATTTTGCACAAAAGTACTTACTACGAAGCTAATGGAAACACCTTAGGTTAACTTCCCACATGATGCTGAGTTGTCTGAAAGTTGTTTCATGCCTCAAGACAAAAAAGTTCATTTCTCAGTGCATGCAATCCTTTGACAATACAAATATTATACATATCAATTTCACACCAAAGAACTTACTGCAAACCTAATGCAAACACCTTAGGTTAACTTCCTACATGATTATGGGTAGTTTGAAAGTTGTTTCATGGCTCTGCTCAAAAGGACAAAAATGTTGTTATTTCACTGCATACAATGCTCTGACATTAAAGTAGTATACATTTCAATTTTACACCAAAGTGCAGACTGAAAACCTGATAGAAACATTTTAAGTTAACTTCCCACATGTTTTTCAGCAGTTTGAAAGTTGTTTCATGCCTCAGTTCATCAAGACAAAAAAGTTCATTTCTCAGTGCATGCAATGCTTTGACAATACAAATAGTATACATATCAATTTCACTCCAAAGAACTTACCGCAAACCTATTGGAAACAATTTAGTTTAACCTCATACATGACTATGAGTAGTTTGAAAGTTGTTTCATGGCTCTGCTCATCAAGACAAAAAAGTTGCTATTTTAGTGCATACAATGCTCTGACATTAAAGTAGTATGCATTTTAATTTTCCACCAAAGTGCAGAGTGCAAGCAAGATGGAAACATTTTAAGTTATCTTCTCACATGTTTTTGAGTTGTTTGAAAGTTGTTTCATGCCTCTGTACATCAAGACAAAAAAGATGTTTTCGCAGTGCATACAGTGCTTCGACATTACAAATAGTATACATATCAATTTTTCACCAAAGAACTTACTGTACACCTAATACAAACACCTTAGGTTAACTTCCTACATGATTATGATTAGTTTGAAAGTTGTTTCATGCCTCTGTACATCAAGACAAAAAAATTGTTTTCTCTGAGCATACAAAGCTTTGACAATACAAATAGTATACATTTTAATTTTACACCAAAGTTCTTCCTGCAAACCTAATGCAGACACCTTAGTTTAACCTCACACATGATTATGAGTAGTTTGAAAGTTGTTTCATGGCTCTGCTCATCAAGACAAAAAAGATGCTGTTTCAGTGCATACAATGCTCTGACATTAAAGTAGTATACATTTCAATTTTCCACCAAAGTGCAGAGTGCGAGCAAGATGGAAACCTTTTAAATTATCTTCCCACATGTTTCTGAGTTGTTTAAAAGTTGCTTCATGCCCCTGTACTTCAAGACAATAAAAGATGTTTTCTCAGTGCATACAGTGCTTTGACATTACAAATAGTGTACATATCAATTTTTCACCAAATAACTTACTGTGAACCTAATAGAAACACCTTAGGGTAACTTCATGCATGATTATGATTAGTTTGAAAGTTGTTTCATGGCTCTGCTCATCAAGACAAAAAAGTTATTTTCTCAGTGCATACCCTGCTTACAGAAAAAAAATAGTATACATTTCAATTTTCCACCAAAGTACTTACTACGAAGCTAATGGAAACACCTTATGTTAACTTCCCACATGATGCTGAGTTGTCTGAGTTGTTTCATGCCTCTGCACATCAAGACAAAAAAGTTCATTTTTCAGTGCATGCAATGCTTTGACAATACAAATAAGATACATATCAATTTCACACCAAAGAACTTACTGCAAACCTAATGCAAAACTTTAGGTTAACTTCCTACATACTTACAGAAAAAAAGTTGTATTCATTTCAATTGTACACAAATGTTTTTACTGCAAACCTTATGCAAACACCTTAGGTTAACTTCCTACATGATTATGAGTAGTTTAAAGTTGTTTCATGGCTCTGCTCATCAAGACAAAAAAGTTGCTATTTCAGTGCATACAATGCTCTGACATTAAAGTAGAATACATTTCAATCTTCCACCATAGTGCAGACTGCAAACCTGATAGAAACATTTTAAGTTAACATCCCACATGTTTCTCAGGTGTTTGAAAGTTGTTTCATGCCTCAGTTCATCAAGACAAAAAAGTTCATTTCTCAGTGCATGCAATGCTTTGACAATACAAATAGTACACATATCAATTTCACTCCAAAGAACTTACCGCAAAACTAATGCAAACACCTTAGGTTAATTTCCTATATGATTATGAGTAGTTTGAAAGTTGTTTCATGGCTCTGCTCATCAAGACAAAAAAGTTGCTATTTCAGTGCATACAATGCTCTGACATTAAAGTAGTATACATTCAATTTTCCACCAAAGTGCAGAGTGCAAACAAGATGGAAACATTTTAAGTTAACTTCCCACATGTTTCTGAGTTGTTTGAAAGTTGTTTCATGCCTTAGTTCATCAAGAGAAAAAAGTTCATTTCTCAGTGCATGCAATGCTTTGACAATACAAATAGTATACATATGAATTTCACACCTAAGAACTTACCGCAAACCTAACGCAGACACCTTAGGTTAACTTCCTACATGATTATGAGTAGTTTGAAAGTTGTTTCATGGCTCTGCGTATCAAGATAAAAAAGCTGCTATTTCAGTGCACACAATTATCTGACATTAAAGTAGAATTCATTCAATTTTCCACCAAAGTGCAGAGTGCAAACAAGATGGAAACTTCTTAAGTTAACTTCCCACATGTTTCTGAGTTGTTTGAAAGTTGTTTCATGCCTCAGTTCATCAAGACAAAAAAGTTCATTTCTCAGTGCATGCAATGCTTTGACAATACAAATAGTATACATATCAATTTCACTCCAAAGAACTTACCGCAAAACTAATGCAAACACCTTAGGTTAATTTCCTATATGATTATGAGTAGTTTGAAAGTTGTTTCATGGCTCTGCTCATCAAGACAAAAAAGTTGCTATTTCAGTGCATACAATGCTCTGACATTAAAGTAGTATACATTCAATTTTCCACCAAAGTGCAGAGTGCAAACAAGATGGAAACATTTTAAGTTAACTTCCCACATGTTTCTGAGTTGTTTGAAAGTTGTTTCATGCCTTAGTTCATCAAGAGAAAAAAGTTCATTTCTCAGTGCATGCAATGCTTTGACAATACAAATAGTATACATATGAATTTCACACCTAAGAACTTACCGCAAACCTAACGCAGACACCTTAGGTTAACTTCCTACATGATTATGAGTAGTTTGAATGTTGTTTCATGGCTGTACACATCAACACAAAAAAGTTGTTATCTCAGTGCATGCAATGCTTAGACAATACAAATAGTATACATTTCAATTTTACACCAAAGCACTTACGGCAAACCTAATGGAAACACTTTAGGTTAACTTCCCACAGGATTCTGAGATGTCTGAAAGTTGTTTCATACCTGTGCACATAAAGACAAAAAAGTTGATTTCTCAGTGAATAGAATGCTTTGACATAACTGTAGTTTCCATTTCGATTGTACTCAAAAGTCCTGACTGCAAACCTAATGGAAGCACCTCAGGTTAGCTTTCCACGTGATTATGAGTAGTTTGAAAGTTGTTTCATGGCTGTACACATCAACACAAAAATGTTGTTATCTCAGTGCATGCAATGCTTAGACAATACAAATAGTATACATTTCAATTTTACACCAAAGCACTTACTGCAAACCTAATGTAAACACTTCAGGTTAACTTCCCACATGATTCTGAGATGTCTGAAAGTTGTTTCATACCTGTGCACATAAAGACAAAAAAGTTGATTTCTCAGTGAATAGAATGCTTTCACATAAATGCAGTTTCCATTTCAATTGTACTCAAAAGTCCTGACGCAAACCTAATGGAAACACCTTAGGTGAACTTTCCACGTGATTATGAGCAGTTTGAAAGTTGTTTCGTGGCTGTACACATCAACACAAAAAAGTTGTTATCTCAGTGCATGTAATGCTTAGACAATACAAATAGTATACATTTCAATTTTACACCAAAGCACTTACTGCAAACCTAATGGAAACACCTTAGGTTAACTTCCCACATTATTCTGAGATGTCTGAAAGTTGTTTCATACCTGTGCACATAAAGACAAAAAAGTTGATTTCTCAGTGAACAGAATGCTTTCACATAAATGTCGTTTCCATTTCAATTGTACTCAAAAGTCCTGACTGCAAACCTAATGGAAACAGCTTAGGTTAACTTTCCACATGATTATGAGTAGTTTGAAAGTTGTTTCATGGCTGTACACATCAACACAAAAAAGTTGTTATCTCAGTGCATGCAATGCTTAGACAATACAAATAGTATACATTTCAATTTTACATCAAAGCACTTACGGCAAACCTAATCGAAACACTTTAGGTTAACTTCCCACAGGATTCTGAGATGTATGAAAGTTGTTTCATACCTGTGCACATAAAGACAAAAAAGTTGATTTCTAAGTGAATAGAATGCTTTGACATAAATGTAGTTTCCATTTGAATTGTACTCAAAAGTCCTGTCTGCAAACCTAATGGAAACACCTTAGGTTAACTTTCCACATGATTATTAGTAGTTTGAAAGTTGTTTCATGGCTGTACACTTCAACACAAAAAAGTTGTTATCTCAGTGCATGCAATGCTTAGACAATACAAATAGTATACATTTCAATTTTACACCAAAGCACTTACTGCAAACCTAATGGAAACAACTTAGATTAACTTCCCACATGATTCTGAGATGTCTGAAAGTTGTTTCATACCTGTGCACATAAAGACAAAAAAGTTGATTTCTCAGTGAATAGAATGCTTTGACATAACTGTAGTTTCCATTTCGATTGTACTCAAAAGTCCTGACTGCAAACCTAATGGAAGCACCTCAGGTTAGCTTTCCACGTGATTATGAGTAGTTTGAAAGCTGTTTCATGGCTGTACACATCAACACAAAAAAGTTGTTATCTCAGTGCATGCAATGCTTAGACAATACAAGTAGTATACATTTCAATTTTACACCAAAGGACTTACTACAAAACTAATGGAAACAACTTAGATTAACTTCCCACATGACTCTGAGGTGTCTGAAAGTTGTTTCATACCTGTGCACATAAAGACAAAAAAGTTGATTTCTCAGTGAATGGAATGCTTTGACATAAATGTACTTTCCATTTCAATTGTACTCAAAAGTCCTGACTGCAAACCTAATGGAAACACCTTAGGTTAACTTTCCACATGATTATGAGTAGTTTGAAAGTTGTTTCATGGCTGTACACATCAACACAAAAATGTTGTTATCTCAGTGCATGCAATGCTTAGACAATACAAATAGTATACATTTCAATTTTACACCAAAGCACTTACTGCAAACCTAATGTAAACACTTCAGGTTAACTTCCCACATGATTCTGAGATGTCTGAAAGTTGTTTCATACCTGTGCACATAAAGACAAAAAAGTTGATTTCTCAGTGAATAGAATGCTTTCACATAAATGCAGTTTCCATTTCAATTGTACTCAAAAGTCCTGACGGCAAACCTAATGGAAACACCTGAGGTGAACTTTCCACGTGATTATGAGCAGTTTGAAAGTTGTTTCGTGGCTGTACACATCAACACAAAAAAGTTGTTATCTCAGTGCATGTAATGCTTAGACAATACAAATAGTATACATTTCAATTTTACACCAAAGCACTTACTGCAAACCTAATGGAAACACCTTAGGTTAACTTCCCACATTATTCTGAGATGTCTGAAAGTTGTTTCATACCTGTGCACATAAAGACAAAAAAGTTGATTTCTCAGTGAATGGAATGCTTTGACATAAATGTAGTTTCCATTTCAATTGTACTCAAAAGTCCTGACTGCAAACCTAATGGAAACAGCTTAGGTGAACTTTCCACGTGATTATCGAGCCGTTTGAAAGTTGTTTCGTGGCTGTACACATCAACACAAAAAAGTTGTTATCTCAGTGCATGCAATGCTTAGACAATACAAATAGTATACATTTCAATTTTACACCAAAGCACTTACTGCAAACCTAATGGAAACACTTTAGGTTAACTTCCCACATGATTCTGAGATGTCTGAAAGTTGTTTCATGCCTGTGCACATAAAGACAAAAAAGTTGATTTTTCAGTGAATAAAATGCTTTGACATAAATGTAGTTTCCATTTCAATTGCACTCAAAAGTCCTGACTGCAAACCTAATGGAAACACCTTAGGTGAACTTTCCACGTGATTATGAGCAGTTTGAAAGTTGTTTCGTGGCTGTACACATCAACACAAAAAAGTTGTTATCTCAGTGCATGTAATGCTTAGACAATACAAATAGTATACATTTCAATTTTACACCAAAGCACTTACTGCAAACCTAATGGAAACACCTTAGGTTAACTTCCCACATTATTCTGAGATGTCTGAAAGTTGTTTCATACCTGTGCACATAAAGACAAAAAAGTTGATTTCTCAGTGAACAGAATGCTTTCACATAAATGTCGTTTCCATTTCAATTGTACTCAAAAGTCCTGACTGCAAACCTAATGGAAACAGCTTAGGTTAACTTTCCACATGATTATGAGTAGTTTGAAAGTTGTTTCATGGCTGTACACATCAACACAAAAAAGTTGTTATCTCAGTGCATGCAATGCTTAGACAATACAAATAGTATACATTTCAATTTTACATCAAAGCACTTACGGCAAACCTAATCGAAACACTTTAGGTTAACTTCCCACAGGATTCTGAGATGTATGAAAGTTGTTTCATACCTGTGCACATAAAGACAAAAAAGTTGATTTCTAAGTGAATAGAATGCTTTGACATAAATGTAGTTTCCATTTGAATTGTACTCAAAAGTCCTGACTGCAAACCTAATGGAAACACCTTAGGTTAACTTTCCACATGATTATTAGTAGTTTGAAAGTTGTTTCATGGCTGTACACTTCAACGCAAAAAAGTTGTTATCTCAGTGCATGCAATGCTTAGACAATACAAATAGTATACATTTCAATTTTACACCAAAGCACTTACTGCAAACCTAATGGAAACAACTTAGATTAACTTCCCACATGATTCTGAGATGTCTGAAAGTTGTTTCATACCTGTGCACATAAAGACAAAAAAGTTGATTTCTCAGTGAATAGAATGCTTTGACATAACTGTAGTTTCCATTTCGATTGTACTCAAAAGTCCTGACTGCAAACCTAATGGAAGCACCTCAGGTTAGCTTTCCACGTGATTATGAGTAGTTTGAAAGCTGTTTCATGGCTGTACACATCAACACAAAAAAGTTGTTATCTCAGTGCATGCAATGCTTAGACAATACAAGTAGTATACATTTCAATTTTACACCAAAGGACTTACTACAAAACTAATGGAAACAACTTAGATTAACTTCCCACATGACTCTGAGGTGTCTGAAAGTTGTTTCATACCTGTGCACATAAAGACAAAAAAGTTGATTTCTCAGTGAATGGAATGCTTTGACATAAATGTACTTTCCATTTCAATTGTACTCAAAAGTCCTGACTGCAAACCTAATGGAAACACCTTAGGTTAACTTTCCACATGATTATGAGTAGTTTGAAAGTTGTTTCATGGCTGTACACATCAACACAAAAATGTTGTTATCTCAGTGCATGCAATGCTTAGACAATACAAATAGTATACATTTCAATTTTACACCAAAGCACTTACTGCAAACCTAATGTAAACACTTCAGGTTAACTTCCCACATGATTCTGAGATGTCTGAAAGTTGTTTCATACCTGTGCACATAAAGACAAAAAAGTTGATTTCTCAGTGAATAGAATGCTTTCACATAAATGCAGTTTCCATTTCAATTGTACTCAAAAGTCCTGACGGCAAACCTAATGCAAACACCTGAGGTGAACTTTCCACGTGATTATGAGCAGTTTGAAAGTTGTTTCGTGGCTGTACACATCAACACAAAAAAGTTGTTATCTCAGTGCATGTAATGCTTAGACAATACAAATAGTATACATTTCAATTTTACACCAAAGCACTTACTGCAAACCTAATGGAAACACCTTAGGTTAACTTCCCACATTATTCTGAGATGTCTGAAAGTTGTTTCATACCTGTGCACATAAAGACAAAAAAGTTGATTTCTCAGTGAATGGAATGCTTTGACATAAATGTAGTTTCCATTTCAATTGTACTCAAAAGTCCTGACTGCAAACCTAATGGAAACAGCTTAGGTGAACTTTCCACGTGATTATGAGCAGTTTGAAAGTTGTTTCGTGGCTGTACACATCAACACAAAAAAGTTGTTATCTCAGTGCATGCAATGCTTAGACAATACAAATAGTATACATTTCAATTTTACACCAAAGCACTTACTGCAAACCTAATGGAAACACTTTAGGTTAACTTCCCACATGATTCTGAGATGTCTGAAAGTTGTTTCATGCCTGTGCACATAAAGACAAAAAAGTTGATTTTTCAGTGAATAAAATGCTTTGACATAAATGTAGTTTCCATTTCAATTGCACTCAAAAGTCCTGACTGCAAACCTAATGGAAACACCTTAGGTTAACTTTCCACATCATTATTAGTAGTTTGAAAGTTGTTTAATGGCTGTACACTTCAACACAAAAAAGTTATTATCTCAGTGCATGCAATGCTTAGACAATACAAATAGTATACATTTCAATTTTACACCAAAGCACTTCCTGCAAACCTAATGGAAACAAAGTAGATTAACTTCCCACATGATTTTGAGATGTCTGAAAGTTGTTTCATACCTGTGCACATAAAGACAAAAAAGTTGATTTCTCAGTGAATGGAATGCTTGGACATAAATGTAGTTTCCATTTCAATTGTACTCAATAGTCCTGACTGCAAACCTAATGGAAACACCTTAGGTGAACTTTCCACGTGATTATGAGCAGTTTGAAAGTTGTTTCGTGGCTGTACACATCAACACAAAAAAGTTGTTATCTCAGTGCATGTAATGCTTAGACAATACAAATAGTATACATTTCAATTTTACACCAAAGCACTTACTGCAAACCTAATGGAAACACCTTAGGTTAACTTCCCACATTATTCTGAGATGTCTGAAAGTTGTTTCATACTGTGCACATAAAGGCAAAAAAGTTGATTTCTCAGTGAATAGAATGCTTTGACATAACTGTAGTTTCCATTTCGATTGTACTCAAAAGTCCTGACTGCAAACCTAATGGAAGCACCTCAGGTTAGCTTTCCACGTGATTATGAGTAGTTTGAAAGCTGTTTCATGGCTGTACACATCAACACAAAAAAGTTGTTATCTCAGTGGCATGCAATGCTTAGACAATACAAGTAGTATACATTTCAATTTTACACCAAAGGACTTACTACAAAACTAATGGAAACAACTTAGATTAACTTCCCACATGACTCTGAGGTGTCTGAAAGTTGTTTCATACCTGTGCACATAAAGACAAAAAAGTTGATTTCTCAGTGAATGGAATGCTTTGACATAAATGTACTTTCCATTTCAATTGTACTCAAAAGTCCTGACTGCAAACCTAATGGAAACACCTTAGGTTAACTTTCCACATGATTATGAGTAGTTTGAAAGTTGTTTCATGGCTGTACACATCAACACAAAAATGTTGTTATCTCAGTGCATGCAATGCTTAGACAATACAAATAGTATACATTTCAATTTTACACCAAAGCACTTACTGCAAACCTAATGTAAACACTTCAGGTTAACTTCCCACATGATTCTGAGATGTCTGAAAGTTGTTTCATACCTGTGCACATAAAGACAAAAAAGTTGATTTCTCAGTGAATAGAATGCTTTCACATAAATGCAGTTTCCATTTCAATTGTACTCAAAAGTCCTGACGGCAAACCTAATGGAAACACCTGAGGTGAACTTTCCACGTGATTATGAGCAGTTTGAAAGTTGTTTCGTGGCTGTACACATCAACACAAAAAAGTTGTTATCTCAGTGCATGTAATGCTTAGACAATACAAATAGTATACATTTCAATTTTACACCAAAGCACTTACTGCAAACCTAATGGAAACACCTTAGGTTAACTTCCCACATTATTCTGAGATGTCTGAAAGTTGTTTCATACCTGTGCACATAAAGACAAAAAAGTTGATTTCTCAGTGAATGGAATGCTTTGACATAAATGTAGTTTCCATTTCAATCGTACTCAAAAGTCCTGTCTGCAAACCTAATGGAAACAGCTTAGGTGAACTTTCCACGTGATTATGAGCAGTTTGAAAGTTGTTTCGTGGCTGTACACATCAACACAAAAAAGTTGTTATCTCAGTGCATGCAATGCTTAGACAATACAAATAGTATACATTTCAATTTTACACCAAAGCACTTACTGCAAACCTAATGGAAACACTTTAGGTTAACTTCCCACATGATTCTGAGATGTCTGAAAGTTGTTTCATGCCTGTGCACATAAAGACAAAAAAGTTGATTTTTCAGTGAATAAAATGCTTTGACATAAATGTAGTTTCCATTTCAATTGCACTCAAAAGTCCTGACTGCAAACCTAATGGAAACACCTTAGGTGAACTTTCCACGTGATTATGAGCAGTTTGAAAGTTGTTTCGTGGCTGTACACATCAACACAAAAAAGTTGTTATCTCAGTGCATGCAATGCTTAGACAATACAAATAGTATACATTTCAATTTTACACCAAAGCACTTACTGCAAACCTAATGGAAACACCTTAGGTTAACTTCCCACATTATTCTGAGATGTCTGAAAGTTGTTTCATACCTGTGCACATAAAGACAAAAAAGTTGATTTCTCAGTGAACAGAATGCTTTCACATAAATGTCGTTTCCATTTCAATTGTACTCAAAAGTCCTGACTGCAAACCTAATGGAAACAGCTTAGGTTAACTTTCCACATGATTATGAGTAGTTTGAAAGTTGTTTCATGGCTGTACACATCAACACAAAAAAGTTGTTATCTCAGTGCATGCAATGCTTAGACAATACAAATAGTATACATTTCAATTTTACATCAAAGCACTTACGGCAAACCTAATCGAAACACTTTAGGTTAACTTCCCACAGGATTCTGAGATGTATGAAAGTTGTTTCATACCTGTGCACATAAAGACAAAAAAGTTGATTTCTAAGTGAATAGAATGCTTTGACATAAATGTAGTTTCCATTTGAATTGTACTCAAAAGTCCTGACTGCAAACCTAATGGAAACACCTTAGGTTAACTTTCCACATGATTATTAGTAGTTTGAAAGTTGTTTCATGGCTGTACACTTCAACACAAAAAAGTTGTTATCTCAGTGCATGCAATGCTTAGACAATACAAATAGTATACATTTCAATTTTACACCAAAGCACTTACTGCAAACCTAATGGAAACAACTTAGATTAACTTCCCACATGATTCTGAGATGTCTGAAAGTTGTTTCATACCTGTGCACATAAAGACAAAAAAGTTGATTTCTCAGTGAATGGAATGCTTGGACATAAATGTAGTTTCCATTTCAATTGTACTCAATAGTCCTGACTGCAAACCTAATGGAAACAGCTTAGTTTAATTTTCCACATGATTATGAGTAGTTTGAAAGTTGTTTCATGGCTGTACACATCAACACAAAAAAGTTGTTATCTCAGTGCATGCAATGCTTAGACAATACAAATAGTATACATTTCAATTTTACATCAAAGCACTTACGGCAAACCTAATCGAAACACTTTAGGTTAACTTCCCACAGGATTCTGAGATGTATGAAAGTTGTTTCATACCTGTGCACATAAAGACAAAAAAGTTGATTTCTAAGTGAATAGAATGCTTTGACATAAATGTAGTTTCCATTTGAATTGTACTCAAAAGTCCTGACGGCAAACCTAATGGAAACACCTTAGGTGAACTTTCCACGTGATTATGAGCAGTTTGAAAGTTGTTTCGTGGCTGTACACATCAACACAAAAAAGTTGTTATCTCAGTGCATGTAATGCTTAGACAATACAAATAGTATACATTTCAATTTTACACCACAGCACTTACTGCAAACCTAATGGAAACACTTTAGGTTAACTTCCCACATGATTTTGAGATGTCTGAAAGTTGTTTCATGCCTGTGCACATCAAGACCAAAAAGTTGATTTCTCAGTGAATTGAATGCTTTGACATAAATGTAGTTTCCATTTCAAGTGCACTCAAAAGTCCTGACTGCAAACCTAATGGAAACACCTTAGGTTAACTTTCCACATGATTATTAGTAGTTTGAAAGTTGTTTCATGGCTGTACACTTCAACACAAAAAAGTTGTTATCTCAGTGCATGCAATGCTTAGACAATACAAATAGTATACATTTCAATTTTACACCAAAGCACTTCCTGCAAACCTAATGGAAACAACTTAGATTAACTTCCCACATGATTCTGAGATGTCTGAAAGTTGTTTCATACCTGTGCACATAAAGACAAAAAAGTTGATTTCACAGTGAATGGAATGCTTTGACATAAATGTAGTTTCCATTTCAATTGTACTCAAAAGTCCTGACTGCAAACCTAATGGAAACAGCTTAGGTTAACTTTCCACATGATTATGAGTAGTTTGAAAGTTGTTTCATGGCTGTACACATCAACACAAAAAAGTTGTTATCTCAGTGCATGCAATGCTTAGACAATACAAATAGTATACATTTCAATTTTACACCAAAGCACTTACTGCAAACCTAATGGAAACACTTTAGGTTAACTTCCCACATGACTCTGAGATGTCTGAAAGTTGTTTCATGCCTGTGCACATAAAGACAAAAAAGTTGATTTCTCAGTGAATAGAATGCTTTGACATAAATGTAGTTTCCATTTCAATTGCACTCAAAAGTCCTGACTGCAAACCTAATGGAAACACCTTAGGTTAACTTTCCACATGATTATTAGTAGTTTGAAAGTTGTTTAATGGCTGTACACTTCAACACAAAAAAGTTATTATCTCAGTGCATGCAATGCTTAGACAATACAAATAGTATACATTTCAATTTTACACCAAAGCACTTCCTGCAAACCTAATGGAAACAAAGTAGATTAACTTCCCACATGATTTTGAGATGTCTGAAAGTTGTTTCATACCTGTGCACATAAAGACAAAAAAGTTGATTTCTCAGTGAATGGAATGCTTGGACATAAATGTAGTTTCCATTTCAATTGTACTCAATAGTCCTGACTGCAAACCTAATGGAAACAGCTTAGTTTAATTTTCCACATGATTATGAGTAGTTTGAAAGTTGTTTCATGGCTGTACACATCAACACAAAAAAGTTGTTATCTCAGTGCATGCAATGCTGAGACAATACAAATAGTATACATTTCAATTTTACATCAAAGCACTTACGGCAAACCTAATCGAAACACTTTAGGTTAACTTCCCACAGGATTCTGAGATGTATGAAAGTTGTTTCATACCTGTGCACATAAAGACAAAAAAGTTGATTTCTAAGTGAATAGAATGCTTTGACATAAATGTAGTTTCCATTTCAATTGTACTCAAAAGTCCTGACTGCAAACCTAATGGAAACAGCTTAGGTTAACTTTCCACATGATTATGAGTAGTTTGAAAGTTGTTTCATGGCTGTACACATCAACACAAAAAAGTTGTTATCTCAGTGCATGCAATGCTTAGACAATACAAATAGTATACATTTCAATTTTACATCAAAGCACTTACGGCAAACCTAATCGAAACACTTTAGGTTAACTTCCCACAGGATTCTGAGATGTATGAAAGTTGTTTCATACCTGTGCACATAAAGACAAAAAAGTTGATTTCTAAGTGAATAGAATGCTTTGACATAAATGTAGTTTCCATTTGAATTGTACTCAAAAGTCCTGACTGCAAACCTAATGGAAACACCTTAGGTTAACTTTCCACATGATTATTAGTAGTTTGAAAGTTGTTTCATGGCTGTACACTTCAACACAAAAAAGTTGTTATCTCAGTGCATGCAATGCTTAGACAATACAAATAGTATACATTTCAATTTTACACCAAAGCACTTACTGCAAACCTAATGGAAACAACTTAGATTAACTTCCCACATGATTCTGAGATGTCTGAAAGTTGTTTCATACCTGTGCACATAAAGACAAAAAAGTTGATTTCTCAGTGAATGGAATGCTTGGACATAAATGTAGTTTCCATTTCAATTGTACTCAATAGTCCTGACTGCAAACCTAATGGAAACAGCTTAGTTTAATTTTCCACATGATTATGAGTAGTTTGAAAGTTGTTTCATGGCTGTACACATCAACAGAAAAAAGTTGTTATCTCAGTGCATGCAATGCTTAGACAATACAAATAGTATACATTTCAATTTTACATCAAAGCACTTACGGCAAACCTAATCGAAACACTTTAGGTTAACTTCCCACAGGATTCTGAGATGTATGAAAGTTGTTTCATACCTGTGCACATAAAGACAAAAAAGTTGATTTCTAAGTGAATAGAATGCTTTGACATAAATGTAGTTTCCATTTGAATTGTACTCAAAAGTCCTGACGGCAAACCTAATGGAAACACCTTAGGTGAACTTTCCACGTGATTATGAGCAGTTTGAAAGTTGTTTCGTGGCTGTACACATCAACACAAAAAAGTTGTTATCTCAGTGCATGTAATGCTTAGACAATACAAATAGTATACATTTCAATTTTACACCAAAGCACTTACTGCAAACCTAATGGAAACACTTTAGGTTAACTTCCCACATGATTTTGAGATGTCTGAAAGTTGTTTCATGCCTGTGCACATCAAGACCAAAAAGTTGATTTCTCAGTGAATTGAATGCTTTGACATAAATGTAGTTTCCATTTCAAGTGCACTCAAAAGTCCTGACTGCAAACCTAATGGAAACACCTTAGGTTAACTTTCCACATGATTATTAGTAGTTTGAAAGTTGTTTCATGGCTGTACACTTCAACACAAAAAAGTTGTTATCTCAGTGCATGCAATGCTTAGACAATACAAATAGTATACATTTCAATTTTACACCAAAGCACTTCCTGCAAACCTAATGGAAACAACTTAGATTAACTTCCCACATGATTCTGAGATGTCTGAAAGTTGTTTCATACCTGTGCACATAAAGACAAAAAAGTTGATTTCACAGTGAATGGAATGCTTTGACATAAATGTAGTTTCCATTTCAATTGTACTCAAAAGTCCTGACTGCAAACCTAATGGAAACAGCTTAGGTTAACTTTCCACATGATTATGAGTAGTTTGAAAGTTGTTTCATGGCTGTACACATCAACACAAAAAAGTTGTTATCTCAGTGCATGCAATGCTTAGACAATACAAATAGTATACATTTCAATTTTACACCAAAGCACTTACTGCAAACCTAATGGAAACACTTTAGGTTAACTTCCCACATGACTCTGAGATGTCTGAAAGTTGTTTCATGCCTGTGCACATAAAGACAAAAAAGTTGATTTCTCAGTGAATAGAATGCTTTGACATAAATGTAGTTTCCATTTCAATTGCACTCAAAAGTCCTGACTGCAAACCTAATGGAAACAGCTTAGGTTAACTTTCCACATGATTATTAGTAGTTTGAAAGTTGTTTAATGGCTGTACACTTCAACACAAAAAAGTTATTATCTCAGTGCATGCAATGCTTAGACAATACAAATAGTATACATTTCAATTTTACACCAAAGCACTTCCTGCAAACCTAATGGAAACAAAGTAGATTAACTTCCCACATGATTTTGAGATGTCTGAAAGTTGTTTCATACCTGTGCACATAAAGACAAAAAAGTTGATTTCTCAGTGAATGGAATGCTTGGACATAAATGTAGTTTCCATTTCAATTGTACTCAATAGTCCTGACTGCAAACCTAATGGAAACAGCTTAGTTTAATTTTCCACATGATTATGAGTAGTTTGAAAGTTGTTTCATGGCTGTACACATCAACACAAAAAAGTTGTTATCTCAGTGCATGCAATGCTGAGACAATACAAATAGTATACATTTCAATTTTACATCAAAGCACTTACGGCAAACCTAATCGAAACACTTTAGGTTAACTTCCCACAGGATTCTGAGATGTATGAAAGTTGTTTCATACCTGTGCAAATAAAGACAAAAAAGTTGATTTCTAAGTGAATAGAATGCTTTGACATAAATGTAGTTTCCATTTGAATTGTACTCAAAAGTCCTGACGGCAAACCTAATGGAAACACCTTAGGTGAACTTTCCACGTGATTATGAGCACTTTGAAAGTTGTTTCGTGGCTGTACACATCAACACAAAAAAGTTGTTATCTCAGTGCATGTAATGCTTAGACAATACAAATAGTATACATTTCAATTTTACACCAAAGCACTTACTGCAAACCTAATGGAAACACCTTAGGTTAACTTCCCACATTATTCTGAGATGTCTGAAAGTTGTTTCATACTTGTGCACATAAAGGCAAAAAAGTTGATTTCTCAGTGAATAGAATGCTTTGACATAAATCGAGTTTCCATTTCAAATGTACTCAAAAGTCCTGACTGCAAACCTAATAGAAACAGCTTTCGTTAACTTTCGACATGACTATGAGTAGTTTGAAAGTTGTTTCATGGCTGTACACATCAACACAAAAAAGTTGTTATCTCAGTGCATGCAATGCTTAGACAATACAAATAGTATACATTTCAATTTTACACCAAAGCACTTACTGCAAACCTAATGTAAACACTTTAGGTTAACTTCCCACATGATTTTGAGATGTCTGAAAGTTGTTTCATGCCTGTGCACATCAAGACAAAAAAGTTGATTTCTCAGTGAATAGAATGCTTTGACATAAATGTAGTTTCCATTTCAAGTGCACTCAAAAGTCCTGACTGCAAACCTAATGGAAACACCTTAGGTTAACTTTCCACATGATTATTAGTAGTTTGAAAGTTGTTTCATGGCTGTACACTTCAACACAAAAAAGTTGTTATCTCAGTGCATGCAATGCTTAGACAATACAAATAGTATACATTTCAATTTTACACCAAAGCACTTCCTGCAAACCTAATGGAAACAACTTAGATTAACTTCCCACATGATTCTGAGATGTCTGAAAGTTGTTTCATACCTGTGCACATAAAGACAAAAAAGTTGATTTCACAGTGAATGGAATGCTTTGACATAAAAGTAGTTTCCATTTCAATTGTACTCAAAAGTCCTGACTGCAAACCTAATGGAAACAGCTTAGGTTAACTTTCCACATGATTATGAGTAGTTTGAAAGTTGTTTCATGGCTGTACACATCAACACAAAAAAGTTGTTATCTCAGTGCATGCAATGCTTAGACAATACAAATAGTATACATTTCAATTTTACACCAAAGCACTTACTGCAAACCTAATGGAAACACTTTAGGTTAACTTCCCACATGACACTGAGATGTCTGAAAGTTGTTTCATGCCTGTGCACATAAAGACAAAAAAGTTGATTTCTCAGTGAATAGAATGCTTTGACATAAATGTAGTTTCCATTTCAATTGCACTCAAAAGTCCTGACTGCAAACCTAATGGAAACACCTTAGGTTAACTTTCCACATGATTATTAGTAGTTTGAAAGTTGTTTCATGGCTGTACACATCAACACAAAAAAGTTGTTATCTCAGTGCATGCAATGCTTAGACAATACAAGTAGTATACATTTCAATTTTACATCAAAGCACTTACGGCAAACCTAATCGAAACACTTTAGGTTAACTACCCACAGGATTCTGAGATGTATGAAAGTTGTTTCATACTTGTGCACATAAAGGCAAAAAAGTTGATTTCTCAGTGAATAGAATGCTTTGACATAAATGGAGTTTCCATTTCAAATGTACTCAAAAGTCCTGACTGCAAACCTAATAGAAACAGCTTTGGTTAACTTTCGACATGACTATGAGTAGTTTGAAAGTTGTTTCATGGCTGTACACATCAACACAAAAAAGTTGTTATCTCAGTGCATGCAATGCTTAGACAATACAAATAGTATACATTTCAATTTTACACCAAAGCACTTACTGCAAACCTAATGTAAACACTTTAGGTTAACTTCCCACATGATTCTGAGATGTCTGAAAGTTGTTTCATACCTGTGCACATAAAGACAAAAAAGTTGATTTCTCAGTGAATAGAATGCTTTGACATAAATGTAGTTTCCATTTGAATTGTACTCAAAAGTCCTGACTGCAAACCTAATGCAAAACACCTTAGGTTAACTTTCCACATGATTATGAGTAGCTTGAAAGTTGTTTCATGGCTGTACACATCTACACAAAAAAGTTGCTATCTCAGTGCATGCAATGCTTAGACAATACAAATAGTATACATTTCAATTTTACACCAAAGCACTTACTGCAAACCTAATGGAAACAACTTAGATTAACTTCCCACATGATTCTGAGATGTCTGAAAGTTGTTTCATACCTGTGCACATAAAGACAAAAAAGTTGATTTCTCAGTGAATGGAATGCTTGGACATAAATGTAGTTTCCATTTCAATTGTACTCAATAGTCCTGACTGCAAACCTAATGGAAACAGCTTAGTTTAATTTTCCACATGATTATGAGTAGTTTGAAAGTTGTTTCATGGCTGTACACATCAACACAAAAAAGTTGTTATCTCAGTGCATGCAATGCTTAGACAATACAAATAGTATACATTTCAATTTTACATCAAAGCACTTACGGCAAACCTAATCGAAACACTTTAGGTTAACTTCCCACAGGATTCTGAGATGTATGAAAGTTGTTTCATACCTGTGCACATAAAGACAAAAAAGTTGATTTCTAAGTGAATAGAATGCTTTGACATAAATGTAGTTTCCATTTGAATTGTACTCAAAAGTCCTGACGGCAAACCTAATGGAAACACCTTAGGTGAACTTTCCACGTGATTATGAGCAGTTTGAAAGTTGTTTCGTGGCTGTACACATCAACACAAAAAAGTTGTTATCTCAGTGCATGTAATGCTTAGACAATACAAATAGTATACATTTCAATTTTACACCAAAGCACTTACTGCAAACCTAATGGAAACACTTTAGGTTAACTTCCCACATGATTTTGAGATGTCTGAAAGTTGTTTCATGCCTGTGCACATCAAGACCAAAAAGTTGATTTGTCAGTGAATAGAATGCTTTGACATAAATGTAGTTTCCATTTCAAGTGCACTCAAAAGTCCTGACTGCAAACCTAATGGAAACACCTTAGGTTAACTTTCCACATGATTATTAGTAGTTTGAAAGTTGTTTCATGGCTGTACACTTCAACACAAAAAAGTTGTTATCTCAGTGCATGCAATGCTTAGACAATACAAATAGTATACATTTCAATTTTACACCAAAGCACTTCCTGCAAACCTAATGGAAACAACTTAGATTAACTTCCCACATGATTTTGAGATGTCTGAAAGTTGTTTCATACCTGTGCACATAAAGACAAAAAAGTTGATTTCTCAGTGAATGGAATGCTTGGACATAAATGTAGTTTCCATTTCAATTGTACTCAATAGTCCTGACTGCAAACCTAATGGAAACAGCTTAGTTTAATTTTCCACATGATTATGAGTAGTTTGAAAGTTGTTTCATGGCTGTACACATCAACACAAAAAAGTTGTTATCTCAGTGCATGCAATGCTTAGACAATACAAATACTATACATTTCAATTTTACATCAAAGCACTTACGGCAAACCTAATCGAAACACTTTAGGTTAACTTCCCACAGGATTCTGAGATGTATGAAAGTTGTTTCATACCTGTGCACATAAAGACAAAAAAGTTGATTTCTAAGTGAATAGAATGCTTTGACATAAATGTAGTTTCCATTTGAATTGTACTCAAAAGTCCTGACGGCAAACCTAATGGAAACACCTTAGGTGAACTTTCCACGTGATTATGAGCAGTTTGAAAGTTGTTTCGTGGCTGTACACATCAACACAAAAAAGTTGTTATCTCAGTGCATGTAATGCTTAGACAATACAAATAGTATACATTTCAATATTACACCAAAGCACTTACTGCAAACCTAATGGAAACACCTTAGGTTAACTTCCCACATTATTCTGAGATGTCTGAAAGTTGTTTCATACTTGTGCACATAAAGGCAAAAAAGTTGATTTCTCAGTGAATAGAATGCTTTGACATAAATCGAGTTTCCATTTCAAATGTACTCAAAAGTCCTGACTGCAAACCTAATAGAAACAGCTTTCGTTAACTTTCGACATGACTATGAGTAGTTTGAAAGTTGTTTCATGGCTGTACACATCAACACAAAAAAGTTGTTATCTCAGTGCATGCAATGCTTAGACAATACAAATAGTATACATTTCAATTTTACACCAAAGCACTTACTGCAAACCTAATGTAAACACTTTAGGTTAACTTCCCACATGATTTTGAGATGTCTGAAAGTTGTTTCATGCCTGTGCACATCAAGACAAAAAAGTTGATTTCTCAGTGAATAGAATGCTTTGACATAAATGTAGTTTCCATTTCAAGTGCACTCAAAAGTCCTGACTGCAAACCTAATGGAAACACCTTAGGTTAACTTTCCACATGATTATTAGTAGTTTGAAAGTTGTTTCATGGCTGTACACTTCAACACAAAAAAGTTGTTATCTCAGTGCATGCAATGCTTAGACAATACAAATAGTATACATTTCAATTTTACACCAAAGCACTTCCTGCAAACCTAATGGAAACAACTTAGATTAACTTCCCACATGATTCTGAGATGTCTGAAAGTTGTTTCATACCTGTGCACATAAAGACAAAAAAGTTGATTTCACAGTGAATGGAATGCTTTGACATAAAAGTAGTTTCCATTTCAATTGTACTCAAAAGTCCTGACTGCAAACCTAATGGAAACAGCTTAGGTTAACTTTCCACATGATTATGAGTAGTTTGAAAGTTGTTTCATGGCTGTACACATCAACACAAAAAAGTTGTTATCTCAGTGCATGCAATGCTTAGACAATACAAATAGTATACATTTCAATTTTACACCAAAGCACTTACTGCAAACCTAATGGAAACACTTTAGGTTAACTTCCCACATGACTCTGAGATGTCTGAAAGTTGTTTCATGCCTGTGCACATAAAGACAAAAAAGTTGATTTCTCAGTGAATAGAATGCTTTGACATAAATGTAGTTTCCATTTCAATTGCACTCAAAAGTCCTGACTGCAAACCTAATGGAAACACCTTAGGTTAACTTTCCACATGATTATTAGTAGTTTGAAAGTTGTTTCATGGCTGTACACATCAACACAAAAAAGTTGTTATCTCAGTGCATGCAATGCTTAGACAATACAAGTAGTATACATTTCAATTTTACATCAAAGCACTTACGGCAAACCTAATCGAAACACTTTAGGTTAACTTCCCACAGGATTCTGAGATGTATGAAAGTTGTTTCATACTTGTGCACATAAAGGCAAAAAAGTTGATTTCTCAGTGAATAGAATGCTTTGACATAAATGGAGTTTCCATTTCAAATGTACTCAAAAGTCCTGACTGCAAACCTAATAGAAACAGCTTTGGTTAACTTTTGACATGACTATGAGTAGTTTGAAAGTTGTTTCATGGCTGTACACATCAACACAAAAAAGTTGTTATCTCAGTGCATGCAATGCTTAGACAATACAAATAGTATACATTTCAATTTTACACCAAAGCACTTACTGCAAACCTAATGTAAACACTTTAGGTTAACTTCCCACATGATTCTGAGATGTCTGAAAGTTGTTTCATACCTGTGCACATAAAGACAAAAAAGTTGATTTCTCAGTGAATAGAATGCTTTGACATAAATGTAGTTTCCATTTCAATTGTACTCAAAAGTCCTGACTGCAAACCTAATGCAAAACACCTTAGGTTAACTTTCCACATGATTATGAGTAGCTTGAAAGTTGTTTCATGGCTGTACACATCTACACAAAAAAGTTGCTATCTCAGTGCATACAATGCTTAGACAATACAAATAGTATACATTTCAATTTTACACCAAAGCACTTACTGCAAACCTAATGGAAACACTTTAGGTTAACTTCCCACATGATTTCGAGATGTCTGAAAGTTGTTTCATGCCTGTGCACATAAAGACAAAAAAGTTGATTTCTCAGTGAATAGAATGCTTTGACATAAATCTAGTTTCCATTTCAAGTGCACTCAAAAGTCCTGACTGCAAACCTAATGGAAACACCTTAGGTTAACTTTCCACATGATTATTAGTAGTTTGAAAGTTGTTTCATGGCTGTACACTTCAACACAAAAAAGTTGTTATCTCAGTGCATGCAATGCTTAGACAATACAAATAGTATACATTTCAATTTTACACCAAAGCACTTCCTGCAAACCTAATGGAAACAACTTAGATTAACTTCCCACATGATTCTGAGATGTCTGAAAGTTGTTTCATACCTGTGCACATAAAGACAAAAAAGTTGATTTCACAGTGAATGGAATGCTTTGACATAAATGTAGTTTCCATTTCAATTGTACTCAAAAGTCCTGACTGCAAACCTAATGGAAACAGCTTAGGTTAACTTTCCACATGATTATGAGTAGTTTGAAAGTTGTTTCATGGCTGTACACATCAACACAAAAAAGTTGTTATCTCAGTGCATGCAATGCTTAGACAATACAAATAGTATACATTTCAATTTTACACCAAAGCACTTACTGCAAACCTAATGGAAACACTTTAGGTTAACTTCCCACATGATTCTGAGATGTCTGAAAGTTGTTTCATACCTGTGCACATAAAGACAAAAAAGTTGATTTCTCAGTGAATAGAATGCTTTGACATAAATGTAGTTTCCATTTCAATTGCACTCAAAAGTCCTGACTGCAAACCTAATGGAAACACCTTAGGTTAACTTTCCACATGATTATTAGTAGTTTGAAAGTTGTTTCATGGCTGTACACTTCAACACAAAAAAGTTGTTATCTCAGTGCATGCAATGCTTAGACAATACAAATAGTATAAATTTCAATTTTACACCAAAGCACTTCCTGCAAACCTAATGGAAACAACTTAGATTAACTTCCCACATGATTTTGAGATGTCTGAAAGTTGTTTCATACCTGTGCACATAAAGACAAAAAAGTTGATTTCTCAGTGAATGGAATGCTTTGACATAAATGTAGTTTCCATTTCAATTGTACTCAAAAGTCCTGACTGCAAACCTAATGGAAACAGCTTAGGTTAACTTTCCACAAGAATATGAGTAGTTTGAAAGTTGTTTCATGGCTGTACACATCAACACAAAAAAGTTGTTATCTCAGTGCATGCAATGCTTAGACAATACACATAGTATACATTTCAATTTTACACCAAAGCACTTACTGCAAACCTAATGTAAACACTTTAGGTTAACTTCCCACATGATTCAGAGATGTCTGAAAGTTGTTTCATACCTGTGCACATAAAGACAAAAAAGTTGATTTCTCAGTGAATAGAATGCTTTGACATAAATGTAGTTTCCATTTCAATTGTACTCAAAAGTCCTGACTGCAAACCTAATGCAAAACACCTTAGGTTAACTTTCCACATGATTATGAGTAGCTTGAAAGTTGTTTCATGGCTGTACACATCTACACAAAAAAGTTGCTATCTCAGTGCATACAATGCTTAGACAATACAAATAGTATACATTTCAATTTTACACCAAAGCACTTCCTGCAAACCTAATGGAAACAACTTAGATTAACTTCCCACATGATTCTGAGATGTCTGAAAGTTGTTTCATACCTGTGCACATAAAGACAAAAAAGTTGATTTCACAGTGAATGGAATGCTTTGACATAAATGTAGTTTCCATTTCAATTGTACTCAAAAGTCCTGACTGCAAACCTAATGGAAACAGCTTAGGTTAACTTTCCACATGATTATGAGTAGTTTGAAAGTTGTTTCATGGCTGTACACATCAACACAAAAAAGTTGTTATCTCAGTGCATGCAATGTTTAGACAATACAAATAGTATACATTTCAATTTTACATCAAAGCACTTACGGCAAACCTAATCGAAACACTTTAGGTTAACTTCCCACAGGATTCTGAGATGTCTGAAAGTTGTTTCATACTTGTGCACATAAAGGCAAAAAAGTTGATTTCTCAGTGAATAGAATGCTTTGACATAAATGTAGTTTCCATTTCAATTGTACTCAAAAGTCCTGACTGCAAACCTAATAGAAACAGCTTTGGTTAACTTTCGACATGACTATGAGTAGTTTGAAAGTTGTTTCATGGCTGTACTCATCAACACAAAAAAGTTGTTATCTCAGTGCATGCAATGCTTAGACAATACAAATAGTATACATTTCAATTTTACACCAAAGCACTTACTGCAAACCTGATGGAAACACTTTAGGTTAACTTCCCACATGATTCTGAGATGTCTGAAAGTTGTTTCATGCCTGTGCACATAAAGACAAAAAAGTTGATTTCTCAGTGAATAGAATGCTTTGACATAAATGTAGTTTCCATTTCAATTGCACTCAAAAGTCCTGACTGCAAACCTAATGGAAACACCTTAGGTTAACTTTCCACATGATTATTAGTAGTTTGAAAGTTGTTTCATGGCTGTACACTCAACACAAAAAAGTTGTTATCTCAGTGCATGCAATGCTTAGACAATACAAATAGTATACATTTCAAGTTTACATCAAAGCACTTAAGGCAAACCGAATCGAAACACTTTAGGTTAACTTCCCACAGGATTCTGAGATGTATGAAAGTTGTTTCATACCTGTGCACATAAAGACAAAAAAGTTGATTTCTAAGTGAATAGAATGCTTTGACATAAATGTAGTTTCCATTTCAATTGTACTCAAAAGTCCTGACGGCAAACCTAATGGAAACACCTTAGGTGAGCTTTCCACGTGATTATGAGCAGTTTGAAAGTTGTTTCGTGGCTGTACACATCAACACAAAAAAGTTGTTATCTCAGTGCATGCAATGCTTAGACAATACAAATAGTATGCATTTCAATTTTACACCAAAGCACTTACTGCAAACCTAATGGAAACACCTTAGGTTAACTTCCCACAGTATTCTGAGATGTCTGAAAGTTGTTTCATACTTGTGCACATAAAGGCAAAAAAGTTGATTTCTAAGTGAATAGAATGCTTTGACATAAATGTAGTTTCCATTTCAATTGTACTCAAAAGTCCTGACTGCAAACCTAATGGAAACACCTTAGGTTAACTTTCCACATGATTATTAGTAGTTTGAAAGTTGTTTCATGGCTGTACACTTCAACACAAAAAAGTTGTTATCTCAGTGCATGCAATGCTTAGACAATACAAATAGTATACATTTCAATTTTACACCAAAGCACTTCCTGCAAACCTAATGGAAACAACTTAGATTAACTTCCCACATGATTCTGAGATGTCTGAAAGTTGTTTCATACCTGTGCACATAAAGACAAAAAAGTTGATTTCTCAGTGAATAGAATGCTTTGACATAACTGTAGTTTCCATTTCGATTGTACTCAAAAGTCCTGACGGCAAACCTAATGGAAGCACCTCAGGTTAGCTTTCAACGTGTTTATGAGTCGTTTGAAAGTTGTTTCATACCTGTGCACATAAAGACAAAAAAGTTGATTTCTCAGTGAATAGAATGCTTTGACATAACTGTAGTTTCCATTTCGATTGTACTCAAAAGTCCTGACTGCAAACCTAATGGAAACACCTTAGGTTAACTTTCCACATGATTATGAGTAGTTTGAAAGTTGTTTCATGGCTGTACACATCAACACAAAAAAGTTGTTATCTCAGTGCATGCAATGCTTAGACAATACAAATAGTATACATTTCAATTTTACACCAAAGCACTTACTGCAAACCTAATGGAAACACTTTAGGTTAACTTCCCACATGACTCTGAGATGTCTGAAAGTTGTTTCATGCCTGTGCACATAAAGAGAAAAAAGTTGATTTCTCAGTGAATAGAATGCTTTGACATAAATGTAGTTTCCATTTCAATTGCACTCAAAAGTCCTGACTGCAAACCTAATGGAAACACCTTAGGTTAACTTTCCACATGATTATTAGTAGTTTGAAAGTTGTTTCATGGCTGTACACATCAACACAAAAAAGTTGTTATCTCAGTGCATGCAATGCTTAGACAATACAAGTAGTATACATTTCAATTTTACATCAAAGCACTTACGGCAAACCTAATCGAAACACTTTAGGTTAACTTCCCACAGGATTCTGAGATGTATGAAAGTTGTTTCATACTTGTGCACATAAAGGCAAAAAAGTTGATTTCTCAGTGAATAGAATGCTTTGACATAAATGGAGTTTCCATTTCAAATGTACTCAAAAGTCCTGACTGCAAACCTAATAGAAACAGCTTTGGTTAAATTTCGACATGACTATGAGTAGTTTGAAAGTTGTTTCATGGCTGTACACATCAACACAAAAAAGTTGTTTTCTCAGTGCATGCAATGCTTAGACAATACAAATAGTATACATTTCAATTTTACACCAAAGCACTTACTGCAAACCTAATGTAAACACTTTAGGTTAACTTCCCACATGATTCTGAGATGTCTGAAAGTTGTTTCATACCTGTGCACATAAAGACAAAAAAGTTGATTTCACAGTGAATGGAATGCTTTGACATAAATGTAGTTTCCATTTCAATTGTACTCAAAAGTCCTGACTGCAAACCTAATGGAAACAGCTTAGGTTAACTTTCCACATGATTATGAGTAGTTTGAAAGTTGTTTCATGGCTGTACACATCAACACAAAAAAGTTGTTATCTCAGTGCATGCAATGCTTAGACAATACAAATTGTATACATTTCAATTTTACATCAAAGCACTTACGGCAAACCTAATCGAAACACTTTAGGTTAACTTCCCACAGGATTCTGAGATGTCTGAAAGTTGTTTCATACTTGTGCACATAAAGGCAAAAAAGTTGATTTCTCAGTGAATAGAATGCTTTGACATAAATGTAGTTTCCATTTCAATTGTACTCAAAAGTCCTGACTGCAAACCTAATAGAAACAGCTTTGGTTAACTTTCGACATGACTATGAGTAATTTGAAAGTTGTTTCATGGCTGTACACATCAACACAAAAAAGTTGTTATCTCAGTGCATGCAATGCTTACACAATACAAATAGTATACATTTCAATTTTACACCAAAGCACTTACTGCAAACCTAATAGAAACACTTTAGGTTAACTTCCCACATGATTCTGAGATGTCTGAAAGTTGTTTCATGCCTGTGCACATAAAGACAAAAAAGTTGATTTCTCAGTGAATAGAATGCTTTGACATAAATGTAGTTTCCATTTCAATTGCACTCAAAAGTCCTGACTGCAAACCTAATGGAAACACCTTAGGTTAACTTTCCACATGATTATTAGTAGTTTGAAAGTTGTTTCATGGCTGTACACTCAACACAAAAAAGTTGTTATCTCAGTGCATGCAATGCTTAGACAATACAAATAGTATACATTTCAAGTTTACATCAAAGCACTTAAGGCAAACCGAATCGAAACACTTTAGGTTAACTTCCCACAGGATTCTGAGATGTATGAAAGTTGTTTCATACCTGTGCACATAAAGACAAAAAAGTTGATTTCTAAGTGAATAGAATGCTTTGACATAAATGTAGTTTCCATTTCAATTGTACTCAAAAGTCCTGACGGCAAACCTAATGGAAACACCTTAGGTGAGCTTTCCACGTGATTATGAGCAGTTTGAAAGTTGTTTCGTGGCTGTACACATCAACACAAAAAAGTTGTTATCTCAGTGCATGCAATGCTTAGACAATACAAATAGTATACATTTCAATTTTACACCAAAGCACTTACTGCAAACCTAATGGAAACACCTTAGGTTAACTTCCCACAGTATTCTGAGGTGTCTGAAAGTTGTTTCATACTTGTGCACATAAAGGCAAAAAAGTTGATTTCTAAGTGAATAGAATGCTTTGACATAAATGTAGTTTCTATTTCAATTGTACTCAAAAGTCCTGACTGCAAACCTAATGGAAACACCTTAGGTTAACTTTCCACATGATTATTAGTAGTTTGAAAGTTGTTTCATGGCTGTACACTTCAACACAAATAAGTTGTTATCTCAGTGCATGCAATGCTTAGACAATACAAATAGTATACATTTCAATTTTACACCAAAGCACTTCCTGCAAACCTAATGGAAACAACTTAGATTAACTTCCCACATGATTCTGAGATGTCTGAAAGTTGTTTCATACCTGTGCACATAAAGACAAAAAAGTTGATTTCTCAGTGAATAGAATGCTTTGACATAACTGTAGTTTCCATTTCGATTGTACTCAAAAGTCCTGACGGCAAACCTAATGGAAGCACCTCAGGTTAGCTTTCAACGTGTTTATGAGTCGTTTGAAAGTTGTTTCATACCTGTGCACATAAAGACAAAAAAGTTGATTTCTCAGTGAATAGAATGCTTTGACATAACTGTAGTTTCCATTTCGATTGTACTCAAAAGTCCTGACTGCAAACCTAATGGAAACACCTTAGGTTAACTTTCCACATGATTATGAGTAGTTTGAAAGTTGTTTCATGGCTGTACACATCAACACAAAAAAGTTGTTATCTCAGTGCATGCAATGCTTAGACAATACAAATAGTATACATTTCAATTTTACACCAAAGCACTTATGGCAAACCTAATGTAAACACTGTAGGTTAACTTCCCACATGATTCTGAGATGTCTGAAAGTTGTTTCATACTTGTGCACATAAAGACAAAAAAGTTGATTTCTCAGTGAATAGAATGCTTTGACATAAATGTAGTTTCCATTTCAATTGTACTCAAAAGTCCTGACTGCAAACCTAATAGAAACAGCTTTGGTTAACTTTCCACATGACTATGAGTAGTTTGAAAGTTGTTTCATGGCTGTACACATCAACACAAAAAAGTTGTTATCTCAGTGCATACAATGCTTAGACAATACAAATAGTATACATTTCAATTTTACACCAAAGCACTTACTGCAAACCTAATGGAAACAACTTAGATTAACTTCCCACATGATTCTGAGATGTCTGAAAGTTGTTTCATACCTGTGCACATAAAGACAAAAAAGTTGATTTCTCAGTGAATAGAATGCTTTGACATAAATGTAGTTTCCATTTCAATTGTACTCAAAAGTCCTGACTGCAAACCTAATGGAAACACCTTAGGTTAACTCTCCACATCATTATGAGTAGTTTGAAAGTTGTTTCATGGCTGTACACATCAACACAAAAAAGTTGCTATCTCAGTGCATGCAATGGTTTGACAATACAGATAGTATACATATCAATTTTACTCCAAAGAACTTACTGAAAACCTAATGGAAACACCTTAGGTTATATTCCTACATGATTATGATTAGATTTAAAGTTGTTTCATTGCTCTGCTCATCAAGACAAAAAAGTTGCTATTTCAGTGCATACAATGCTCTGACATTAAAGTAGTATACATTTCCATTTTCCACCAAAGTGCAAACTGAAAACCTGATAGAAACACTTTAAGTTAACTTCCCTCATGTTTCTCAGCAGTTTGAAAGTTGTTTCAGGCCTCTGTACATCAAGACAAAAAAGTTGTTTTCTCAGTGCATACAATGCTTTGACAATAGAAATAGTATACATTTTAAATTTACCCCAAAGTACTTCCTGGAAACCTAATGGAAACCCCTTAGTTTAACGTCATACATGATTATGAGTAGTTTGAAATTTGTTTCATGGCTCTGCTCATCACGACAAAAAAGTTGCTATTTCAGTGCATACAATGCGCTGACATTAAAGTAGAAAACATTTCAATTTTCCACCAAAATGCAGACTGCAAACCTGATAGAAACATTTTAAGTTAACTTCCCACATGTTTCTCAGCAGTTTGAAAGTTGTTTTATGCCTCTGTACATCAAGACAGAAAAGACTTTCTCAGTGCATACAATGCTTTGACAATAAAAGTAGTACACATTTCAATTTTGCACAAAAGTACTTACTACGAAGCTAATGGAAACACCTTAGGTTAACTTCCCACATGATGCTGAGTTGTCTGAAAGTTGTTTCATGCCTCAAGACAAAAAAGTTCATTTCTCAGTGCATGCAATCCTTTGACAATACAAATATTATACATATCAATTTCACACCAAAGAACTTACTGCAAACCTAATGCAAACACCTTAGGTTAACTTCCTACATGATTATGGGTAGTTTGAAAGTTGTTTCATGGCTCTGCTCAAAAGGACAAAAATGTTGTTATTTCACTGCATACAATGCTCTGACATTAAAGTAGTATACATTTCAATTTTACACCAAAGTGCAGACTGAAAACCTGATAGAAACAGTTTAAGTTAACTTCCCACATGTTTTTCAGCAGTTTGAAAGTTGTTTCATGCCTCAGTTCATCAAGACAAAAAAGTTCATTTCTCAGTGCATGCAATGCTTTGACAATACAAATAGTATACATATCAATTTCACTCCAAAGAACTTACCGCAAACCTATTGGAAACAATTTAGTTTAACCTCATACATGACTATGAGTAGTTTGAAAGTTGTTTCATGGCTCTGCTCATCAAGACAAAAAAGTTGCTATTTTAGTGCATACAATGCTCTGACATTAAAGTAGTATGCATTTTAATTTTCCACCAAAGTGCAGAGTGCAAGCAAGATGGAAACATTTTAAGTTATCTTCTCACATGTTTTTGAGTTGTTTGAAAGTTGTTTCATGCCTCTGTACATCAAGACAAAAAAGATGTTTTCGCAGTGCATACAGTGCTTCGACATTACAAATAGTATACATATCAATTTTTCACCAAAGAACTTACTGTACACCTAATGCAAACACCTTAGGTTAACTTCCTACATGATTATGATTAGTTTGAAAGTTGTTTCATGCCTCTGTACATCAAGACAAAAAAATTGTTTTCTCTGAGCATACAAAGCTTTGACAATACAAATAGTATACATTTTAATTTTACACCAAAGTTCTTCCTGCAAACCTAATGCAGACACCTTAGTTTAACCTCACACATGATTATGAGTAGTTTGAAAGTTGTTTCATGGCTCTGCTCATCAAGACAAAAAAGATGCTGTTTCAGTGCATACAATGCTCTGACATTAAAGTAGTATACATTTCAATTTTCCACCAAAGTGCAGAGTGCGAGCAAGATGGAAACCTTTTAAATTATCTTCCCACATGTTTCTGAGTTGTTTAAAAGTTGCTTCATGCCCCTGTACTTCAAGACAATAAAAGATGTTTTCTCAGTGCATACAGTGCTTTGACATTACAAATAGTGTACATATCAATTTTTCACCAAAGAACTTACTGTGAACCTAATAGAAACACCTTAGGGTAACTTCATGCATGATTATGATTAGTTTGAAAGTTGTTTCATGGCTCTGCTCATCAAGACAAAAAAGTTATTTTCTCAGTGCATACCCTGCTTACAGAAAAAAAATAGTATACATTTCAATTTTCCACCAAAGTACTTACTACGAAGCTAATGGAAACACCTTATGTTAACTTCCCACATGATGCTGAGTTGTCTGAGTTGTTTCATGCCTCTGCACATCAAGACAAAAAAGTTCATTTTTCAGTGCATGCAATGCTTTGACAATACAAATAAGATACATATCAATTTCACACCAAAGAACTTACTGCAAACCTAATGCAAAACTTTAGGTTAACTTCCTACATACTTACAGAAAAAAAGTTGTATTCATTTCAATTGTACACAAATGTTTTTACTGCAAACCTTATGCAAACACCTTAGGTTAACTTCCTACATGATTATGAGTAGTTTAAAGTTGTTTCATGGCTCTGCTCATCAAGACAAAAAAGTTGCTATTTCAGTGCATACAATGCTCTGACATTAAAGTAGAATACATTTCAATCTTCCACCATAGTGCAGACTGCAAACCTGATAGAAACATTTTAAGTTAACATCCCACATGTTTCTCAGGTGTTTGAAAGTTGTTTCATGCCTCAGTTCATCAAGACAAAAAAGTTCATTTCTCAGTGCATGCAATGCTTTGACAATACAAATAGTACACATATCAATTTCACTCCAAAGAACTTACCGCAAAACTAATGCAAACACCTTAGGTTAATTTCCTATATGATTATGAGTAGTTTGAAAGTTGTTTCATGGCTCTGCTCATCAAGACAAAAAAGTTGCTATTTCAGTGCATACAATGCTCTGACATTAAAGTAGTATACATTCAATTTTCCACCAAAGTGCAGAGTGCAAACAAGATGGAAACATTTTAAGTTAACTTCCCACATGTTTCTGAGTTGTTTGAAAGTTGTTTCATGCCTTAGTTCATCAAGAGAAAAAAGTTCATTTCTCAGTGCATGCAATGCTTTGACAATACAAATAGTATACATATGAATTTCACACCTAAGAACTTACCGCAAACCTAACGCAGACACCTTAGGTTAACTTCCTACATGATTATGAGTAGTTTAAAGTTGTTTCATGGCTCTGCTCATCAAGACAAAAAAGTTGCTATTTCAGTGCATACAATGCTCTGACATTAAAGTAGAATACATTTCAATCTTCCACCATAGTGCAGACTGCAAACCTGATAGAAACATTTTAAGTTAACATCCCACATGTTTCTCAGGTGTTTGAAAGTTGTTTCATGCCTCAGTTCATCAAGACAAAAAAGTTCATTTCTCAGTGCATGCAATGCTTTGACAATACAAATAGTACACATATCAATTTCACTCCAAAGAACTTACCGCAAAACTAATGCAAACACCTTAGGTTAATTTCCTATATGATTATGAGTAGTTTGAAAGTTGTTTCATGGCTCTGCTCATCAAGACAAAAAAGTTGCTATTTCAGTGCATACAATGCTCTGACATTAAAGTAGTATACATTCAATTTTCCACCAAAGTGCAGAGTGCAAACAAGATGGAAACATTTTAAGTTAACTTCCCACATGTTTCTGAGTTGTTTGAAAGTTGTTTCATGCCTTAGTTCATCAAGAGAAAAAAGTTCATTTCTCAGTGCATGCAATGCTTTGACAATACAAATAGTATACATATGAATTTCACACCTAAGAACTTACCGCAAACCTAACGCAGACACCTTAGGTTAACTTCCTACATGATTATGAGTAGTTTGAATGTTGTTTCATGGCTGTACACATCAACACAAAAAAGTTGTTATCTCAGTGCATGCAATGCTTAGACAATACAAATAGTATACATTTCAATTTTACACCAAAGCACTTACGGCAAACCTAATGGAAACACTTTAGGTTAACTTCCCACAGGATTCTGAGATGTCTGAAAGTTGTTTCATACCTGTGCACATAAAGACAAAAAAGTTGATTTCTCAGTGAATAGAATGCTTTGACATAAATGTAGTTTCCATTTCAATTGTACTCAAAAGTCCTGACTGCAAACCTAATGCAAAACACCTTAGGTTAACTTTCCACATGATTATGAGTAGGTTGAAAGTTGTTTCATGGCTGTACACATCTACACAAAAAAGTTGCTATCTCAGTGCATACAATGCTTAGACAATACAAATAGTATACATTTCAATTTTACACCAAAGCACTTACTGCAAACCTAATGGAAACAACTTAGATTAACTTCCCACATGATTCTGAGATGTCTGAAAGTTGTTTCATACCTGTGCACATAAAGACAAAAAAGTTGATTTCTCAGTGAATAGAATGCTTTGACATAAATGTAGTTTCCATTTCAATTGTACTCAAAAGTCCTGACTGCAAACCTAATGGAAACACCTTAGGTTAACTCTCCACATCATTATGAGTAGTTTGAAAGTTGTTTCATGGCTGTACACATCAACACAAAAAAGTTGCTATCTCAGTGCATGCAATGGTTTGACAATACAGATAGTATACATATCAATTTTACTCCAAAGAACTTACTGAAAACCTAATGGAAACACCTTAGGTTATATTCCTACATGATTATGATTAGATTTAAAGTTGTTTCATTGCTCTGCTCATCAAGACAAAAAAGTTGCTATTTCAGTGCATACAATGCTCTGACATTAAAGTAGTATACATTTCCATTTTCCACCAAAGTGCAAACTGAAAACCTGATAGAAACACTTTAAGTTAACTTCCCTCATGTTTCTCAGCAGTTTGAAAGTTGTTTCAGGCCTCTGTACATCAAGACAAAAAAGTTGTTTTCTCAGTGCATACAATGCTTTGACAATACAAATAGTATACATTTTAAATTTACCCCAAAGTACTTCCTGGAAACC
Organism: Mobula birostris; assembly: GCF_030028105.1. Taxonomy (NCBI): domain Eukaryota; kingdom Metazoa; phylum Chordata; class Chondrichthyes; order Myliobatiformes; family Myliobatidae; genus Mobula; species Mobula birostris. The sequence goes on from NC_092389.1 coordinate 36,716,855, forward strand.
TAATGGAAACCCCTTAGTTTAACGTCATACATGATTATGAGTAGTTTGAAATTTGTTTCATGGCTCTGCTCATCACGACAAAAAAGTTGCTATTTCAGTGCATACAATGCGCTGACATTAAAGTAGAAAACATTTCAATTTTCCACCAAAATGCAGACTGCAAACCTGATAGAAACATTTTAAGTTAACTTCCCACATGTTTCTCAGCAGTTTGAAAGTTGTTTTATGCCTCTGTACATCAAGACAGAAAAGACTTTCTCAGTGCATACAATGCTTTGACAATAAAAGTAGTACACATTTCAATTTTGCACAAAAGTACTTACTACGAAGCTAATGGAAACACCTTAGGTTAACTTCCCACATGATGCTGAGTTGTCTGAAAGTTGTTTCATGCCTCAAGACAAAAAAGTTCATTTCTCAGTGCATGCAATCCTTTGACAATACAAATATTATACATATCAATTTCACACCAAAGAACTTACTGCAAACCTAATGCAAACACCTTAGGTTAACTTCCTACATGATTATGGGTAGTTTGAAAGTTGTTTCATGGCTCTGCTCAAAAGGACAAAAATGTTGTTATTTCACTGCATACAATGCTCTGACATTAAAGTAGTATACATTTCAATTTTACACCAAAGTGCAGACTGAAAACCTGATAGAAACATTTTAAGTTAACTTCCCACATGTTTTTCAGCAGTTTGAAAGTTGTTTCATGCCTCAGTTCATCAAGACAAAAAAGTTCATTTCTCAGTGCATGCAATGCTTTGACAATACAAATAGTATACATATCAATTTCACTCCAAAGAACTTACCGCAAACCTATTGGAAACAATTTAGTTTAACCTCATACATGACTATGAGTAGTTTGAAAGTTGTTTCATGGCTCTGCTCATCAAGACAAAAAAGTTGCTATTTTAGTGCATACAATGCTCTGACATTAAAGTAGTATGCATTTTAATTTTCCACCAAAGTGCAGAGTGCAAGCAAGATGGAAACATTTTAAGTTATCTTCTCACATGTTTTTGAGTTGTTTGAAAGTTGTTTCATGCCTCTGTACATCAAGACAAAAAAGATGTTTTCGCAGTGCATACAGTGCTTCGACATTACAAATAGTATACATATCAATTTTTCACCAAAGAACTTACTGTACACCTAATGCAAACACCTTAGGTTAACTTCCTACATGATTATGATTAGTTTGAAAGTTGTTTCATGCCTCTGTACATCAAGACAAAAAAATTGTTTTCTCTGAGCATACAAAGCTTTGACAATACAAATAGTATACATTTTAATTTTACACCAAAGTTCTTCCTGCAAACCTAATGCAGACACCTTAGTTTAACCTCACACATGATTATGAGTAGTTTGAAAGTTGTTTCATGGCTCTGCTCATCAAGACAAAAAAGATGCTGTTTCAGTGCATACAATGCTCTGACATTAAAGTAGTATACATTTCAATTTTCCACCAAAGTGCAGAGTGCGAGCAAGATGGAAACCTTTTAAATTATCTTCCCACATGTTTCTGAGTTGTTTAAAAGTTGCTTCATGCCCCTGTACTTCAAGACAATAAAAGATGTTTTCTCAGTGCATACAGTGCTTTGACATTACAAATAGTGTACATATCAATTTTTCACCAAAGAACTTACTGTGAACCTAATAGAAACACCTTAGGGTAACTTCATGCATGATTATGATTAGTTTGAAAGTTGTTTCATGGCTCTGCTCATCAAGACAAAAAAGTTATTTTCTCAGTGCATACCCTGCTTACAGAAAAAAAATAGTATACATTTCAATTTTCCACCAAAGTACTTACTACGAAGCTAATGGAAACACCTTATGTTAACTTCCCACATGATGCTGAGTTGTCTGAGTTGTTTCATGCCTCTGCACATCAAGACAAAAAAGTTCATTTTTCAGTGCATGCAATGCTTTGACAATACAAATAAGATACATATCAATTTCACACCAAAGAACTTACTGCAAACCTAATGCAAAACTTTAGGTTAACTTCCTACATACTTACAGAAAAAAAGTTGTATTCATTTCAATTGTACACAAATGTTTTTACTGCAAACCTTATGCAAACACCTTAGGTTAACTTCCTACATGATTATGAGTAGTTTAAAGTTGTTTCATGGCTCTGCTCATCAAGACAAAAAAGTTGCTATTTCAGTGCATACAATGCTCTGACATTAAAGTAGAATACATTTCAATCTTCCACCATAGTGCAGACTGCAAACCTGATAGAAACATTTTAAGTTAACATCCCACATGTTTCTCAGGTGTTTGAAAGTTGTTTCATGCCTCAGTTCATCAAGACAAAAAAGTTCATTTCTCAGTGCATGCAATGCTTTGACAATACAAATAGTACACATATCAATTTCACTCCAAAGAACTTACCGCAAAACTAATGCAAACACCTTAGGTTAATTTCCTATATGATTATGAGTAGTTTGAAAGTTGTTTCATGGCTCTGCTCATCAAGACAAAAAAGTTGCTATTTCAGTGCATACAATGCTCTGACATTAAAGTAGTATACATTCAATTTTCCACCAAAGTGCAGAGTGCAAACAAGATGGAAACATTTTAAGTTAACTTCCCACATGTTTCTGAGTTGTTTGAAAGTTGTTTCATGCCTTAGTTCATCAAGAGAAAAAAGTTCATTTCTCAGTGCATGCAATGCTTTGACAATACAAATAGTATACATATGAATTTCACACCTAAGAACTTACCGCAAACCTAACGCAGACACCTTAGGTTAACTTCCTACATGATTATGAGTAGTTTGAAAGTTGTTTCATGGCTCTGCGTATCAAGATAAAAAAGCTGCTATTTCAGTGCACACAATTATCTGACATTAAAGTAGAATTCATTCAATTTTCCACCAAAGTGCAGAGTGCAAACAAGATGGAAACTTCTTAAGTTAACTTCCCACATGTTTCTGAGTTGTTTGAAAGTTGTTTCATGCCTCAGTTCATCAAGACAAAAAAGTTCATTTCTCAGTGCATGCAATGCTTTGACAATACAAATAGTATACATATCAATTTCACTCCAAAGAACTTACCGCAAAACTAATGCAAACACCTTAGGTTAATTTCCTATATGATTATGAGTAGTTTGAAAGTTGTTTCATGGCTCTGCTCATCAAGACAAAAAAGTTGCTATTTCAGTGCATACAATGCTCTGACATTAAAGTAGTATACATTCAATTTTCCACCAAAGTGCAGAGTGCAAACAAGATGGAAACATTTTAAGTTAACTTCCCACATGTTTCTGAGTTGTTTGAAAGTTGTTTCATGCCTTAGTTCATCAAGAGAAAAAAGTTCATTTCTCAGTGCATGCAATGCTTTGACAATACAAATAGTATACATATGAATTTCACACCTAAGAACTTACCGCAAACCTAACGCAGACACCTTAGGTTAACTTCCTACATGATTATGAGTAGTTTGAATGTTGTTTCATGGCTGTACACATCAACACAAAAAAGTTGTTATCTCAGTGCATGCAATGCTTAGACAATACAAATAGTATACATTTCAATTTTACACCAAAGCACTTACGGCAAACCTAATGGAAACACTTTAGGTTAACTTCCCACAGGATTCTGAGATGTCTGAAAGTTGTTTCATACCTGTGCACATAAAGACAAAAAAGTTGATTTCTCAGTGAATAGAATGCTTTGACATAAATGTAGTTTCCATTTCAATTGTACTCAAAAGTCCTGACTGCAAACCTAATGCAAAACACCTTAGGTTAACTTTCCACATGATTATGAGTAGGTTGAAAGTTGTTTCATGGCTGTACACATCTACACAAAAAAGTTGCTATCTCAGTGCATACAATGCTTAGACAATACAAATAGTATACATTTCAATTTTACACCAAAGCACTTACTGCAAACCTAATGGAAACAACTTAGATTAACTTCCCACATGATTCTGAGATGTCTGAAAGTTGTTTCATACCTGTGCACATAAAGACAAAAAAGTTGATTTCTCAGTGAATAGAATGCTTTGACATAAATGTAGTTTCCATTTCAATTGTACTCAAAAGTCCTGACTGCAAACCTAATGGAAACACCTTAGGTTAACTCTCCACATCATTATGAGTAGTTTGAAAGTTGTTTCATGGCTGTACACATCAACACAAAAAAGTTGCTATCTCAGTGCATGCAATGGTTTGACAATACAGATAGTATACATATCAATTTTACTCCAAAGAACTTACTGAAAACCTAATGGAAACACCTTAGGTTATATTCCTACATGATTATGATTAGATTTAAAGTTGTTTCATTGCTCTGCTCATCAAGACAAAAAAGTTGCTATTTCAGTGCATACAATGCTCTGACATTAAAGTAGTATACATTTCCATTTTCCACAAAGTGCAAACTGAAAACCTGATAGAAACACTTTAAGTTAACTTCCCTCATGTTTCTCAGCAGTTTGAAAGTTGTTTCAGGCCTCTGTACATCAAGACAAAAAAGTTGTTTTCTCAGTGCATACAATGCTTTGACAATACAAATAGTATACATTTTAAATTTACCCCAAAATACTTCCTGGAAACCTAATGGAAACCCCTTAGTTTAACGTCATACATGATTATGAGTAGTTTGAAATTTGTTTCATGGCTCTGCTCATCACGACAAAAAAGTTGCTATTTCAGTGCATACAATGCGCTGACATTAAAGTAGAAAACATTTCAATTTTCCACCAAAATGCAGACTGCAAACCTGATAGAAACATTTTAAGTTAACTTCCCACATGTTTCTCAGCAGTTTGAAAGTTGTTT